>NC_065445.1:59835078-60435078 GCF_917563875.1 Diabrotica virgifera virgifera | reverse complement strand
AACATTTTTGATGAATGGTAGATTATTTTTGAGTATTATAGATTAAGGGTCGGACTCTTGTGAGTCGCGGTCTGTTTTAAATATTTCTGTAAGTTAGTGTGAAGTTACGTCGAGTGTAACTATTAGTAGCTGTCAATAAATAATTTTTACTACACGACTTCAAGATTTATTTATTATCGTCGATGGAGAAGTTCGGACATTGGGGAGTCGAATTACTAGGGCGATTCGATAAGTACTTAGCCTACAACAGAAAAGCGAACATTTTGGAAAAATTAGTGAATTATTTCTGAACATAGTCTCCTTTTAGCGCAAAACACTTGACTCAGCGATGCTCCAACAGCTTATTCGACTTTAATTTCTACTTACCGAGTAACTTTTTTAAGTTTGGAAACAAAAAATAGGGATAGCAAGCCAAATTCGATCAATTTGGCCAAGTCGACGCCGGAGGTTTAAGCCGGAGCCTTGTCATGGTAAAAGAGCATTTTTTTATATTTACATATCAGTGGCGTGCGGTAACTTTTTCGGAAGGGGAAGCGATTCAATAAGGATATAAAAATATTTTCTTAAGGGTCGAGGGTCGAGCAACTTTCCACCTGATAACACTCTGATGCGCAGGGGCTCTCTATCAGCAAAATACTTAATTATGTGAGACGTCCTGCGTACAAGGACTCAAACACTAAATCCGTGACGCGTGAATGCGTGAGGCACTCTATGCCGGCTATTTCTAATGACTAGTGACCTATCATTGATCTGTATTGCTAGCTCGGGCCTTGAGTCCTCGCGCCGGGCTTGGTTTTCTAAAGAAGAATCATATATAAAAAAAAATATACTCCGAGGCATTTTCCACAACATACAACTTTCACTAAAATGACACTTATTTATACTCGAGGTCTATTCTCCTATCAACTTCTGATAATTGTTGAATGCAGTCTTTTTTAAAGGATAATAGGGCTAACTTTTAAAGTCTGCCTTCGCTTGTTGAATTTCCTTTAAACTCTTAATTTTAAACTTTTAATGCATCTTAATAGTGCAAAACTTCGTTTAACTGATGCACGTGTGGCTAGGATAGTTAGTAGTACTAATGCACACAACTTGACCACTTCACACAGCGACTTGTTTAAACCAGTAGTTATAAAGAAATCAAAGATTTTTGGGTATTTCTTTATCATTCATGTCAGTTGTTTCATAAATGATACTTAACTGAGAATGCAAAGCTGGGATATCAAAAAATTTTCATTATTTAATCGTAATGACATAAATTCCTCTGTGGGAAATTTTGATGAATTATAATTAGAAATATTAAGATTATATATAATTCTACAAATTTTAAATCGTTAAAATTTTGAAAGCTAGAATACATTTGTTGTAGAATATTATCTCTTTGTTTCCTCTGTTTTCTCTGTCTCTCTGTCTCCGAAATTATCAATCTTCATTATTTTTTTTTTCATGTTCAAACCCCATATGTTCAATTTTATCCCAAATATTTTTAAACTGCTCTCGTTTTTTTTTAATTATCGTCTTAATAAAGTCATCAATTTGTCTTATACAAAATGCAATACCATTTGATTTCTGTAAAATGTCAAATAAAAGGTCAGTAAAAGGAAATATCTCTGCAAAAAATTTAAATCGAAATATTCTTTAAGTGAATGTATGTAATACCTAAGCACTCCTTAGCAGCAGTAACAGTCGGAGCATCTCACTTTCGGGAAGGCGATACGACGAGCGCTTCCATGGCATACCAAAATTCGCGCGACTAGTGGCTGCGGTCATTGAAACCTGACCAATTTTAAAAGGGACAACTGCATGACAAGCGGCGATTTTGAGATGCGCTTCTGCCAGGAGTGGACCAAATAGTTGAATTGTGTGCATATTGAGTTCGTTCGTACGCGATTAATTTTTAATATTTTTCAATGCCTATTGGCTAGGTAATATGTAGATTATTTGGATTAGGGAAAAAATTTTATCATTAAATATTAATTAATAATATATATATATATATATATATATATATATATATATATATATATATATATATATATATATACTATGTTTATTTTCAATAACACCACATTTAGTTATTTTAAATTATTTATAGTTTTAGGTGGCATGACTGTGTAATTTTAGTTTCAATGACATTTGTAAATTATTTGATAGTTGTAAAAAACTCATAGCGTAAGAAATAGCATTGTTCTTGATTCTCTTTTTAGGTTTGTATTTTTAAGTTATTTTAGTTATTTTATATTAATGTTTATAATCTTTATTGTACATATTGTAAATAAACTCTTTTTAGATGAATTCATACTACTATCTCTTACAAGAATAAGAGTAGGAAACAACTCTTATATATATTTTCTTACATCGACGAATAAATAGGGAAGCGGCGCTTCCCCCGCTTCCATGGTCTCTGTTACTTATAAAGACAGTTTGCTAGAAACAGTCAATTGGGGCTGTTCCTTCTGTAATCCGGCGTTGAGTCGGCCAATAACTTGCGGTGGTGGTAGGTAAGCCCTGTAATCGCTTTATCCTTTTCCATAAAGTCAATATAAATTACACGTTGTGAATTCCAGAAAACATGGGCCATAACATTTCCGGCCGATAGGATATTGTTTGCCTTCTTCGGAGCCCGTCCGCGAGGAGACTTCAACTGACTCGTGTTTGCTTGTCTCCAGTGTGTACCAGTGTATCCATATTTTGTCAACGATTATGAGACAGTATAGGAACTCCTTTGTATCACACTTAAACAGACTCAAACACTGCTCTAAAGTGGTCTCATGGTTGCGCGTGTTGTCCTGAGTGAGCAAATGAGACCTATCATGCCGACAGCTTTCCCATGCCTAAAATTTCATGCAGAATATAGTCCACGCGATCTTTTGAGATGACTAATATCTCAGATATCTTGTGTAACTTCAGTCGGCGGTCTGCCAATACGAGAGTTTGACTGTGTTTCATGTTATCCTTTGTGGTAGCCGTTTTCGAGCCACTTGGTTAGAATTTATCAAAAACCGACGTACCCCTACATTGAAATACCTTAAACCAATTTTTGACGGTCGCCATCCAAAGAGAAGAGTCACCGTACACAGCATCCAAGCACTCTTTGATTTCGCTGCGCAATTTCCCGTCGAAAAACAAGAATTGAATCACCGAATTTTCATTTTTTGCCACACACGGCGAATTTAAAACTACAAGTTTGATTGGGCTAAGATTTTGACACAGGCCTTCTACAAGAATGTATTACATGACAGTAGATTCCTCTTTCTATTTCGATAGTGGCGCCCTCGGGCGGAGTTGCTCAGTACTTATCGGACCACCCAGGTATATTCGAAATTATATTATATTCGAATTGTTATGTACAATCAATGAATATTTAAAAATATTAGTAGTAGTCGAGTAAATGAAGCTGGAAAAATGGCAAAACCTCGCAATTCTTTCGTCCAGCATCGATTTGCACAAAAATTTGGGATTAGGCTCATTTCACGTTCTAGTTCATTTTCTATATTGAGCCGTTGTACGCTTTTGGTTTTTTAAGGGTGAAAACGACCCCTCATTGTAAAAAATTATAAAATAACCTTTTGAACTTTAATATTGTCAACATTTGCTTCTTATTAGTTACATAATGATTGTCTTGTGCTTTAAGATATAATATCACAATATTTCAAACCTTAAAACCACACTTGTTTGAGTTATATATATGAAAAGTTTACTTATCCTATAAGAATAATTTCGGCTTGCATCAATTTACATAAAAATGTAAGGTTAGGATCATCTTACCCTGTACTTCGTATTCTATATCATGCTAAAGGGCTTTGTTTATTTTTATGTGTGTAAACTACCCTTATTGTCAAAAATTATATAAAAACATTGTAAACTTTAATATAGGTAAAATTTGGTTTGGATTGGTTAAATAATGATTGTTTTATGCTTTAGGAGATAATATCATATTTTAACCCTTAAAAACCACCCTTAATATCGTTGCAATTTTTAAAAGTAGACAATATAATAGATTTATACAGAAAAAAAAGTAGAAGTAAAGAATTACAAAAACATTTATTTACACAAAAATACGAATTAACAAATATATAAAAATACACATACAAAAAGTTTTTTAGTCATCCATTATACGAACCGGCTCTGTGGTATTATATAGGTACATTGAAAATGCTCTATAACGGGCTATTCAAATTTTTCGAAAAAAAAATTAGTTTTCTAAACATAGCTCCTTAATTTTTGGCCAAAAAAAGTTTTTTCAATAAAAGTTTTGTAGGATTTTTGAAGAGTAATAAGACTGTGTAAATCAAATTCCGTAAGATCCCTTAATTTTAAATTGAGGTGGGTTTAAAGGGCTCGAATAAGGGGATGTTTGCTCGTAAATAGATGTTTTAAACAGCTATACCTCGCTAACTGTTCACTGTAATGAAAATCTATGTATAAGTTATTTTTAGCTATTAAAAAAGCTACAATTTAGTAATTTATAATTTTTTTCGTATCTCCAGTATTTTCGGAGATATTTTGAGGAAAATGATAAAAAATGCACAATTGCAAAAAATCAATTTTCCTTTAATCTCCAATTTTTCTAAAATTAGGCCTTTAAATTGGGTCAAACTTTTTGGATGTATTTATAATATAAAT
Organism: Diabrotica virgifera virgifera; assembly: GCF_917563875.1. NCBI lineage: Eukaryota > Metazoa > Arthropoda > Insecta > Coleoptera > Chrysomelidae > Diabrotica > Diabrotica virgifera. The sequence continues at coordinate 60,430,452 of NC_065445.1, read as the reverse complement.
ATAAAAGGAATTACAGAAAGGCAAAGAGCAATTTTTAGTTACAAGGGTAGTTAGGGGGTTGTTTTCACTGTTTTTTTTTTGTAGAGAAAAACACGTACCGAAATTTTTTTATAATAAGTTGCTCAATTTTTATGTTAGAAACTTTTTATTATTTTTATTTGAAATACCTTATTGTATGCTTGAAAAAATATCGGGCAAGTTTTCCTGGAAAAATGCAAAGTTTTCCCGTTATTTGGCTTTGATTATTTAAAATTATGCATTTGACGAAAAAAGCTAACTTTTAACATGCCTTATCTCGGTTTGTATTGGTCGTAAAAATATTATAGAAAAACAGTTTCGTTTATGTTACTAAAAGATATAATTTTGGTGTCTACAGTTTTTTTGATTAAATCCATATTTTTCGAGTTCCTATCAAAAAAATCCTCTAAAAAAGTCTATTTTTCCATCGAAAAACTGTTACTTTCAACCACGAATAACTCGAAAAATATTAGTTGTACGAAGAAAATGTAAAAAACATTTTTTTTCTTAAAATTACTTTTTACATCGATTTACATGGTTAAAATGTAATAAAAAATTCCCACCCCCAAGATGGGATGGCAACTTGCCCAAGGTTTTAGCGTACAGCAACATAATATAGATAATGATCCTTGGACTATTTCCTACCTTCTGTGAAAATTTCAAGTAAATCCATGTTGGATGAAAAAATTGCGAGCCAAAATGCTTCATTTCCTCGACTATAGCAAGAAGATGTCGCTGTCTCGTTGGAACATTGACGTAACTGCAAATTTATAGAAAATGAGTTTACGTCGTCACTGGGCCTAAACTTGGTTACCCCATTCGGCAGATCACTGTCAGACGTGTTGTTTAGCTTTTAGCCAGCAGGGAGCAGATGCGTCATAAATGAAAAATCAGCCTACCTCGGAGAAACAATGACGTAATGTACAGTTGTGCTTTGATAAGTCGAGTGTGTGCTTGTACCTGCGGTGCTACATTGACGCAATTGTATTTTTTGTTATTAAAACCTTGACGTAACTGTATTCTGTGTCATTTTTCATCTTGATTTCTCCTTATTGTGGGGCAACATTGACGTAAGTGCATTTTATGTAAGTTCTATTTTTATGATATTATTAGATTTAAATGCATGATAAATGTTCCAGTGAACAATATCATCCTTCCACTACTGAGGTATCATCATCATCAGAAGAAGAAGCAGACATAAATATACACCAAGATCCCCAAACACCAATACTTGGTAATGCTCTCTTAGTCAAGAAGGATTTAATTAGGAATGTTAAAAAAACAGGAGCTCCTTTAACGGTTAAAGAAATGGATTTCACCGAGTCTTACGATGTAAAAGCGCTGTACAATAAAATGGACTGGATGTTAACTTAATGATAACTGAAGTAATGTTACTTTAGATCTTAAAAGAGAAAGATTACTTCCTGTATAAAGAAAGTTATAAACAAACAATGTGGACGAAAGTTGATGTTTGCCAAAAAAGAAAGAGTCTGAGTTCGTCCGAATAGTTTTCACCAAAATACCAGCTGCGTAGGGCTTACTCTTTAAAAATTCCTTTAGGTGATAACAAACTAGATTTTGTAAAGCCTTTTACCATTCAATTTTTCGTTGATACTTTTTTTGTAACTTCAATTTTATTTTTAAGTTCCTTTTTATTAAAACTGTTCCTTTAACAATTTGTTTAATAAACTTTTCAATGACTTTTTGTCCTTATTTCCACGCCACCTTTCAGAACTAGCTAGATAACCAAAAATTTTACAAAATAAGTATGTCTGTGGAAATTATTTAGAACATTATATGAAAATTTAGAATTTAGTTTTAAAGATATTATCTTTAAAAATAAATTCTAAATTTTTCTTCCTAAAACTAGATTCTAAAATCTTAATTTTTCATCCCTATTGATCCCCAACTACAATTACGTCATTGTTGCCACAAAATGACTGTGAAAACAATGACGTAATTGCAATTGGGGATCAAATTTAGGGATGAAAAATTAAGAATTCATTTCGAGTGTGTAGTAGAGTTACAGTATATCACCTGATATCACGGTGGCAAAGTATAACTGCAATACTAATCCAATATCTCCATTATGCTTCATTGCATGAGATATTAAGTAAAATAATTTTATATTTTTGGCTCTCCTGAAAAGTTGCACTTTTGTAGTTGCGTCATTGTTCCACCGGGACAGCGATGTGTTTTTAGCACGATTCTTTGTTTACATTATCAAAAGTTTTAGATGACACACATTGTATCCAATATTAGAAAAATTTCTATAGAGGTCATCTATTTTTATCCGACGTGATGAGTTGAAAAATGAATCCACCTAACGTTTTAATAAGTAAAGTGAAAAAACAAGTTGATGTTCACGCTAATCAGCTCATACCCCTATAATATATAGTGTTTTCCAAGCCGTAACTTATCCCTTGTTTGGTTTGTTGTTTTTTTATCTGCGAAAATAAATTACAGCAGGACAGCTGCCCGACTCTCCCAGCATCGACCCTTTTGTTTTGTGCTATCTATCGAAAAAACAAATGAAATATTCATCTCTATATTAATTACGAAATCTAATAATTCCCTTCGGTATTGTTGATTTCAATTCGTTCCATTATGCAAATTCTGCAAATCCGAGAATTTCCTCGAAAATCTAATATCGAAATATTAAAAATTATAGAGGTATAATCCTCGAGCCTGATTTGAGAGAATAAAAATAAAAACCTTCGAAAGTTTCTCATTTTAAGATATAGTTTACGTTTTATGAATGATTGTTCTGCTTTTTCAGATCGCTAATACAGAGTAAGAGGAGTATTAAATTGATAATATTTAACTTTATTAGGACAATGATCAAGATAATTTGATTATTAAATGGACTAAATTGTATGCCGTGAAAATAATGTTTGCTTAACAAAAGAACAGAAAAATTAGAAGATAAATATGTAAGCAAATTTACAGGAGTAGTCCAGAAAAATATTTTTCTCGTGACACATCCCCCTCCAGACCGAAACCAAATTTTTTGAGCAGTATGGACATCTATATTAATAACCTATATGTTTCCTGCAGCCGATTTTGATGATATACATAGTTATAAACAAATGAAGATCAATAACGGTAAATTTTCGCTTTTTTCGTCTATTACTAAAAAGTGAAGCATTCTAAACAAATTTGACAATAAGAAACTAATAAATCATACAAAAAACTTCAACATGGCGTTCGCTGAATATGTCTATCCTTATTTGTTGCTTAGAAAATTGCAAAATAAATCATAAATTTTGAGATTTTATAAATGTTCATAACTTATGTAAAAATTAAGTTAGAACCTTCTTATTACACGAAATGCTGAGGCTTTTTTTGTTTAAATTATATTTTAAATTCCAAAGCAATTGGTCAACTAGTTTAAAAGTTATTTAATTTGTTCATCCCAAATTTATTTTTTTGCAACACTGTAAGTCAGAAAATTATGAGGTCAAATACAAATTGACTTATGTGAAAAAGTACAACAAAGCGATTTAGTTTTGTTGATTTGGAGGTTATGACTTATAATTATTAAGTACTAAGATACCTCAAGTGCTTAGTTTTATCATCCTGTTTGCAGATTGTCTTCGCTCCATTTAACAAGAGAAAAAATGAAAAGATAGGGTTAGTCATATAGATAGGGAAAACATAAGTGTCAAATGAATAAAATAACTGGTTATGTGTCTCATGAAATGCAACGTTCGGTTAAATTTCACTAAAAGACTGGTTGAGGCAACTTGTCAAAAAAGATCTGTATTATTAAGTATTGAAGACAAAACTACTTAAAGATAGCGCGCAATATATCCCGAAAAACAAAAATTTTGTATGAGCACGTGTAAATACAGGGTGAGTCATGAGGAACTGTACATACTCCTAGCTCGTATAGAGGCCCCTATGGGGAATAACAAATGACCATTAAAAAGTGTCTGCTCCCATTGTTTATTAATATACAGGGTGTACAGGACTTATATTATCATTCCAAAATAAAAGCAACTCATATTCATTTAATTTTTAAATATCTTAAAACAAACATTGACTGTTGTTGTAAATAACTAGGTGACACAAATTTCCCAATATAATGCACTTGTTTCAAGATCACCTTAGTCAGCTATTTTGATATAATTATTTCATTAGGTCGAATCGTGTCAACAATCATAATAAACAATTGAGATTGATTATAGATACGTAACAAGTAAAGAAAGAGATCATTCATTATCCAGCATTCATTATTCAACCATCAAGGTAGTTATAATATAGACTTTCGTCCACCAACTTGTTACTGATAATAAGTAGTAGTGTTCAATAAATAAAGTATGAACAAATAGTGTATTCCTAACAACCAACCCTCTTCTCAGAGTAACTACCCCATTACGACACGTATTCTATTATAAGGGCGAGTTTCACATTTTGACAGAAATTTGTATCCGTCATAATTTTTGAACGGTCAGATCAATGTGTCTCTTATTTTGGTCAATCGTTACACTATTACCACCTAATCAACTGATTTATTCAAACTAGAAAAAAATCAGGTCCGGCTTCAAAAAAATTAGTTCGTTTGGGTCTTAGAAAAAATTTCACCCTGTATACGCTTTTTGAAAACTATAATTTGAATTTTACAAATTAGACAAATAGGCAATTAAAATGACTTAATTTATTTTTTTCCCCACACGATTACTTAATTTTTAATAAAAAAATCAAATTTGAGTATGAATTAAAAGTTTGGTAAAGTGAACCATAAATTAAAAAAAATAACTTTTGTTACAAAAATTAATTTTTTTTGAACAAATATTTAACTTATGTTGCCACCCAATCAACTGATTTATACAAATTAGAAAAAAATCAGGCCGGGATTTAAAAAATTTTTCGTTTCGGTCTTAAAAAAATTTCACCCTGTATACGCTTTTTGAAAACTCTAATATGAATTTTACAAATTAGACAAATAGGCAATTAAAGTGGCATATTTATTTTTTCCCCACACGATTACTTAATTTTTTATAAAAAAATTAAATTTGACTATGAATAATTAAAACTTTGGTAAAGTGAACAAAGTTTACTCGAAACCAGATTTAAAAAATTAACTTTTATTACAAAAATTAATTTTTTTTAACAAATATTTAATTTATGTTACCACCCAATCAACTGATTTATTCAAACTAGAAAAAAATCAGGCCCGGATTTAAAAAATTATTTCGTTTGGCCTTAGAAAAAAAATTTTTTTTTGAAAACTAGTATGAATTTTACAAATTAGACAAATAGGCAATTAAAATGGCGTACTTATTTTTTCCCCACACGATTACTTAATTTTTTATTAAAAAATCAAATTTGTCAAAATCGGAATTTTGCCATAAAAATAAAAAAAATTAAACAACGTTTTTCTCAAAATTAAAAGCTTCACCATTTTTTTTTTCTATACCACGTCTAGATCTAAAACTCCTAACACTTCTCATTGGACTCTATAGTTTATTATAGACGTGATCAAATAGATAAATCTTAAATTTTTTCACTTAATTTTTGCGATTTAACTTTGCAATTCACGAATCTGCACTTTTATTTTTAAAAATTCATAACTTTTATGAGAAGAAGACGGAAAGTCTACAACAATTTTCATATTCACAATGGTAAGAGATATGTGCTGTAAAATTTCAGAAAAAAAATATTAAAATGGAACAGAGTTGTAGCGAGTTAAACCGTGATTTCATTTTTTTTTCAGTTTTAGGTTAAAATTCCGATTTTGACAAATTTGATTTTTTAACAAAAAGTTTAGTAATCGTGTGGAGAAAAAAATAAATATGCCATTTTGATTGCCTATTTGTCTAATTTGTAAAATTCATATTAGAGTTTTCAGAAAGAGTATACAGGGTGAAATTTTTTCTAAGACCCAAACGAACTAATTTTTTTGAAGCTGGACCTGATTTTTTTCCAGTTTGAATAAATCAGTTGATTAGGTGGTAATAGTGTAACGATTGACCAAAATAAGAGACACATCGATCTGACCGTTCAAAAATTATGACGAATACAAATTTCTGTCAAAATGCGAAACTCGCCCTGTATATTATTAAACAACGGGAGCAGACACTTTTTAATGGTCATTTGTTATTCCCCATAGGAGCCTTTACACGAGGTAGGAGTATGTACAGTTCCTCATGACTCACACTGTATTTATTTTTTTATAATAATAGATGTTGTGCGTCAATCTTCTGGTAAGGAGTATTTAGTAAAAACTTCGGATGAAAGTAATAGTTTCACAAAAAATAGGAGCAATGTGAAGAAACGGTCTTAAGTCGGTGGTATACAAACTAATAGGGAAAGGGAAACAGAAAGAGACCTATGTACAAAAGTGGTCCAAAGAAGATTAAGAAGAATACTACAAAATAATGATATGCGTGGAACAGTTATATCTTAAAATACAATATGCGTTGGGAAAAGGAAGGGAATAAAAAATCATATTTTGTTTTTTGCGTCGTATGACACCCACTACACTAGAGTGAATATAATTACCTTCGACTTTACAATTACTAAAATGTACCAACTATTTTGGGAAACAGTTCTTAAATCTCTTTCAATGAAAATATATAGCCAAATTTTTTTTAAATTGTTATTTTTTTTTCAATAAACGTCGTGTTGACATTATGCTGTAATAAATATCAAAATTAATAAAAAAAAATAGAAAAAATACGTAACATAAATAAGTGAAAAATGCTACGAACAAAATAATTTCTTTACATGTTTTCACAATTTATCGTTGTTAATTACGTAATGGAAAAGTTTCTTAGTAATTCAAGTAAGCCCAACATACGAGTTGGTGTCTAGCATGTAGTTTGAAATTACCGACTAGGATTCAATCCACATTCAGTCGAGCACATAAGGGATCACTGAAAGAATTTAAAAATTCTATGTTTGCTCGCAATTGGTAGCGAAGCTTTGTTACAGAGAGCCAGACGATAGAAAATACTAAGACATAAAATTAAGGAAAACTGTGTTGTCCCGCAGGATTACTTAAAACAAAGAAATATTTTATTAACAAAATGACAATAGTAAGTATCTTAAGGTCAGAATTTATAAATAAACTGTACAATTAATATGGAATTAAAAAAGCATAGTTAGTCCAGAAAGTTACTGCGCATCCGCTAGGAAAAATATTCCGATTCGTGGTTCAAAGTGGGTCAAAATTTTTTTAAATTTTTTTTTTGTTTTTTTCGTAAAGTTATTTTTAATGCATGGAACAAAGTTTTTTTTAGGTTTTTTTGGATCATCCCAAACAGAAAAAGTCTTTAGTGACATTTCTCTAAAGCTGATAGTTTTTGACATATAAGCGATTAAAAATTGAAAAATGGCGAAATCGGCCATTTTTAACCCTCAAAAACTATGTGAAAAACTGAAAATTTGAATATTGCCAAGGAAAGTGGATATTCTTTAAATATCGATTGATGAAATCCAGAAAAGTTTTTGCAATACAATATTCAAAACTCCTTGGTTTTTTAATTGTTAATCAAGCGTGCGTGACACTATTTTATACCGAGAGTATGGTGCAAATGAAAGGAATAAATTCGTTATTTCGTAAACTGGCAATTTTAAGGAAAAATCCCGAAACAGGTCGATTTTTATTTTTAAGTTATGATATTGTGGCATATATGGAATACTAGTGACGTCATCCATCTGGACGTGATGACGTAATCGATGATTTTTTTAAATGAGAATAGGGGTCGTGTGCTAGCTCATTTGAAAGGTTCTTCAATTCTCTCTTCAGCAATATAAACATTTGTATAATTATTTATACAGTGTGTCCTTCTACTTCTTTTTTTTTTCAAATAATTTAATTTAATAAAAATTGTTTGGACACCCTGTATAAATAATTATGTAAATGTTTATATTACTGAATAGAAAAGAGCCTTTTAAATGAGATAGCACACGACCCCTATTCTTATTTAAAAAAATCATCGATTACGTCATCACGCCCAGAAAGATGACGTCACTAGTATACCATATATGCCACAATATCATAACTTAAAAATAAAAATCGACCTGTTTCGGGATTTTTCGTTAAAGTCGCCGGTTTACGAAATAACGAATTTATTCCTTTCATTTGCACCATACTACACATGCAACAGTGGAAAATAGTGTCGCGTACGCTTGATTGTCAATTAAAAAACTAAGGAATTTTGAATATTGTATTGCGAAAAACTCTTAGGGATTTCTTCAATCGATGTTTAAAGAATATCCATCTACCTTGGCAACATTCAAATTTTCAGTTTTTCACATAGTTTTTGAAGGTTAAAAATGGCCGATTTCGTAATTTTTCAATTTTTAATCGCTTATATGTCAAAAACTGTCAACTTTAGAGAAAAGTCACTAAAGACCTTTTCTGTTTAGAATGATCCAAAAAACGTAAAAAACTTTATTCCATGCACGAAAAATAATTTTAAGAAAAAAACAAACAAAAAAACCTTTAAAAAATTTTTGACCAACTTTTGGTCCTGGCAACATGCAAATTTGTTAAAAGGGGTCCTTTTTGAGTAAGATTGTGCAAAAAATCCGAATCGGAATATTTTTCCTAGCGGATGCGCAGTAACTTTCTGGACTACGGGTAATAAGTCTTACTCTTGAGTTATTTGTTGAATATTTAGTTCAGTATACAAGATAAAATTCAATCTGAAAATCTAATGTTTTTGACTAAAAAATCAACTTTTCATAGTATCGTCCTATGTTACGCGACAAGATATCAATAATTTTTCTTATAGGTATATACTTAGGAGTTCCAAATATTTTACTGTATCATCATCATCATCAGTGGCATTAGAGTCAAAGCCTTCTTCGGAACAATCCTCTATTCGCCCCTGTCTCTGGCAACTCTTCTCCATGCTCTAATTCCAATAGATCTTAAATCAGTTTCTATGTTGTCTTGGTACCTAAGTCTCGGTCTTCCTCTTGCTCGTTGTCCTATCGGCCCTCTTCGGTCAAAAACTTTTCTGACTATGGCATCTTCCACTCGCCTGATTACATGACCTATCTATCTAAGGCGCGCTATCTTAATGAATTGTACAACGTCAGGTTCTCCAAAATTTCTATACAACTCAAAGTTGTAACGCCTGTGCCACAAACCTTGTTCTTTTAGCCACCATATATTCGTCTTAGAATTTTTCGCTCAAAACGTTTGAGCAGTTCTTGGTCATTCTGAGTAAGTGACCAAGTTTCTGAGCCACATGTTAGCACTGGTCTTATTAGTGTTTTGTAGACAGCCAATTTAATTTTATTAGGTATTTTTGAGGCCATCTGTTTTCTTAAGCCATAGTAGTATTTATTGGCGAGCACTATTCTTCTTACTGTATTCCTTCACTAAAACATTCTCTCCAGCTCTTTTTGTTGTGCCAGTCTCCTTTCTACAGATTTCTTATTTTTATTGCTTTGTTCACTTTATCTCTGAAAGATCTTCGGAGTCTGTCCTATTCCTTCTTCCTATCGGGCTTCACTCTGTCATTCTATTTATCCAACAATTTTGGTCTGATCTTCTGACATGTAAGTATGTACTGGGTTAATCAATAAATCAAATAAAATTTCCGATAGATATCAAAAAAAGGCTAAATATAGACCTACTGACCCAGTAGTAATATGATCGCTGATTGGTTTATTGTATTTGGTTGGACTTCATCAAGCAACCCGAACAAATCTGGAAGAATATTGTTCGTCAAATGGTATTAGACATAAGATATTTCCTGGTACAATGGCAAAACGTAGGTTTTTATTTTTACTGAAATGTATCCGTTATGATGATAGTACGACTCGAGACCAAAGAAAATAAGTGGACATATTCCCAGAAGTTCGTACTATCGTTGATAATTTCAATGAAAATGTAAGAATAATTATTCATTGGGAGACTTATGCCCGGTTGCACCAACAGGTCTTAAGCTTAAGTCGAGAGTATCATAAGAATGAATATAATATAATTATAATATACAGAGTGGGCCAAATAAAAGGAGCCACCCCGATATTTGGCAGTATTTATTAGATTTTAAGAAAATAAAAAAAAGGTCAATTTCTGATCTAAGGGGGACACATTTTTACGATACAAACATCTGTGATTTGTCAACTCCCTCCCTTCCACTTCCCCCACCCCTTATTTTTAAATAGGGAATAGGGGTCGTGTGCTAGCTCATTTGAAAGGTTATTTAATTCTCTATTCAGTAGTATCAACTTTGACTTAAAAATGTATACAGGGTGTCCAAGAAAAATTATTTCGAATTAAATTCATTGAAACAAAAAGAAGAATTTATGTAATTTATTTAAGTCAGAACACATTCTACTGCTGACAGAAAACAGAAAAAAATGTTTTTTGATAAATAGACACTGCTTTTTGCTTAATTTTAATGTTCAAACTTCCACCCATCTGCCTCTTGGTAGGTTGAATGTTGAATTTAAGCAACAAACAGTGTTTATTTATCAAATAAACATTGTTTTCTGTTTTTTATCAGCAGTAGAATGTATTCTGAGTTAAATAAATTATGGGCCATTCCACGAACATACGCCTGTTTTGGATTATTTCGACAACGAATATTTTACTGTGCAACATAAGAAGTACGAAAGTAAATGACGCTAATAATTGTTCCAATAAACAACAATGTAATTTGCAATTTACTTTCGTTCTTCTTATTTTGCACAGTAAAATATTCGTTGTCGAAGTAATCCGAAACAGGCGTATGTTCGTGGAATAGGGTATACATATATTCTTCTTTTTGTGTTAATTAATTTAATTTAAAATAATTTTTCTTGGACACCCTGTATAAATTCTTATGTTGATGTTGATATTACTGAATAGAGAATTGAATATCCTTTCAAATGAGCTAGCACACGACCCCTATTCCCTATTTAAAAATAAGGGGTGGGGGAAGTGGAAGGGAGGGGGTTGACAAATGACAGATATTTGTACCGTAAAAATGTGTCCCCCTTAGATCAAAAATTGACCTGTATTTTTATTTTCTTAATATCTAATAAATAGTGCCAAATATCGGGGTGGCTCCTTTTATTTGGCCCACTCTGTATTAAAATGAACACCATAATATAATAATAGATATAATTGATAATAAGGTAAGAATCTAAAATTATGGTGCAACGTAAGTGATACTCAAGGAGGCCTATCTATAAGTAGAGCTTAGCTAAATGGAGCTTAAAATATGTTGGTGCAACCAGGCATTATTGACTTTGGAGGAAATGCTACTTGTTTTTAAAGATAGATGTAATTTTAAAATGTACATACATTCGCAACAAACCTAACAGATGTTGACTAAAAGTTTTTTCTGTTGTTGACTCCAAAACTTTTTTAACGTCGAACATTGCAATCTATGCTGATATTCAACTCGAGCGATGGCCCATATTATAAAGTTGACAATTCTACTGCTGCGGTAACTGTAGCTGTCATGGATGTGCTTACATTTATCGGGTTCAAGTACAAGTAATTATAGGCCGTTGGCTCAGACGATATGCAATTGGCAAGAAACTACTAAGAGAACACCAGCTCACCGTATTTGGTACAATTAGAGCCAACAGACAAATTAAAACAAAAATAGAGCACAAATAACACAAATTAAAAATAGGCAGATATATTCTTTAGTCTTTGCATTTAGCAACGACATAAGGGTCATAATAAACGTATGTGCGCCAATGGCGAACAATAAATTCCTGGATGTATAACAAAAATGCACAATAACTACCTCTTAAAAGCCATTAAGTTTTATTTGCATATCTCAACCCGTTTAAGAGCAAAAAATAAATGGTTAGTTTTAAAGAAAAATTTCAACTTCCCTTATCCCGGAAACACGGGATTTGCGGACATACATTTATAAAGTAAACTGTCATTATAGACCAGTAAGGATTTGTGAAAAAACGTCTATTTTTGGATGTGAAAGGTGGCATTCGGATTTTTGCAGATAAAGTTAGGTGACACCAATAATAATAATTGACTTATGCTCCTTCTCAAATATGCCCGGAACATTAAAAAAAAAAATTAAAATATTTAATAATTTCGAAAAACGTCGATTTTTTCTGCTTTCTTTGCTTATAACTTTAAAACGATTCGTTTTGGAACAAAGTCGTACAGAAATAAAATAAAGATAATTAAATTTTGTATGATATACGACTGGTCAAAAATGTCTTAAACGTATTACCTTTTCTGCAATATTGCAATAAATACAAAATAAACGGGCAAAATACTCCTGTTGTTATTCAATGTTTTTAACCACTTTGGTGGCACTTAGAACCTTAGTAATTCGCTTAGGAAATTCTTTGTAACATACTTAAACCGTGTACCAAATTTCGTTAAAATCGATCTAATAGATTTTGCATAATAAATTTGACATCTAAATGTTTTTATAAAAGTTCAAATTTTTTAAAATCTTTCTGAACAAAAAGTAGACCATTTAGAAGTTGTCTAATTTTTTTACATATAAAAAGGTGCTCTACCTATCTAATACACTTTACAGAATTAAAATCGGATTATTTAAGGGGCCTCAGCAATGTTTTAAACCTATAAACAATTTTTTGGCTTATAAACAAATAGCTTTGTTTAATAATAAAAAAATTAATTTTTAGCAATGCAAATAATTAAAACCGGTACAATTCGACTTAAACTTTCAAATGCTGTCAGCAGAATTGCTATTTTATTTTTTAATCAAAATTATTCGCGTTCAAAAATTTCAATTTTTCGAATTTTTTAAAGTTCCACTGCGTTTATCTCGAAAATTATGCATCCTACGCAAAAACTTGTAAGAACATTTTTTGCTTAGAATTACCCAAGAAATACAAAAAAATGTTTTATTTTGCGAAAAATCGATTTTATGTAATTCCTCAAGTTCTTTGTTTATAAAAATCTTATCGACATCCGGATCAACTGTTACCCAAAAAAATCGTGTTCTACGGGTCAAAAAAAACATAAAAATCTTGGGTAAGTCCATCTAAATAAAGGAGCCCGTAGCACCCCCTCCTGGCCACAGGACTAATTTGTTTATAAGCCAAAAAATTGTTTATAATTTTAAAACATTGCTGAGTCTGCTTAAACAATTCGATTTCAATTCTGTTAACTGCATTAGATAGGTGGAGTGCTTCTTTATATGTAAAAAAATTGACAAATCATCGTATATTCTAGTTTTTATTGTGCACGATTTTAAAAAAAGTTTAATTTTTTAAAAAAAGTTTAGATTGCAAAATTATTATTCAAAATCTAGTAAGTCAATTTGAATGAAATTTGGTTTACGGCTTTAACACATTACAAAAATTTTCTAAGCGAATTAGGAAGGTTCCAAGTGTAACCTAAGTGATAGAAAATCATTGAATAAAGACAGGCTTATTTTGCCCCCTTATTTTATATTTATTGCTATTTTGCAGCAAGGGTGATAAATTAAGACATTTTTAGCCAATCGCACCTGATAGAAAGTTTAATTATCTTTGTTTTATTTCTATACAACTTTGTTACAAAATGAATCGTTTTAAAGTTATAAGCAAAAAAATAAAAAAAAATAAATTTTTTTAAATTTTTTGAAATTTTTAAATATTTTATTTTTTTTTTATTAATGTTCCGGGCACATTTAACAAGGATGATAAATCAATTATTATTAACGAAGTTATCACCTAACTTTATCCGCAAAAATCTGAATGCCACCTCTCACATCCACCTAAAAACAGATCCTTACTGGTCTATTATTTTCTCATGCAGAATTACCCCTCAATGTTTGCCATACTTATTTAAACACATGAATAATGACAATATGTAGACACTGAATAATTGCTGAAAAACAAGGCTGGTACCCACCTTTTTTTATTTTCCAAGATAAGCGAATGAATTAAAAAACAGATTTTTAAGAAAACATGAGGCTACATGAGGGTTTTAAGTTCAATATTTTATAAATGCTAGAATATCCCACAGCGTGTGGTAAACTTAGAGAAAAAATCACAGTTTGATTGGTACACCCGATATACTATGACAATTTACCTGTCTAGCAACGAAATTATTACAGCGATATTGTTAAATAATAAGGCTATAACATGTTAAAGAAATGATTTAAATCGGACAGCAGGTTTAGGAAATTCAATGACCAATTTTTAAGGTGATCCTTATCAATTATTGAGCACTGTCGTTATAGACCGAGCACTATCGTCGCCCCCGCTAGAGAAATTATTCCGATTCGATTTTTTTTGCACAAACTTCCTCAAAAGGAGGTCCTTATAACATATTCACAAGGTGCCGAGCGGTGCCGTGGTCGACAAATTGTTTAAACAATTTTTTGAAACGAATTCACAAAAAAAATTTTTTTTCACTTCGAACAAGTTTTTTAGATAACTTGGGACATTCTGAGCAAAAAGGCTCTTGCCATTTTTCTCTAAAATTGATTATTGTCGAGTTATTCGCGATTTAAAAATTGAAAAATGCGAAAATAGCCATATAACTCGACAACAATCAATTTTAGAGAAAAATCAGAAGAGACCTTTTTCGCTCAGAATAACCCAAGTTATCTAAAAAAAATCGATCGCAATGAAAAAATTATTTTTGCGAATTTGTTTAGAAAAATTGTTTAAACAATTTTTCGACCAGGGCACCGCCCGGCACTCTGTGGATATGTTATAAGGACCGCTTTTTAAGTAAGTTTGTGCAAAAAAATCTAATCGAAATAGTTTCGCTAACGGGGGCGATGATAAAGTTGGACTATAGCGCTAATTGTTAATAATTAAAATAGCAAATTTGTAATAAAATAATGACAAAAATCTCTTCAGGACCTTGAAGAAAGGGTTTGAAGCTTGAATTGGTCACTTTTTGAATTACATAATAATAATTTTTAATTGAGTTATTAAGCCTTAAAAATAGCCATTTTTGCATTTTTCAAATTTTTAATCGCATTTAACTCGACAACAATCAATTTTAGGGAAAAATGACAAGGGACATTTTTTGCTCAGAATGACCCAGATTAACTAAAAAATACTGTTCGAAATAAAAAAAAATTGTTTTGAATTTGTTTAAAAAAAATTGTTTAAACAATTTTTCGACCACGGCACCGCCCGGCACCCTGTGGATTTGTTATAAGGACCTCTTTTTGAGTAAGTTTGTGCAAAAAAATCTTATCGGAATAATTTCGCTAGCGGGGGCGACGATACAGCCCATTCTATTACTGTATGTGAAAAAAAAGATGGACCTGATTGTTTATTTAGTTTTTAAACAGTTCTACATATTTTTTTATCCAAATTAAGAGAACAAAAAAGGTAATTTTCCAATGGATTTAGTAGTTTTTAAACAGTTCTACATATTTTTTTATCCAAATTAAGAGAACACAAAAAGGTAATTTTCCAATGGGTTTATAGTCGGGGTCACTTAATAATAATATACGCCTTAATTTTTATATTGTAATACTGCAAAATCGTAGTGGCGTATTAATTTACTAAGTGTCAAAATGCTTGTCAAAGATTTTGCAAATATTTAATAGTTATATTAAAACTATTATACGCGTCCAAAATACTAATACGCGTGAAACTGCTAGTCCTGAAAACGATAATCTTGATTGTAATGCAAAAACACTTGTTCCTTTTTGTTGGAATTTTGTGAAATTAAATGAAATGAAATAAAATCCGAAAAAAATTGTGGGGATTATTTGTCCGGGATTTGTTGTGAGGATTTTTTTCCGGGGATTTTTTTGTGAGGATTATTTGTCCAGGGATTATTTGTCTGGAAATTTTTTGTCCAGGGATAACTTGTGGAGATTGTTTGTCTGAGATTATTAATTTGTCCGGGGATTATTTGTCCTAACCTCCACAGGAGTACGTTTGATTTGCCAATATTTAGAAGGGCTTTTTTGGTGTCATTCCCTTTGCAAGGTTTTCAATTTTTATGTTTTTGAAAAACAAGATTCATTTTTAATTTTTTATTATCAAACAGTTGATTCAGAATAAGGTAACATTTTTCGGTTACCCTCTGAAAGATTATGAGAAATCATATCTTTTTGAAAAAAAAAAAAAAATAAGTTTGTACGACTCTAGAACCGGAGATATTTTTTAATTCATAACGCAATTGTCTTAGACTAAAAAAGTCAATTTTTTACCCACGAGCTGAAACTTATGAAATAGATTAATTATGATACCAATGTGCTATGTTTAAAAGTGTACAGAAAATTTTTTAGGGCAACCTATTTATTTATTTTCAAACTTACTTACTTATTCCTCTTCGCTTCATGCGGAGCTCCATTCTGTCCTATCTTTTGCACTGATCTTTATTTTTGCCCAGGTTTTCCCAATAACAATAATTTCTTTCTCAACACTTCTTTTTCACGTTTCTACGGGTCTATCTTGTATTCTCTGTCCATGTGGTGTGTATTCTAGGGCTTACCTCGCTATGTCTGTGTCAGGTCTCCCTAGTGTGTGCCCCATCCAACTCCATTTCCTTTTGCATATTGTCTTAGATATAGGTTCGTGGTTAGTTCTTGTCCATAGCTGTTGGTTTGATATGCGGTTTGGCCAGTAAATATTAAAAATCTTCCTTGGTATTTATTTATGAACACCTGCATCTGTCCGATACATTTTCTTGACACTTTAAAAGTTTCTGCTCCATTTAGTAACGCAGTCTTCACGTGGCTGTTGAATAACCTTATCTTGGTTTTACTTGTCATCTGACGTGAAGACCATATTTTCCTTAGCATATATTGAATGCGTTTTGAGCTATTCCCGTTATCCGTTTTACGACCTCCTCCATCCCTCCTTTGTTGTTCAAAATGCTGCCCAAGTAGTTAAATTTCTCTACAGTTTCTAAGTCCGTGCCTCCGAAAGATATTCCCATTTCTCTTGGTGTATTTATTTTCATTATCTTGGTTTTTCTGACGTTTATGTTAAGTTCGACCTTCTTCCCTGCCTCTGCTACTTTTCCGGTTTTGCGTTGCATGTGTCTTTTTTCTGTTAAAAGGCATATATCATCTACAAATTCCAAGTTCTCATAACATTCCATCTTTTTCCAGTCTTACTACTAGTAGCCTTGGACATGATCCAGTCGATTACTATCAGGAATAAGGTCGGAGAGAGCACACAGCCTTGCCTTACTCCTGTACCGATATCTATATTTCCCTTCGTGGGCTATACGCGCTGTAGACCCTTCGTAGAACAGTTTTATAATTCTGATATAAGTACTTGGGAGGCATTCCGTATTTATCTAGAAATTTCCATAAGGCTTGGCGATCTATACGATCAAACGCTTTCTCGAAGTCTATAATGTTCACATATAGCTTATTCTGCCACTCCAATGATTGCTCTATAATCGTTCTCGTCGTAAAAATGTGGTCAATGCAGGATCTTTGTGGCCGGAATCCAGCTTTTTTTTTCTCGTATAATTTTATCAAATTCTTTCTTCATTCTTTCGAGCATGATTCGGGTCATTATTTTGCTTGTTGTGTATAGCAGGGTGATTTCCCTCCAATTTTCACATTCATTTGGAGGTGTTCTTTTTTTACAATTAAGTTCATTCTCTGGGTAGCTCTTCGGTTCTCCAAATTTTATTTAAAAGTGTGTACAGTATAGAGGTGGACGTTTCGATGTCTGTTTTGATTAACTCAGTAGGGATATTGTCTATTCCGGCTGCTTTTCCTCTTTTTAATTGTTTAATTGCATGTTTTATCTCTTCGTAGGTAAATTCTTCGGTATTCTTGTTCATTGCTTGTCTGTTAGGTTACTCTTGTATCTCGTCTATATATATATAAAAGAAAGTCGAGTTGTGTTAGTTACACCGTTAATAACTCGAGAATGGCTCAACAGATTTTATGAAATTTTACACGTGTATTCTACCGGACTGGGAATAGGCATAACTCTGATTTCATGCCCGTACGTCATAAGGGGGCTTGCCCCCCTGATATATTTTTTAATTTTTTGACAAACCGTTTTTCTTAATTTTGTATGATGTAGAAGCAAAAGATACATACAATCCTAAATTTTCACTTTTTATCTTCAACCGTTATTTTTTAATAGCCATTTAAATATTTTACATCTATATAATATAAAAGAAAGTCGAGTTATGTTAGTTACACCGTTAATAACTCGAGAACGGCTCAACAGATTTTTATGAAATTTTAAATGTGTATTCTACCGGACTGGGAATAGGCATAACTCTGATTTCATGCCCATACGTCATAAGGGGGCTTTGCCCCGCCTGATATATTTTTTTAATTTTTAGACAAACCGTTTTTTCTTAATTTTCTATGATGTAGAAGCAAAAGATACATACAATCCTAAATTGTCACTTTTTTATCTTCAACCGTTATTTTTTAATATCCATTTAAATATTTTACATTTTTGTTGCCATACTCCTCCAAAACGAATTGACCGATTTTTATGAAATTTGGAAGGTAGACTCCCTGCTGAATTCCGAACAAAACACTGCTATTTTTTCTCCTCTAGCACAGTCCGTTTCCGAAATAGCGAACCGTAAGCCGTAGAAAAATTCTGAGCACAGAAGAAGGACGAACGGGAAATTTCATAAAAGAAAAGTGCAACAGATTAACTTTTGGACTCAAATAGGATAAAATATGAATTTTTTAATTTTACGCAATTTTCAAAAAATCTTGCTTTCACCTGGGCGAACCATCCAGTTTATTTATGTTTATTAGATGAACTAACGAAAAATATCATGTACACTATTGCATGTATTAAATTCATATTATTTTTTGTTATTGTCATAATTAATTAATATTTAGAATTTTAGGCTTTAACTGCCCGCGCATCAAAATATAACATAGCTACACGCGTGGCGTACTTTATACGCCACAAGAAAATACACTTAAAAACAGCGGATTTGTTTATTTTTTTTTGAAAAATTTACTTATTTATTTGTTATAAACCTTACTCAGCGTCAGCAAATACCTGAAGTTCCTTCTCAGTAAGCAAATTGGGATATTATAACTGTAATCTGATTCCATGATAAATAAAATTGCTAATAAAAATTTTTTTGAAATATTTTTTACTTGAGAAAAAGTATTGTTTATAAAGAAAAATATATTTTGTGCCATAATGACTAAAAAACATTCGAAATATGTACTTATATTACTAATTGTATTACTATAATTTTGGTGTATGTTATCCACCACAAGAAACAACAAATAATAAACTATAAATTACGATCTTCCTAGAACGCCGATTATAACGAGACTAAATCCAGTGTAAAGCACATTCCAGTGATAGGTTAGATAAATAAGCAAAGACAAAAATTAAATTTTTAAATACATTTGTAATAGAATTCTTATATGTGGCGTACAAAAATACGCCAGCGCGTGTAGTTAAAGGTTAAGGTATGAATTAAAATAATAAAATTTATTTTACTTTAAAAACTAAACAGTTTTTCCATTTTCTTAGGCCAAAAATATTTAGCTACCTTCTACATTCTCATATTTTGACGTTATTTGTGTCAGTCAAAATGATTTGTCAATTTTGAGTTTAATGCCCCTTAATGCTAACAACCATATTGTCATCGAGAAAGCTCAATTGCCTCAATTATCTCAATATAATACAATGTATGTATTATAACGAGTGATCCAAAATTATTGGGATCAAAGGTGGCTCTGAAAGACAGAGATAGCTATACAGTACATGTCGATTCTTAATTCGGATAAACTTTCCATTTTATGTCAACTTTGACAGACACTTGTCAGTGTCAGTGTACATACGTCAACTTTGACTTTCAAGTTTTACTAGACTCTACACAAAATTATTATTAATAAAAATGGTTTTCACGCATGAACAAAAGCGATCTATGCTCGAAATATATTTGAGAAATGGTCAAAAAATTAACGGAGAATGGGTTTACTCCAACCGAGACGCCTTTGCAGAATTTAGTGAAGAATTTCCCAATGTTGCAGTTCCTTATAACGTGTTTTGCAAAACTCTTCGTCAAGTTGTAAAAGTTTACAGAGAAACGGGAAGTGTAAGTCACAAGCCAGGGGCAGGCAGGCCTAAAGTGCGAACTGAAGAAAACGTCGAACTGGTCAGAGCAGTTATTGTAGATCAACCGCATACATCAATTCGGCATTTACGTCAACAGACAGATCTCTCATATGGAACTTGCCAGCGTATTCTTAAGAAAGATTTGCATTTTTATCCGTATCGTTTACAAGCTTTCCATGAACTCGCCGTTAACGACTATCCCCAAAGGCTAGGCTTCTGTAATTGGTATCTGGACAATCTCAGTAATAATGGTGATGTATTAAGCAAAACTTTTTTTACTGACGAATGTTGGTTTCACCTTTCTGGATACACAAATTCTCAAAATATGAGGATGTGGAGTGCAGATAACCCACATTATTTTGTTGAAACTCCTTTGTATCCACAGAAACTTGGAGTCTGGGCTGCTATAAGCAAGCGACGTATTGTAGGACCCATATTTTTTGAAGGGGTTCTAAATGCTGAAAGATACCGTCAAGAAATTTTAACTCCATTTATAAATCAGTTGATGGATGATGAATTAACAGAAGGATATTTTCAGCAAGACGGAGCTCGAATTCATACAACGCTGCAAAATTTGAATTATATTATGGACTTTTTCGACAATAGGGTCATTAGTTTAAATACACCTATTATATTCCCCCCTCGATCCTGTGATTTGACTCCCTGTGATTTCTTTCTGTGGCCATATTTAAAAAATTTGATTTTTAAAACTCCTGTAGCGGATTTGGAAGATCTTAAACAAAGAATAACTAATCATATTGAAGAATTAAATAATACTCCGTCAATCTTAAACAATGTAATAGAATCAATGACAAGGAGAGTTACTTTATGTAGAGATGTTGGAGGTGGACATATACAACATCTTCTTTGATTTTGTTTATTATTTTGTATATTAACCCGACATCGGAATTGGAGACACTACGGTGTGTCAGTGAGGTTATGTTCATGTTACAAGGTAGCTTGCGAAGTCTACACGGCTATTGCTAAAATGTAATTGTTTGTATCTGTTTTATAATTACGTTTGTCACTCTGTGCCTTATTAAATACACAACATATTAGGCAACGAGCCACAGAAAGAATCTACACAAAAGTCAAAAAATGTTGTTAATTGGGGCCATCGAGCATTTCGATCCTGCTAAAAGTGATATCACATCTTACGTGGAGAGACTTGAGTAGTTGTTTTTATGTAATGTAGTGGAGAAAGACAAGGAAGTTCCATTATTGATTACTTTAATTGGTGGAGAAGTTTACAGTGTTTTAAAAGACTTATTTGCACCAGAACTATCAAGTTCAAAAACATTTTTGAAAAGTTAAAAAGCGTTCGGTCTGAACATTATAGTCCAAAGAGGTTAGTTATTGCTGAAAGGTATAAATTTTACAACATAAGTCAAGAACCTACAGAGGATATTAAAAGTTTTTTGTCAAAACTAAAAAGTGTAGCTCAATATTGTAAAGGGCCTAGCTGGGTAAGATGATGAAAAGTGCCCCCAACTCGATACGAATTGCATAGGGTAGGTGGGGGTAAAAGTACGCACGGGGCAAAGGTACGCACTTACATTTTTCAGTAACTTCTTATATGTTGGCGACAACATCTTGTGGCATATGTTTGTACTACTCAGTAGCATTGGATGAGAAACTTTGGCGCAATCAGGGCGAACACAACAACAAAAATGAGGTAAAAATTATTTTTGTACCTCTTGATCTAATTTTTCTTAAAAATTGATTGATTCTAATTCTTAGGGCCGGTACTTTATGTCCCGGTTAAACCTCGGTTAGCTAACCGGGGTTTAATCGGGACAGAAAAGTTCCCCATAGGGCCTCTTGCGTTGTAATAAAAGCAATTATAATTATTATTATAATTATTTATGAATATAATAATAAGTATAATTGCGCTTATGTCTATGTTTTGCATATATTTCTGTCCCGATTAAACCTCGGTTAACTAACCGGCTGTTAACGGAGACATAAAGTACCGGCCCTTAATCTTTCAAACTCAGATTATTATTGGTTAGGCATGTTGAAAGTTTATTGTTAGAAGTCTTCTTCTACATGACAGTTTGAAGTTCATATGTGCATAGTTTCATATTGAGGTTAGATATATTATTGGTTGCCGGATGGGGCAAAAGTACTCACACAAATGGGGCAAAGGTACGCACTGCTAACGTTGGAATGGGGCAAACGTTCGCAGTGCGTACCTTTGCCCCCAGTGAGGTATACTTGGCAAATGCATGTTTCAAGTCAATCTTCAAAGTGAATATCAAGTTGAGCTTGATATTCTATCAGCTAATTTTGTCTCAATTGCAAAATGTCTCAAATCAGCAAAAGTACGCATGTGCGTACTTTTGCCCCATTGGGTGGGGCAAAGGTACGCATTTACATTTTTTTTTTTCAAAAAGTTATCAACACTACAAAAATAATGAAGAATTTCCATTTGCCTAATATGATTACAAAATGTATCAATTTCACTTTCATCTATACTCTGTGCCAATTCAAGCATTAGGAGATTCACTAGAGATGAAAATATAGAAAATGCGTTTGCCCCCACCTACCCTATAGGTCAACGTTTGGCACATATAGAGAAACTCACTTTCTGAAATTTTTAGCCCCCTAGGTGGTCACGTCACTCACCTAGAGCCTAATTCTTTAGGCTTTTTATGTTTTTATTTTTTATCTCAGCCGCATTGAAAACTAGAGAAAAACTGTAAATAAAAAAGTTCTGTCCGAATTTTTTTTTTTATTTTTGACGGGAAATTCAAATTTTAGGACGATTTTAAAATTTTAAATAAGTATAAAAAATAACTAAGACATTTGTTCTCACGAAAAAAATGTATAACGTGTATTTTTGCATAATGTTTCACCCTGAATTTTTTCAGATTTTTAAAATTGGTGAAACGTACTTTTGTAAATAAAAAACCGCATTTCTTCGCTTTTTTTTTCGCTTTTTGATACAATTTTATACAGCGTGTTTAAAAAAGGTAACACCGTCACTAGGATAGGTAAAAAACTGAAAAATAATTGGGGTTTGCCTAATAAAAAATTTTTGTAATGTCATCCATTTTCAAGATACAGGGTTGAAGAACACAAAATTTTACGATTTTGCCGAAACTACTGGCAACATTGTAATAAAATTTGGCAGGTTTTAAGAAGTAGTTATTGTTCATTTTTTCACATACAATTAAGAATTTTATATTCATCATTGGCGCGCATACGGGTAATGGTCTGAACTTTTTAAAGAAAAAAAAGATAGTACGCCACTGACATATTCCAAGTTAACAGTCATTTTTAAATTCCTCGTTCAATTTGTGACAAAAAATCTATCTTCCCATTTTTTCATATGATGCGCCATTTTTATGCAAAAATAAAATATTTTAATCCTTACAATACAAAGTATTCGAATTTTTATGTAAGTTTCTATACATCTACATTACACTCATATGATATTATGTACATCCATAGAAAAACTTAATTCCAATACTTTGGAAGCGTTAAAATATTTTATTGTTTGCATGAAAACGGCGCGTCCTATGAAAAAAAAGGGTAGAAAGCTTTTTTTGTCCGAAATTGGACGAGGAATTCAAAAATTATTATTAATTTTAAATATGTCAGTGGCGTACTATCTTTTTTCTTTAAAAAGTTCAGACATTCCTCGTCTGCGCGCCAAAGATGAATATAAAATTCTTAATTGTATGTCAAAAAATGAACAATAACTACCTCTTAAAACCTGCCAAATTTTATTACAATGTTGCCAGTAATTTCGGCAAAATCGTAAAAAATGTGTAAAATTTTGTGTTCTTCAACGCCCTGTATCTTGAAAATGGATGACATTACAAAAATGTTTTATTAGGCAAACCCCAATTATTTTTCAGTTTTTACCTATCCTAGTGACGGTGTTACCTTTTTTAAACACTCTGTATAAAATTGTATCAAAAAGCGAAAAAATGCGGTTTTTTATTTTTAAAAGTATGTTTCACCAATTTTAAAAATATGAAAAAATTCAAGGTGAAACATTATGCAAAAATTCACGTTATAATTTTTTTTCGTGAGAACGAATGCCTTAGTTATTTTTTTATGCTGATTTAAAATTTTAAAATCGTCCTAAAATTTTAATTTCCCGCCAAAAATTAAAAAAAAAATTTTTCGGACAGAACTTTTTGACACTTACAACATTTTTATTTAAAGTTTTTCGCTAGCTCTCGATGCGGATGAGATAAAAAATAAAAACATAAAAAGCCTAATTAGGCTCTAGGTGGGTCACGTGAAAACCTAAGGGGGCTAAAAATTTCAGAAAGTGAGTTTCTCTATATGTGCTAAACGTTGACCAATATGCAATTCGAATCCACTTCTCATCATCTTACCCGGCTAGGCCCTTTACAATATTGAGCTACACTTTTTAGTTTTGACAAAAAACTTTTAATATCCTCTGTAGGTTCTTGACTTATGTTGTAAAATTTATACCTTTCAGCAATAACTAACCTCTTTGGACTATAATGTTCAGACCGAACGCTTTTTAACTTTTCAAAAATGTTTTTGAACTTGATAGTTCTGGTGCAAATAAGTCTTTTAAAACACTTTAAACTTCTCCACCAATTAAAGTAATCAATAATGGAACTTCCTTGTCTTTCTCCACTACATTACATAAAAACAACTACTCAAGTCTCTCCACGTAAGATGTGATATCACTTTTAGCAGGATCGAAATGCTCGATGACCCCAATTAACAACATTTTTTGACTTCCCAATTAACAACATTCAGAATTATATCCGTATTTTTCAATTTATTAATTTCCATATATTCTAAAAAAGATAACTTAAGGCCTTTATTTTGAATATGCAGAATTTGAAACTCTTCATTGAAACAATGAATATGATCTAGAAGGTGAAGTGCGTATGTAGAAGTGTCTGTTTTTCTATTGTTGAAAGCCCTTTTGTGTTCTGCTATCCGTTTGTCAAACGTTCTGCCAGTTTGACCGATGTAAGTTTTCGGACAGTCACCACACGTTAGTTTGTACACACCACTCTGTAGTTGCTTTTTCTTTCGGCTTTTATTGTTCTTAATATGAAGAAATTCCCATGACAAAAAATAACTTCGAGATAGAACTAAACATCATTAAACAAATAGCAGTAAACAATGGCTATAACGAACAAACAGTTAACAAAATTTTAAACCAAAAACTCCATAAGAAAGCCCTGAAATTAGTGTATCCACCACCACAGAAAGAACCCAGTACCTTCTGCTCTCTCACATACACTGGCAAGATAACAATAAAAATAGCCAGATACTCGTACATAAAAAAGAAAGGAGTAACACCAGCTTTCAGAACTAATAACAACTTAAGCAAATATATTAAGAACAATAAAAGCCGAAAGAGAAAGCAACTACAGAGTGGTGTGTACAAAATAACGTGTGGTGACTGTCCGAAAACTTACATCGGTCAAACTGGCAGAACCTTTGACAAACGGATAGCAGAACACAAAAGGGCTTTCAACAATAGAAAAACAGACACTTCTACATACGCACTTCACCTTCTAGATCATAATCATTATTTCAATGAAGAGTTTAAAATTCTGCATATTCAAAATAAAGGCCTTAAGCTATCTTTTTTAGAATCTATGGAAATTAATAAATTGAAAAATACGGATATAATTCTGAATGACCAACTCGAGACAAACAGCTCCCCACTCCTCAACCTCTTCAGTTAAAGACTTAAAAAGGCAAACACATTGTAAACTACACCACTTGAAATTCCGGTGTCAGACACCGGAGGAACAAGACGTGCCAGCAGCGGAGCGGAAAACAGCGACAACAGCCAACGAAGTAGGAGTGGCTTGACTGAACTTTTCAGTTCAGTCTTGAATGCAAGCAAGACAGCAGTGGAGCGCTTCTCACTCTCTGAGGCGAGAAGGAGAGGCAAAGGCCGATTGACTGGATGTGGTGAAACTTAGGGAATTTGATTTTATTGAATTCTCTGAGACGCCGCAGCTAGACATCGGTTAGCGGAAAAAGCAATAACGGGCTCGACGTGAGCCCGTTACGGGATGTCTACTGTGCCTCCGTAAGGGTATCGACACTGCAAGGTGTAGTTCTTTGGAATCTACATCGGGCAGCCCCGGCCCCTAGGTCAGTAGAACGAGAACATCAAGAGAATCCCGTACCTAGTTCTGTCTGGGTACGAGAACTACCGCGATAGATGCAGGGAAACCAACCCTGAAGCCGAGCTGGCGTCGGGCCAGGCGGCGAAAAAAAAAGGTTCGTCCAAATTAGGACTTCCTCCCTCAGACGATTGATCGAGCTAGGTCTCGATCACCCCCCCCCCCTATGGCCACTCCGCCAACACATGAGGATCCACGCAAAGTGGATCTTACCCTTACAGGAACATCAAACAGAGGAAAGTGAAGAGGAAACCGAGATGAAATCCGAGGAAGACTCCGAAGAAGACACCGACACCGAGGACACGGAAAATGAAACCCCCTGCGAGGCAGAGAGAGGAAGAACGAAAAGGGCTAGGAGGACTTAACTGCCCGTACATGAGGCATGTTAATGAGATGTCCAAGCAACTTAAAGTTCAACTGCTTGAAAAAGAGGCAACCCGGCATAGAACCGAAAACGAGCAACTAAGGGCCGAAATCGAGAGACAAAAAAGAGATGACTAAGATGTCAAACCAGATGGACGACCTGCTGAAAGAGTTGCAAGAAACTCGGAAACTGATAGAGAAGCAACACCAACAGGAGAAGCTGACAAAACCCGAACCGAAAAAGAACCCAGCGATCAAAAAGCCACCGCCGGCTGAAGAACCGAAGCCAAAAAAGAAGAAAGAAAATTTCCCACCACTGTCACGAGGACCAGCAGACCCAAAAAGCCAGACCCCACCCCAGAGCAAAACACAGATGGTGAGACGTCTGCCTTGAGGCGATCTGGCGATTCGGAGTCTGAGGACATGGAAACAAACGAAGAAACCACCGTGCTGCCTGAGCAACAGGCAACACCTCACAGAAAGCCGCCTGTAATTAAATTACCAGTAGAAATGGATATAAAACCCAAAGTGGTTTTAAGAGGATTTCCCTCAAACACCACCAAGGAGGAAATCCAAGAAGAGATGGAAGCGCAACACCAAATAGTCTGCCAAGCAGCTAAGAATATGACCACAAGAGCCGGCCCCAAAAGGAAACTACCGATGTTCGTACTGACTCTGAATCGCGAGGACGTAGAAAAGGCTAAGCTGATCACCAATCTGTGCCACATGAAGGTAGTGGTAGAAGACCTACGAAAAGCGACAGGGCCAACGCAGTGCTTCAACTGTCAGGGCTTCCACCATGCACAGAACGCGTGCCACAAAGATCCCAAATGTGTGAAATGCGGAGAAGATCACCCCACGAAGCTGTGCAAAAGACCCAGAGACACAAAGGCAACCTGCGCTAACTGCAAAGGAAGTCACCCCGCAAGCTACAGAGGATGCCCAAGATGTCCAACCTGGAGCAGACCACCACAACAGACGACAACAGGCAACCGGAGTCTCCTATGCCAAAGCCACACAAGGCAACAACCAACAAGCCACCACAGCGATCCTCCCAGACGAAGACTACCTGGTCAGACTAGTGACCAAGGTAGTCCAAGAAGTCATCCAAGATACCAGACAGACGATCAGGTAAAACCAGTATACAAACCAAAAAAATCATAAAAAGGCGTAAGCCACCAAAAAAAAACAAAAAAATCTTGAGCGCCAAGCCATTGGACTGAGCCCAATTGGGCCTGGTACAATGGCTTGGAGCCCAAGCAAGAAAGCAATTTTAGTTCCGCGGATAAGTAATTAAGAAGATAAAAGGCTTAGAGCGCATCACGCTGGCCTAGTTTTTTGCATTCGATTAGGGTACCACATGGAATCTTATTACCCAGGATTCCATAGTGAAGAGCATTTGGCTACGATAGTTGTGCCCTCATCGCGCATCAGCGTGCTATGGGGGGGAAAGGGATGGCCTGGGGCATTGGAGCGAGGTGGGGTGATCCCTGTTTTTTACCCGGGTCAAAACACCTCGCCCCAATGAATTGTTACACCCGAATGTACATTTTCGAAAGGGTGAACATCTCCCACAGGTCGGGTTAAATCAAATGGCTTGCTTGCTTGCTACTACATCACTTGAGAAAGGCACTCTGCCGAAACAGCTGTAGTCACTTAGTTGTAATAAATTTTGTGGAAGTATAGAAAACTAACGTTTTCAGTGTTTTATTGTTAGACTTTGTTTCGCTGATGACCAAATTCTGATCGCTCAGGATCATGACGACTTGCGTTACATGACGTGGAAGCTAATAGAAGAATATAACAAATTAGGCCTTGCAGTCAACATTAAGAAAACTGAAGCCATGTGTATTGGAGGGACAAAACAGTCCATTACATTAGATGATGGGGTAGAAATTAAATATTGTGATGAATACAAGTATCTGGGCATGAAGATAACTCAAGATGAGATACTCGATGCTACTATAAATGACAGAAACATACAGGGTAGAAAAGCCATATCCATGATGAACGGCATTCTGTGGGACCAAACAATATCTAAAGCGAACAAACAGATCATATACCGGGTGTCCATCTATATTTTCCCCCATTTTAACTGCCTATAACTTCTAAACGGCTTAAGATAGAAATATGCGGTTTTCGATGAAATGTTTTATTTTAGTAAAAGTTTTGTCTGAATGGATTGAATTTTTTATATCGATTTCAAATACGAAAAGAAAAATAGCGGATTTTTGAAAAAAACGTTGTTGACTTTTTTTTAATGGAACACCCAGTATATTTTTTTGTAAATTGAAAGAAAGGTCATTCACCTATCTAGCGATATAAAGTTTTTTAAAATCGGTTGTCAAATCACTGAGTAATTAATTTTTAAAATGAGCGGTGCAACGTGGATATCACATACCTAAATAACATAACTAAGCAAAATTATATGATTTCCACATTGCATCTTTCATTTTAAAAATTATTTGCTCAGTCATTTGACAACCGATTTAAAAAATTTCTTATCGCTGGAGAGGTAGATGACCGTTTTTCCAAGATACACAAAAATATACTGGGTGTTTCAATAAAAAAAGTCAATAACGTTTTTTTTTTTCAAAAATCCGCCATTTTTTATTTAAAACCGACATAAAAAATGATCATTTACCTAAAAACCTGAAAAAACGGTCATTTACCTATCCAACGATATAAATTTTTTTAAAATCGGTGGTCAACTGACAGAAATTAATTTTTAAAATGAGAGATGCAATGTGGAAATCACATAACATAACATCAATTTGCTTAGTTATGTTATTTAGGTATGTGATATCCACGTTGCACCTCTCATTTTAAAAATTAATTACTCAGTGATTTGACAACCGATTTTGAAAAAAATTATATCACTGGATAGGTGAATGACCTTTCTTTCAATTTACAAAAAATATACTGGGTGTTCCATTAAAAAAAAGTCAACAACGTTTTTTTCAAAAATCCGCCATTTTTCTTTTCGTATTTGAAAGCGATATAAAAAATTCAGTCCATTCAGACAAAACTTTTACTAAAATAAAACATTTCAGCGAAAACCGCATATTTCTATCTTGAGCCGTTTAGAAGTTATAGGCAGTTAAAATGGGGGAAAATATAAATGGACACCCGGTACAATACCATACTTAAAAGTGTAAACAAGTCTCCACAAGATGGAGACCTTACGAAAATGGTACGGCCATATACAGCAAATGCCAGATGACAAGATCCATAAACAGATTTTGGCGTGGACACCACAAGGGAGAAGGGAAAGAGGAAGGTCGAGAAGAAGCTGGAGGGAGAGAATTGAAAAAGAACTAGAGGAAAGTCCAGGTCTGTGATTAAACAGAGAAGAATGGCGGTTAGGAGTCGGAAGGCGTAGGAGGGCTCTGTAGTAGTAGTTTATTATTCTGTAGCAGTAGTTGAAAAATTACCCACACTTTTCAAAAAATTTGTTTCGAGTCTCCAGAGAGTACCAAAGAGTGTAACGGATTAAAAGGGATAGGTACCTACTGGGAAACTGAAGCTATGTTTTTGTGGCATCTTAATAAGTTTATTCCAAAGTAAACTTAATATAACGAGCAAAATGAACTAAAGCACAGGATATCAAAAGGTAACTGAAAGGTCGACAGTTTAAAAAAATTATTAAAGTCAAAGTACCTATCGAGAAAGACGAAAACCAGAATATACAAAACCGTAATAAGAGCAACAGTCACCTACGGATGTGAGACATGGGTGCTAAACAAAACAAGAAGAACTGATAGAGAGGTGGGAACGAAAGGTACGAAGAGCTATTTTCGGGGGAAAATACAGAAGACGGTTGGCAAAGAAGAACCAATCAAGAATTAAAGATGCCTTACAACGAACCAAGTATAACAAGACACACAAAGAATCAGGTGGGCAGGTCATGTCGAGAGAATGGATAGAGCAAGATTGCCAAAGAAGGTACTGCTAAGTAGACCAGTTGGGACAAGAAGACGAGGTAGCCCAAGAAAAAGATGACGAGAAAAGTTTCAGGACGATATAGGATCGATGGAAATTACAGACTGGAAAGAGAAGGCGAAAAATAGGATACAGTGGAGAACCATAGTGCAGCAATTTTTACATAGAAATTAAATATAAGACATTAGTATATACCTACTATCATGTGTATTATGTAAAATTGTAAAACCCTAGGCCTACAAGGCCTGTAGTGCACATTAAATAAATAAATGAAACTCAATATAACTTAAAAAATTTACAAGTAATATTCAATGCATTACGATTTCAAAAAAGTTTAGGAGCGGGGGGGTGGTCGGGTGCCTTAGTTCAGAGATTAGGTTGGCGCCTTTTTAATGAGCCAGTCCGGCCCTGCAGTTACAGAAGGTGAAATTAGAAGAATGGAACCAGAAAATTTAGCAGCAGTCGAAGAAAAATTAGATAAAGTAATGTTCAAAAAGAATGAAGCTACAATTAAGAAAGATGGTAGTCATGAAGCTGGTAGAAGTTATGTCCAACATAAGT
This sequence comes from Diabrotica virgifera virgifera, assembly GCF_917563875.1. NCBI lineage: Eukaryota > Metazoa > Arthropoda > Insecta > Coleoptera > Chrysomelidae > Diabrotica > Diabrotica virgifera. The sequence goes on along the minus strand of NC_065445.1, from coordinate 60,399,466 downwards.
CATGCTTTAGATGTGGTAGAATACATATGATTCATCAAAAGGTCCAGCCAATGCATGGCAATGTTTCAGTGGTAAGAAAGTGGCTCATACAAGTACCGTCTGTGGTTCGAAAGTTAGTTTATTAGAAGAAGGTGATATACAAGGTGAAGTGAAGGAGGAAGAATAATTATTTCTGGGATCTTTGCCTTCATTGGAACTAGAAAATTCAGCTCCAGAGAAAATAGTATTAAAAGAGGAACTCAATTTTATTTGACATTGATACTGGTGCCTGTTGCACAGTAATTCATATACAGGATTTCAAAAAGTTTTTGTCAGCTTTAAATATTTATTCTGTTAATAAATGAAGTAGTACTAAAAAATAATAAAAAATAAAGTAGTACTAAATACAAAACATGATTATTATCATCAAATTCAGGGAAACTTGTATTTAACGCAAAGGAATGTGTCACTTAGTGATTTGGACACGCTTGGAATCAGCCTTCTATGATATCCCTATTGAAAAATGCTGGGAAGAAAATATAAATTGATTAAAAGATTTTTACTTAATTAAATATATGTATACCATTTTTATTTGTGAATAAAACACTTCAAAACAATATTTTTCTGTTTATTTTGTATATCTATACATATTGCAAATAGCAAAAAGAGAACATTATTGTCTTTATTTACCAGATTACATGTAAGAAAGAGTTTTAATTTTAAAATGTTACATAAAGCTAGTTAACTAGATCATTGAATTAGTTCATTCACTTTTTTTCAACAATATTTTTATTTCAGTAATAACTATATTGTAACATTAATAAATTGTGTTACAAAATTAATTACAATATATTCAAACACTTACAAATTATATATAATTAATTGCTAATGCAGTGCACAGATTCTAAAGGAGCCGTTGGGGGATAGAGTATATGCACATTATTATAGTCGCTGTATGAGAAAGTATTCGAAATAATATTTTATTTCATTATTTCAAATACTTTTCTCTCTCAACACCGACTATAATACTGCGCAGACACCATCCCCCACCAGCACCTTTAGAATCTGTGCACTGTACCTAATTTTACAACGTAAAAGTATAACAAAGTACAAAACCAACTATGGTATTGTGACATAACAAAAGTGAATCAGTAAATTACTTGATTGAAATTAAGGAACAATACACCAAATGTTGTAGACATGTGAGCCGCAATACAACATAACTATTTGTTGTGTAAAATATTGAGAATTTTCATTTATAATATAACTATAATGTTTACGCAGAAAAAATTGAAGAAGTTCAAAATAAATTCCTTGGGTTTTTGGAATTTAAAATTAGAGTTATTAATGGGAGTAACAGGTTTTGCAGTTATGAAGAAATTAGAGCATAATATATAAATATCAATACCCTGGAAGAACGTCGTTATCACCATTATTTGAAAATTCTGTGTACTTTATTAAATAGTACAGCAAATAGTAATTATTTATTGTCTAAGCTTGATTTTAAAGTCCCTTCATACAGTACTCGAAATGCAGTTGAAAACACTTTTCATGTACCATTTCATCGATGTAATTATGGTCTCAATGAACCTATAACTAGAATGTTACGTCTAGCAAATCAAAATACTGAGAGGCTTAATTAATTTTAGTTCCACACCTAACCAATTTATACGCGACTTGCAACAAATTAATATTGCCTCTTAATTGTTTTGTTTTGTCCACCATTACCAGTCTGTTTCTAATTTGTTCTATATGTAATTTATTTCTTTTAACTATTATATTTTATGTGTTACATATATGATTTTTTTCATATTTATTAGTATCCCAAAATTTGTAAAAAATTGTAACTGTATTGGGCTTGTCCTGTGGTAATAAAAAAAACAAAATATTTTTTAGTTTTTTAAATTTGATATTTTTTTATCTCATTTATGTTTCACAGTAAAATGTTACTCGAAACTAATTAGCTAGCTCATTGAATTAATTCATTCACTCATTAATTTGACAATATTTATTTCAAGAATATTAAAATAAGATAACATCAACTAAGTTAAACATTGTCTTATAAAAATAATTACAATATGAGGATTTTCGTGCAATAAGGGCGAACTCCAATGGCGAGTGCGCCCTTGTTGCACACAGAGTCTCATATATTGAAACACTCATATATACTGCTAATATCTGTATGTATTTACTAGGATATTCTCTAAATTTATATTTTTATTTTATTTATTTACGGGGTACCACTCAATTATATAATATATTGGGTGGTACCCCGTAAATAAATAAATAAAATAAAAATATAAATAAATTTAGAGAACCTCCTAGTAATATACATAACATATTACAAATATATCAAGTGATACATTAAATATAAAAATGGAGTAAATACGACAAAAGTCAGCCAAGCAGCCCTATAGAATAAAACAAATATTAAAATAAGATAAAATACATAACAAACAGAAATCACCTAAGTTATAAAAGTTTTTTTATATGTTGTCTACAAACATCATCAGAAGTGCACAGTAACAAATCAAAGTATTTCCATTTAGAATCATTCCATTCAATAGAGAATGCCTACCAAAATAGCAGCTATGAAATTTAATTACAAAATTTTGAGATAATCTAATGACTCTAGAGGGAACATTAAAATCAATTAGATACAACAGCAGATCATTGCAATTTATTCTGGAATTCAGTAGTTTATGTAGAAACAAAATATCAGCGCCAATCTGTCTGGAAGATAACTTAGGTAGGTTTAATGTGTTTCCAATTACGGAGTAATTACTTAAAGTAAAGGTTTAACAGTAAGGTAAAGGTACTTAATAATCGCTTAACGGTTTGTGCAGTTCAAAACTTCAATACCTAATGAAGTTATTTTGAACTTTTTCAAGCTTGACAATTTGGACTTCATAAGTGGGTGACCAAACTGAGCAATACTCAAAAACAGATCTAACTAGGGAAATGTAAATCAGTCTAATGGAATTAATGTTGTGCAAACATCTAGAAGTTCTGATAATGAAGCCTAACATTTGAAATGCCTGGTTATTCACATCATCACAATGTGCATAAAAATTTAGTGTAGAATCTAATTGAACACATAGATCTCTCGCAGTTGATACAGCTTTCAGTGGTTCTTTATAAAGTGAAAGTTTAAAAAAGTACAAAACCAACTAAGTATGACAATATCTTATGCAATTTTCAAATGAAGTGAATTATTCAACTAAGGAACACTAAATCAAATGTTAGAGCCATGCACAGGGAGGCTCAATACAACATAACTGTTTTCCATGTAAAATAGTGAGGATTTTAGTTTTTTAAATTTACAAGCAAGGTAATTTACATATTTTTGATTTATATTAATTTGGCTATATGAAACTCTTAAAACGATATTTGTGAGACTACCCTTTCCGTGATTATGTGCAACGTAGAATTGATTACTAGAAAATATCAGTTATCTTCTTTCTTATATAAATCTTGGACTTCCCGAATTAGAGGATATTGAAAATTTGTTAATGCTGCACAGCTTGGAATACAAATGAAGAATGTGGTACTAGACTAGCAGGTACAAGACTTAAAATTTTATAGCTTTTAATGCACCTTATAGTACTTTCTACATGTATTCTTGCTTTAGCAATTGTTCTGGTTTGAATTACCTGTTGTGGTGTAAATTGAGCAGTTGTTAAAAAAGGTGGTATATTTAAACATACACCTGGAGGAAGCAAATCAGAAATTAAAAATCATTTATCAGCAATTATTAAGTCACCTGGTACCATCTGCTCTAACACACCACAATGCTTTAATTTTTTTTATCAGGTACTGAACCTGGATATAATTTGCTAGCATAAGTAACTACTCCATTCGGAGCCACTCCAGTTAGACATTTTTAAGTATTTTTGTGTACATATGAGCTATATGTTGCTTTCTGTTTTTCCATATTTTTCGGCTGGTTACAGTAGATTTCTTTTAAGTCTAAAATTGTTCTGCAATTTGTAGAATTGTTAAAACATGTAGCCATACATAATTTATTTTTATTCCTGCTGGGAATTTCTTTAATAGTATTTTTAAATATTTTGTTTTGCTTGAAATGAATTCTCTAATGCCTAAATCTTTATTCACAAGATTTAACTTTAATTTCATCAATTTAAGTAGTAATTGATCAATTTTAGGTACATTTACAACAGCCCAATATTGATAATCATTTAATTGAAATGAGTCCATTAACTCATATAAACACATAAATACATCTCTACATGGTAAACCAGTATAGAGCAAAATTTTTTCATCGCTACCTTCAATATACCTAAGTGAAAAAGACGCAGACAACCTCTTTGCACCATCCAGTGCTTCCTGATGTTCTTTTTTTTTTAAAGTAATTTTCTGCTTCCTACATTGTAACCGAAGGAAATGGAGAAGCTTTATTGGCAGCGCTGCGTTTATTTTCTTTTTTCCTTCTTACTGCACATGCAGGTGGAGAGGTACTGGGTTCTGAACATCCTATACATTGAAATACATAGGGTTTTAAAACTGTTGACTTGTGGTATGTTAAGTTAAATGTTATGTTTATATGGTATTAGCTCCAGTTAGTAATGACAATTATATATTTTCCCTAAAAATACTTGACATTTCAATTTCCACTAGAAAATCGTTATCCAAAAAAAATTAAAAGAAATTTGTTGAAAAGGTGTGTACAAGCGTTAATTGTTGTTATTGAGAAACCTCAATAACAACTAATACTGTGGCTAATCCCATATAAACATAACATTTGCAAGATGTAAAACATATCGTGGGCGTACTGGGAAAATCCACTAACTCTATATTTTTCAATTTTGACATTTTACTACCATTAAATCCACAAACATCAATATGTTAACAGGAAAAACCCTATCAGGAATATCTCCAAATTCGTCATCCACCGTGCTTAAATCGGCACATTCAATGACAAAGAAAATCAACTAACTCCACCTTTTTTCAAGTTTTCATGAACAAAATAATGTTTTTCCAAATATTTTTATGTACATGTATGTGCACCACACCTGTGGTTAACATCCTTCAAAATCATATCCAGGTACCAAAAGTTGAATAGCCAGTATACCCGATTTTTAAGAGGTAATCCATAAGGTATTCTTCTTCTTAGAGTTCCCTCTCCTATCGGAGGTTGGATATCATAATGGCTATGGTCACTTTGTTGGCTGCTGCTCTGAATAGTTGTAATGAACTACAGTTAAACCATTCTCTAAGGTTCCTCAGCCAGGAGATGCGTCTTCTTCCTTGGATCCTTCCTTGCATAATAATTCTCAGCAACTCATATTTTTCTCCTCTGGTAATGTGACCCAAATATTCCAGTTTTCTAGTTTTTATACTCTTCATAATTTCTAACTCCTTGTTTAAACGTCGTAGCACTTCAACATTGGTAATCCTTTGAACCCACTGAATTTTCAATATTCTTCTGTAACACCACATTTCGAACGCTTCTATTCTTCTTATGTGTTGTCTCTTCAATGTCCTAGTTTCCATTCCGTATAACAATATAGAAAATATGTAGCATCGTAGAGCCCTCAATCTGAGAGGCAACTGAAGGTCTTTGTTTGTAAGCAGTGTCTTCATTTTTATAAATGCTTGCCTTGCAGTTTCAATTCGGACTTTAATTTCTTGGCTTTGGTCATTTTTGTCATCAACCCAGGTTCCCAAATATTTGTATGTCTTCACTTTTTCTATTTGGGTTTGCTCTATCATTAACCTTTCATTTCCATGTTCTGTTTTTGAGACAATCATAAATTTCGTTTTTTTCTTGTTTATTTTTAGTCCGTAATGAATGCAATAATCGTTAATTCTATTTAGCAATTCTGACAATGCAGCAAAAGGAGGCAGCGCACTAATAATAAAAAATAACATTGAACATTATGAGGAGCTAAAATATGAAACAGAACACATACAAGCAACTACGGTATGTGTCAAACTCAAAACTAATTGCGAAGTTAATGTAAGCTCAATTTATAGCCCCCCTAGGCATTCCATTAAAAAAGAACAGTATGTAGAATATTTGAAAAGTTTGCAAAAAAGATATATCATTGGAGGTGACTTTAATGCAAAGCACACAATGGGGATCAAGATTAACAACAACTAAAGGAAAAGAGTTACTGGCAGCCATAAAAGAACAGAAATGTGAAGTAATATCAACAGGTAGACCGACTTATTGGCCAACAGATACAAACAAAATACCGGACTTAATTGATTTATTTATTATAAAAAATATTTCATATAACTATGTAGATATTAATGAAGGTTGGGATATGAATTCAGATCATTCACCCATAATACTCACTGTGACTACTGTGAGTGACACGATTATCAGAAAGGATTGTAACCAATACTAACAAATAAACTAACAGACTGGGTAAGTTTTAGATCAATCCTTGAAGATAGAATTGAATTAGCAGTACCATTAAAAAAACCTGAACAATTAGATGAGGAAGTTGAGTTGCTTGTACAAAATATACAAAAATCAGCATGGGAAAGTACTACTATAAGATCAAACGTCAAAGGAAACAACTATCCGAAACAAATTAAAAAGTTAATTAAAGAGAAAAGAAAACTTAGACGGAAGTGGCAACAAACCAGAGCACCCCAAGATAAAACAAATTTAAACAATGCTAGTCAAAAACTTAAAAGAGAGATTCAAAATTTAAAAAATGAGTCAATCAGTTATTACCTGAGAGAGTTAACGGATGATAGTAGCACGGAGTACTCTCTATGGAAAGCAACAAAAAGGCTAAAAAGACCAGTAACCCATTCTCCACCCATTAAACTAGAAGACGGTAGCTGGTAATGAGCAAAAGGCAGAGAGATTTGCCACATATTTATAAAATACATTAAAACCGCATGATGACCAAAATAATGATCAAATATCGATATAGGCTAATCCGACAGAGGAGAGAATCAGACCAACATCCCGAAGGAAGTAGCTGGTGAAATAAAAGACAATATAAATCCTAAGAAGGCACTTTTTTTCTCAAAACTTTACTTTTGTGAGTTAGTGGATTTTCCCAGTACGCCCACAATATTCAGTTGTGAGATAAAAATAAATGAAACTAGTAGAGGTAAGAAATTTAGCGATAGAAACCTCTAAATTTACATTTTATTTATCGTTTTCCATCTTTAGACGTATCAGAGAAGTATGTTGACTAAAATTGTGACTGCCACAGTGAGAGTGACAAGGAGAAGCTGCAGAGTAACAAGGAGATATAGAATAAATAACATAGAGATAAAGAGAAGAATGGGAGTGAACTCAGACATAATAGACTACATTGAACAAAAGAGATTAACCTGGTACGGACATGTCAGAAGAGCAGACCAAAATCGTGGGATAAACCGAATAACATAGTGAAGAGAGTCAGACCCCGAAGATCCTTCAGAGATTAAGTGGACGAAGCAATGGAGAGAAGAAATCTACAGGAAGGGAACTGGTAAGACAGAAAGAGCTGGAGAGAACAGTTGAGTGAAGGAATACAGTGGAGACTGTGGAAATCCTTAGTATATATATAGTGACAGTTGTCAAACTGGTCCGATGTGTCTAAAGGTGGGAAATAATGAATATAATGTAAATTTATAAGTCTTTAATACAAAAAACTCTAACAAGAAGTAAAACCACTTCTATGTAAATTGGTATATTTATTAAAACTTAAAAATCCCAATGGATTGAATAAAAATGTCCAATTCAGAACGTTTTCAGACCTATCGGTCCATCATCAGTGAATCTACAATAAAATAAGTAATCCCACTATTAGAATTGAAAGATGGTTGAAATTTTTAAAAGCTAAAAATGTGGTTAGATTACTTACGTGCATACTTGCTAAATAGCCCCAGAACCAAACAATGGTTGAATTTAAAATTCAATTTACATTATTTAAAAATAATATTAAACAGGCTAAACGCCGATGTTACAGGATATTGCCTATGGGAACATGGTGAAACCCTACCAAAACCTCAATCAACCATCTTAGGCCAACTTTGACTATAAAGTGACACTAATGACTAAGGAACTGTTTGAAGTGACATTGACAGTAGAGAAAAAGGTAGTCGATTTTAATACAAGTAAAACTACTTACTTTGCTGTTTTTCCTTTATATCTAAGGGTTGATCCATGAGAGGTACTGAGTTCCACAAGAGTTGACCCACAAGAGGTACTGGGTCCTGGTAAAGGCTACTGGAAACTGCTGACTGTCCACGTTTTGAATTTGATTTCTGCAAAATTTAAATACATTGAAATAGATAGGGTTTTAAAACTGTTGACTTGTGGCATGTTTTTAAATGTTATGTTTATATGGGATTAGCCCCAGTTGGTAATGACAATTACATATTTTTCCTAAAAATACTTAACATTTTAATTTCCACTCTGAAAATTGTTATCAAAAGAAGATTCAAAGAAATTTGTTGAAAAGGTGTGTACAACCATCAATTGTTGTTATTGAGAAACCTCGATAACAACTGTGGCTAATCCCATATAAACATAACATTTAATTGTAAGATGTAAAACATATTCAGTTGTCAGATAAAAAGAAATGAAACTAGTAGAGGTGAGAAATTTAGTGATAAAAACCTATAAATTTACATTTTATTTATCGTTTCCCATCTTTAAACGTATCCGAGAAGTATGTCACCTAAAATTGTCACTATCACAGTGACAGTGACAAGGAGATGCTGCACAGTAATAAGGATAGATACAATAAATAACATAGAGATGCCTAAAGAGAAGAATGAGAGTGAACTCGGACATAATAGACTACATCGAACCGAAGAGATTAACCTGGTATGGACATGTCAGAAGAGCAGACCAAAATCGTTGGATAAACCGAATAACAGAGTGGAGACCGATAGGAAAAAGGAAGAGAGTCAGACCTGAAGATCCTTCAGAGATGAAGTGAACAAAGCAATGGAGAGAAGAAATCTATAGGAAGGGGACTGGTAAGAGAGAAAGAGATGGAGAGAACAGTTGAGTGAAGAAATACAGTGAAAACTGTGGACATCCTTAGTATATATACTGTGACAGTTGCCAAACTTGTCCGATGCGTATAAAGGTGGGAAATAATAAAGATAATGTAAATTTATAAGTTTTTAACACAAGTAAAACTACTTACTTTGCTTTCTTTCCTTTATTGATAAGGGTTGATTCTTCACAAGAAGTACTGGGTCCTGGTAAAAGCTTCTGGAAAGTACTAACTGTGTCCCATTTTGAACTTGATTTCTACCAAATTTAAATACATTGAAATAGATCTCTCAACACATGTAAAACTACTTACTTTGCTCTTTTTCGTTTAGATGTTATGTTGTACCTCAAGAAACTGTTTGGATTTGTTATGCTCAAAAATTTCTCGGTCAGAATTGACATTGGCAAGAGCAAACCAAAGAATGGACAGATTCTTTCTGTGAATTAAATAATAACGCGATAAAATCAATTCTTTTTTTTTTCACTATATTTTCTTACCTTAGTAATAAAATCCACCTTTTCTTTTCAGCCGGATCCTTTGGAAACACAAAGTATCTACATCTACCATTTTCACTATATTGTTTACAGTCCGGGGTAAAGCACATTACCATTTTTATTTTACAAAATACTTGGTCACAAGTTTCTAGCCGATGCTTGGGAATATCGCTAAAAAACTATATTTCACAGAAATATAAGACCCAATTATGATAGATAATTTTAGAAAACACTATATTTAAACATAAAAAGTAGCAGAGGAAGCAAAATATAAACTTTATACGAATTAAAAGGTCTTGAGCTTGAGTAACTTTCCAGTTCTTTGTTGAAAGAGATTATTAGAGATCATAACAACACTGAAGATAGCTGCAGTTGGCGTTGCGTCACACTCCGGCGGTCTTTCGGATTAAAACACGACATACGTAATTTTTTGCACAGATAGCTGCGATCCCAATAATTTTGGATCACTCGTTATTTATGTATCTATCTAAATCTATATATTGTATGTTCCCTATGTCTAGCTGAACGATTTACGTACTGTATACGTGGAATATCATATAATTTGTCATATTATGTATCGTTTTTATGTATTGTACCCTCGGAGATCGCTGGGAAAATTTACACTCAAAATAACAAAATCCAGTTTGGCAACACTGTATGAATGTTGATAGTAACATATCCCTTTTAAGATAAACAGAACTGTAATTTAGTCCAGACAAATTAATATATTTTTTGCCAGCAAAAATGAGATTTTTCAACCAAATACTTTTTCAAATATGATGTGCAAAATAATTTTTAATTCATTTTCGAGCAGTTGATTTTGAGTAATTGATTTCTAGCAGTTGCGTTCAAGAACTGATCAAGAATCACAATTATGACAGATTATTTAATTATGACACACTAAGGTGCAACGAAGTTCACCGGGTCAGCTAGTTTAGTATATTCTGTTCTTTATACATTTCTTTGAAATACTCCATCCATCTAGTACGAAATTTTTTTGTGTAATTTCTTCGTAAAGTTACTTTATGGTCAAAATTTATATATACAAGGTGAAAGATTTGAAAAAAAAACAAGATATTTTTACATAAAAAATCAGGAAAAACACAACTTTTGGTAAACCGATTCTTCCGGTTCAGGAGCTTGATCCTATACATCAAAAGAGAATCTATATACCAAATTTGGTTGATGTCGGACTTTTTGTTTAAAAGTTATCGTGCTATTAGTCACATATGTATAGTCGCCATTTTGAATGCCCGCCATTTTTGTAAAAGATACAATCTGAGATGGCCTCGTATCTAAATTTGAACCTTTGTATATGTAGTATATGTGCTCCAAATTATATACTTCTATCATTAAATGCACAATTGTTTCACATATCGGCTGCACTATAAATAATTAACAAACACCAGAGTGTCTTAACCAACCCTTAAAACTATTTTTATTGAAACTTATTATTTTGAGAGCACTTCAAATGGAAATCTAACACTTCATTGATAGACTGCCCAAATTTTAGCTCTAAATGTTATGTTGCGGTGGGATTAAAAAAAATTCAAACGATTGAAAGTTTTCATGTATAATGCGTAGTTTTTTTACAATAGTGAAAAAAGTACAAATAGTCGTTTTTGATTACATAAATAATAAATAACTTAATATAATATATATAATATATAAGTTATTTATTATTTATGTAATGTCGTCAGGGAGGGTACAACGGCCTCCTTTATTCAGATGGACTTAACCAAGTTTTTTTATATATTTTGACCCGTAGAATACCTACGAATTTTTTGGGTAACAGTTGATCCGAATGTCGATAAGATTGTTATAAACAAAGAACATAGGTAATCACACAATAGCTTTTTTCGCAAAACAAAACATTCTTTTGTCTTTTTTGGGTCCTTCTAAGCAAAAAATGTTTTTTACAAATATTTCGTAGGATGCATAGTTTTCGAGACAAACGCGGTTAAACTTTCAAAAAATCTAAATATTGCAGTTTTTAAACCCGAATAACTTTTGATTAAAAAATAAAATAGCAATTCTGCTTACCGCATTTGAAAGATCAATTAAAATTATATCGGTTTTGATTATTTTCATTGCTAAAAATTAATTGTTTTTATTCTTAAACAAAGCTATAAACACATAGTATTTGAATGATGCTTTCAATGCATTTCTTATTTAAATTCGAACGAGTAGGCGCTCATACAGACAATTTCTACTAGTGGAGTCACTGAAGGTTGTCACCTCCGATTTCGTTGAACCTTCATCGATTTTCATGAAAATTGGTGAGTAGTTAGAAGATACTTCACGGAAAAAAGTGACATAATGCCAACTTGCGCTTTTACCTGGGGGTGGATGCCACCCCTTCTTGGGGGTGAAACTTCTAAGCAAAATTTGTTATGTAAAGTTAATAACATAAATCAATACTTTTTGAGTTATTAAATATCAAAAATTTTATTTTTTCTTAAAAAAAATGCATGTTTTAAAGATGTTTTTCACGTATTACTTAAAAACTATAAGCTTTTGTAAAAAACTATTATTACCAAAATTAGAGATAATAAAAAATTGAATACACTCCCCACTTAAAGAATTAAACTAGTGTTATTTCAAAGTGAGTTATGGGTAATTGAATGTATATTTTTTTCGACGAGTACTCAAATCCAAATATTCAAGCTTATATAATGGGAAAACTGAATTTTATTAGGAAAAAGTGAAAAATAAAACATACGCCATTTCCACAAAAATTAAAATTTGTAGTAATCCTCACAAGAATTTCTTTAAGTTAACATAGTTAATGATTTCAACAATTTTCACCGGTTTAGAATGCATATTTTAGAAAAAAAAGGTACAATTTAAAAAAATCAGAATTTTTAAAATTATCGTACTTTTAATTTTCTTTTGATAATAACTCCAAAAATACTCAATATGCGTAAAAAATGATGTATAAGTAAATTTTAGCTTTTTCTATTCCAAATACTACACCCATTTTACTGTTTCCATAGAGTAAAAAATAACCGAGATAAAAACGTTTAAAATTTCAATTTTGCTGCGAGAACCATTTAACCGAGGCCATTTAACCTTTTATTGTTAAAAAAGTGAGAGGTTTAAAAAACTAATTTTAACTAATTTATTAGCTCTTGGAATCAAATTTTAATTACTTTTTAGGTGAACCTGATATCTTAAAAATTAACGGAGTTATTTAAAAAAAACAATAACATTTTTTTGGGAAAATTTTCAGAAGATAGATTTTAAAATATTTTTGGTGCATAAATTTTAATGCTATCAACTTTTTCGAGAGCTTATTTGATAGATGTTTTTATGGAGACAAATGTTTAATAAATTTATGTTACAAAATGTATCATTTTGCCGGTATTTAAGGTTGAATACTTAGATTTGGGTACTTGACGAAAGAAATATACATTCAATTACCTATAACTTACTTTTAGTTAACACAGGGAGGTTTTTCTAGTGAGGAGTTTATTTGATTTTTTATTAGCCTCAATTTTGATAATAATAACTTCTTTGTAAAAACTTATAGTTTTTGAGTTATTTATGAAAAATCGGTTAAAAACATGCATTCTTCTCACGAAAAATTAAAATCTTTTATCTTTAATAACTCAAAAAGTTTTGATTTATTTTAATACCTTTATGTAACAAATTTTGCTTATAATTTGTCCCTCTATCGAATTGTGGGGTTAATTTTAACAAAATAATTTTCACCCCCGAGGAGGGGTGGCATCCACCCCCAGGGTAAAAGCGCAAGTTGGCACCATGTCACCTTTGTTCCTTGAGATATTCTCTAAGCACTTACCAATTTTCATGCAAATCGATGGAGGTTCAACGAAATCGGAAGTAATAGGTCATATCCACGTTCAGTGACTGCACTATACGTAGATTACGTACATTAAAACGCATACATTGGGCACGGGAAACACTACGTGTTTATAGCTTTGTTTGGGAATAAAAATTTGAAATTTTGCGGTTGTGTATAACTTTACACACCCTATTAAAATAACTATCAAAATGACAGTGTTGCCATTTAAAAAATCAACGATGACGTCATATCTCTAAATTGGGATACTCTGTGTACATTATTATTGTATGTCAAAAATGACAATTTGAAATACTAATCGACGGGTCTGAGCATTTTTCAAAAAAACAATTAGTATTTTAATTATTGAATTTATTCCAAATTACAGACATAACTTTGTTATTTTCTATTATTTTGTAAATGGTAAAGAATAAAAATTTGATATTTTGCAGTTGTGTATAACTTTACACACCCTATCAAAATAGCTATCAAAATGACAGTGTTGCCATTTATGAAAATCAATGATGACGTCATATCTCTAAATTGGGACATCCTGTTTACATTGTTATTGTACGTCAAAAAGGACAATTTGAAATACTAATCGACGGGTGTGAGCATTTTTCACAGAAACAATGAGCATTTGAGATATTGAATTTATTCCAAATTACAGACTTTCTCTGTATATTTAAAATAAACAAAAAAATACCATTTGCACAAAAATTTAGTATCATTTGTTTATAAACTCGTGATTTGAAAATAAAAGTTAACAGATATATCTTTTTTATATTTTGGGTACTATAAAACACAATAACCCAAATTATACAAATACAAAACAACTATTTCTAAGAAATTAAACACAGACTTAATAAAAAACAAATGTTTGAGCTGCATAGTAGATACCTATACATGTAATGAAAAGTGACACTCTTTGTGGAACATCCAAGACTTCTGATATTGGCTGCTCAATTTTTTTCCATATCGGCGACGTGGTCCTGTATCTCTTCGAAATCTCCTTCCAAACTAGCATCGTCATGAACAAGGTTCAACTTCTGGCTCAGAATCAGAGAGAAATTCCGCATGCAGCTTTACAAGATATGCTTGTTGCTTTGCAAAACTCATATTCTAAAAATCTGTAAAAAAATACGTCTATAATACCATTCATATATACAGGGTGTAACGAAAATACAGGTCATAAATTAAATCTCATATTCTGAGACCAAAAATAGTTCGAATGAACTTAATTTACCTTAGTACAAATATGCACACAAAAAAAGTTACAGCCCTTTGAAATTACAAAATGAAAATCGATTTTTTCGAATATATCGAAAACTATTAGAGATTTTTTATTGAAAATGGACATGTGTCATTCTTATGGCAGGAACATCTTAAAAAAGAATTATAGTGAAATTTGTGCACCCCATAAAAATTTTATGGGGGTTTTGTTCCCTTTAACCCACCCAAACTTTTGTGTACGTTCCAATTAAATTATTATTGTGGTACCATTAGTTAAATTCAATATTTCTAAAACTTTTTTGCCTCTTAGTATTTTTTCGATAAGGCAGTTTTTATCGAGTTGCGACTTCTTTTTTAATATGTTTACATAAAAATTTTATGGGGGTTTTGTTCCTTTAAACCCCCTACATGTTTGTGTATGTTCCAATTAAACTTTTACTGCGGTACCATTAGTTAAACACAATGTTTTTAAAACTTTTTTGCCTCTTTGTATTTTTTCGAGAAGGCACTTTTTATCGAGATATTACTTATTTTTTAATATGGTTCAAAATATACCTAAAAATGTAAATCATAAATAAATTTTCATATTATTACCAACTCTCCATAATCGTACTTAGCCATATACAAATATGTAGTGGATTTGACAAATATTCAAAATATCTCGATAAAAACTGACTTTTCGAAAAAGTACTGAGAGGCAAAAAAGTTTTTAAAATATCGTGTTTAACTAATGGTACAACAATAATAATTAAATTGGAACGTACACAAAAGTTTGGGGCGGTTTAAAGGAACAAAACCCCCATCAAATTTTTATGGGGTGTTCAAATTTCACCATAATTTTTTTTTAAGATACTACTACTATAAGAATGCCACATGTGTATTTTCAATAAAATATCTTTAATAGTTTTCGATATATTGGAAAAAATTGATTTTCATTTTGTAATTTCAAAGGGCTGTAACTTTTTATGTGCACATTTGTACTAAGGTAAGTTAGGTTCAATCGAACTATTTTTGGTCCCAGAATATAACCTTAAATTTATGACCTGTATTTTTGTTACACCCTGTATATATGTAACATATTTTCAGTATATCACTCATAATTATAAATCGCATAGATATTTCTATTTACCCTAGAGATAAAACATTTTATAATTGAATCTTACCTGAAGATTTGGTATTATGTATAACGTGCGGACTCACACTCCGCCAGTCAATATAACATCAGAACTAAATGCACTAGACAACTCTCACATCCCCTGCCTGAATAAAGTGTCCCCTTGTTTGAAGCTATCGAGCACCCCACGACCGAGACCATAATTAATCGTCAGAAATCGACCAATAATTTGACAAGCGGACTCATAGTCTGCATGTTAACTCTGAAAGGTTAAATTACGTTTCTTGCATGTTTATTCTGCTTTTCCTGATTATTCCTTCCAGTGTTAGATTGAATGCAGTTGTTGATAGTGGGTCTCCTTGTCATAATCCTTCGTTGGTTTCAAACTTTTTTGATGTATACCCTTTCCATGATATTTCATTTGCTGTGCTTTCCATCGTCATCTTTACCATCCTGACAATTATCCTGACAATTTTGCTTGGTATCCCCAAATCTTTCATTAGTTCGTACATGTGCTGTCTGTTTACTGTGTCGTAGGCCTGCTTAAAGTCTATGAACAAAGCATATTGTACTGTTTTATGTTCGTAACAGGTAGTCTGTATTTATTTTAAGGCAAATATTTGGTCAGTCGTTGATCTGTTGTTTCTAAAACCTGCCTGGTATTCTCCCAATATATTTTCCGAATACTGATTTAGCCTTGTTCTTATAGTTTGTGCCAAGATTTTGTAAACTATTTCTAGTAGTGCGATGCCTCTATAGTTTTCGCATAGCATTCTATCACCTTTTCTATCAAAATTTCTAAATATTATTAATTAAATAATGTTAATAAAAAAAAACCATGACTCAATGACCATTTCGATATCCAGTCTATTCGAGACTTCTCCCAGATATTAAGTAATTTTTCGATTTTTCAAGTGCCTTTTCGGCTTGGTTTTATTAGGTCAAAATATAATTATCTAGCTATAAAAATGTCATTACCATTAATTTTCCTTTTATAAATGTAAAACTTTTACATATTAAAGTTGAAGATAAATTATCAAGTACCTATCAGGTATTTTAACTAAATCTGAATAAAAATTTCGAATTACATAATCATTAAATATTTAAATTAAATATGAAAAATGCTATCGTTTGATGCAAATAATAGATTATCAATAAATTCAACTGAATCAATAAGCAATGAATTGTTGAAATGGTAACTAGATTTACGGTAAACTATTAACAACATGCAATCTATTATTTACAGGAATATTATTTGCTCTGAATTATGTACTTGTAAATAAATTCACTGCAATTCATGAGAAGTTATTTTAAAGGGTGCTGATTTCACGTTTTAAGAAATAAAATAATTTACATGTTAACATAGAATTCGAGTTTATTAATACGGATAGCCAAACAGGATCTGTTTTAAATTGGACAATTTCGACAGAAGTCCATTTTTTTTATCATGTATAAAAATAATCCTAAATTATTAATCTTGCCACAAGAAAAGAGTTCAGAACGTTGTTTGTTTTGTCGGAATCCTTCACGAGTTGTGTTGTATCAATAACCGTGATAGTCGCAGACCTTTTGCTTAATTTTTCATTTTATTAAAATCTGACGAAAAATTGAAAAATTTTACTTTTTGCACCGATCTTTTCGCCTTTAACTCCGGAGAAATTTGTCTACCAAAAAAGTTATAGAATGTAAAAGTTTCCTTTTTCAATTTTACGTAACACGTGACTGGCTAGAACTTGAAAATTTAAGATTTATTGTTTAAAGAATGCCAAGAGTTAGGGTTCTTTAAAAATCAAAAAAGGGTTTTTCTATAAAATTTTTTCGACAACTTAAACATAACTTGCTGCCTTCATATACTGCCTTCAATAACATTTAGACAAGGCGAAAACTGTGGGTTCTTTGGAGAAAATATTCCCTTGAGAATTTTTTGCATAATCACATTCGTGAGACACCCCAGAATAAGGTTCAAGAAGTCGCCCACGCGAAAAGTGGTCCAAATTAAAAAAAAAATTAATCAAATTGCAAAAATCAATATTTTCGGTCCGGACAATTTTTTTTAGGTTTTTTGGACAATTCTGGATAAAAAAGTTTTTTTATAATTTTTCTTTTAAGTTGATCGTTTTCGAGGTAAAAGCATTTTGAAATTGAAAAAAACGAAAAATGGCGATTTTAAAGGCTTATTAACTCGGTTAAAAGTTATTACTATGAAAGTCAGAAAGCGGCTAAATCAAAGTTTAAATCCCCACCTACAAGATCCTAAAGAAATTTTTGTCATTATTTGATTACTAAGTTGTTATTTTTAAGTTATGATAATGAGCTCCATGCACGTATTAGGCGGCCGTCCATGATGAGTGCGAAAGAGATACATTCAGGCAGTCCAATGGCGCATTTCACTCGCACTCACATTTACAGTTGCGTCAATACTATCTTATCGCTTATTATTAATAATTAAAAATAACAGCTTAGTAAAAAATTAATGACACAAATTCCTTCCGGCTTTAAATTTGATTTAGTCTCTTTCTGACTTTCTAAATAATATTTTTTAACCGAGTTATTAAGTCTTAAAAATTGCCATTTTCGCGTTTTCCAAATTTTAAATTGCTTATAACTCGAACACGATCAACTTTAGAGAAAAATTACAAGAGATCTTTTTTTCGGGAATGCAATGATCCGAAAAATCTAAAAAAAAATTCTCCGGGCCGAAAATATTGATTTTTGCAATATGATTAAAAAAATTGTTAAAAAAAATTTGGACCACTTTTCGCGTGGGCGACTTCTTGAACCTTATTCTGGGTTGTCTCATAAATGTGATTATGCAAAAAAATCTCATGGGAATATTTTTTCCAACGAACCCGCCGTTTTCGCCTTGTCTAATCATGATATGACTGAAATCTGTATAAAATTTTGTTGGGATAGTTTTAACAATTTTTGCGTAATAATTTTGCAATGCAGGATCCGCACAAAAATTAAAATTTTGCACAATTATGTTTGGCCAATAATCAACCTCATAAACATTTGAAAATTTTGTTATATATAAAAAAGGTTAACCTCTCACACACACATACTTTAAAATATTAAAATAGGTCGACTACGTGAGCCTAGGGAATTTTTAAAATTAGGGTTTTAAAATTTTGCTTACATGGCATTATACAGGGGTGAATGGAAGCATTGTATTTTCTCTTAACTTTAAAGAATTCTGTGGAAAAATGGAAGAGCTGATTTTGTCTCATAGTCCTGTCATACTATCCCGGAGGCATGACTAAAATTTTATTTTTTGAATTTTCCGAATATCTCTTTTGTTGTAAGAGCTGTACCGTTTTTTGTAAATAAAACACCGATTGACTCATAAAATACAGGTTGGATTGGTAAGATTGGAATGGCCGGCAAGCAGCCCAGATCTCAATCCTATTGAGCATTTCTGAAATGAATTAACGCTGACATCCTAGGCCTTCAGAAAATTTGGTATAGTTATGGCCCTCGTAGAGGAATATCGAGCTATTCCCCAGGCAAAGATAACACATCTTTATTCGATGCCAAACATATTGCGAGCAGTCGTTGCTGAGAGAGGTGGACATACCCGCTATTGAATTGTTTTGTTTTTTTGTTAATTTTGTTTTGTTGTGTTAATTTTATTGCGCTTGATAATTTTAATGAAATAAACCTTCAGAACAAATTTTTATTTACAGCTCTTACAATAAAAGAGATATTCGAATAATTCAAAAAACAAAACCTTAGTGATACTTCCAGGATAACACAAAAGGAGTATGAATTAAAATCAGCCCTCCAATTTTTCCACACAATTTTTTAAAGTTAGGAGAAATTACATCGCTTACATTACCCCCGCATAATGCCATCTAAGCAAAAATTTGTGGTTATCGGAATAATAACGAACGATACCAATACATGTACCCACAAACTGATACAAAAATCTTGAAAATCGGAGTACAAATAATAAAGTTATAGATTGTCAAATTTAATGAAAAATTTTGGATGGCGCAATTTTGTGCCGGTGAGTGTATATTGGCAATATCACTTTAAAATAGTCAACTTTAAAATTCATCATATTTATGTTATATCTGAATTATTGTCAATATAAGTCAGATTAAATTGAATTACTAGAAGGTTTTTTACCAGGCAACATAAACAAAATTTTTTACATTTATTAATAGTTTGTATTTTGATAACGATTTTTGAAGTGGAAGTCGAAACGTAAAATAGATTTGAGTAAAGATGGCGCAAATAAATAGTATTAAATTTAAAGCACCCTCCTATTCGATAATAATTATTTCAAACACTTCCGTTAGACGCGTGGCCTATCTTTCTCTTCGATACAAAATACGACAAAAATACTGCCATGGTCGACTAAAATATAAACGATAATTACTATTTTTTCACTAATATTTATATTAGACGGAAGTCATTTTGTAAGCAAACAACTGAATATTATACTGCGTCGAAGGCATCCGCAGAGGCTAAAAGAGAATCTTCCTTTAATAATCAATCTCCCTTAGCCAGCTTAGTCTCAAATGGCAATTATCAGCTCCGTGTTTTTGTTATTGATGATGGTATTAAATCATTTCTGATAAACACTAATCTGTTAGTAAATAAGAGGGATTCATTTAACACTAATTAAAATAAATGTAGAAATATAAAATATAGGTGATGATTTTACAGCCTGGTATTATTTTAATTAATACGATGAAAAATGGGAGGAATTAAAGGAAGTATTTATTAATTATTTAAATATAAAAACCATACGATTATAATAGAAGGAAACATATAGCAGTAACAATAGTACATTATATACCGCGGGACTGAAGTAGTACATTTAATCCTGAAGGTAAAGTTTATGGCCCGACCGCAGGGAGGGCCATAATTTACCTGAAGGATTAAATGTACTTCAGTCGCAAGGTATATACGATACTTTTCGTACTTCCGGTATGATTTTATTAATTATTTCAATAATTTCAATCAGTTTTTTCTCTCTTCAACTCATTTAATAAACTGTCTTTAAAATAAGTTACCATAGTAACATTGCGTTGTGACAGTTATAATTTAGAAACATTGTCATTACTAGTGTCATTGTAAAGAAACATTGTTATTGATAATTATTGGTATCATGAGTGAAGAAGGTGTATCTGATATTGATAAAAGAGCAGCCGAAGTAGGTGAAGAATTGTTACCACCGAAATCTAGAAAACTATACGAGCAGCAGTACGATGCTTTTAAAAAGTGGTGCCGCTTAAAAAATGTGAGACAACCTACTGAAAATGCGCTGTTAGTCTACTTCGATGATAAATCAAAAGCGGTTTGTGCCTCAACTCTCTGGGCACATTACTCAATGCTGAAATCGGTTATTAACATTAGAGAAGATATTGATATAAGTAAATTTCCAAAATTATTAGCTTTTTTGAAGAGAAGAAATGAGGGATTTAAGCCAAAGAAGTCAAGAATTCTCACGTCTGAGCAGGTAGATCAGTTCTTACGGGAGGCTCCGGATGATAAATATTTAATGCTTAAGGTAAACTCGTCAGTTACCTGCTGCATTAACCCAGGAAAGACTGGTCAATATGACGAACTGTCACAATATTAATTTGAATATTAACGTTAATTACCATTCTAATTAATTATATTTTTCAATAAAATATCCCTTAAATTCGTTTGTTTGTGATTTAATCGTTCCGGGAGTTTCGTCAATATTTAATCCCGGAGGGATTAAATGTGACACTTTAGTACCTGTCACAAGGGAGTGAAGTTGTCACTTTAGGCCCGGAAGTACGAAAAATAAATTAAATGTAACATTATGTATGCTTTACGGTATCAGTTTCTAAGTTTTATAATAGATTTTGATAATCAAAATCGTTGTGTGTGTGTGGCTATATTGTTACAATACCAACAAATTTTAAAGTTATTTACCTAGTAGTAAAATGGCTTGTGAATACAATTCATTCTAATATTAAATTCTTTCATTAAATTCTTTAGTGTCAGTACCCAACCAATAACAAAACTCTAAGAAATATATGTTAAACAGCGAGAATTCAGAAATGCGGAATTATTAAACTCAATTCTGGTAAAATGATGGCAGAAGATATTTTAGTAAATAACTGTTATGTTTCTCATACGTTCCTGCTTATTCCCTACTTATTGTCTGGGGCACGTCAATGTTATATTGTGAAAGGAAAGTCGTTTAAAACTATCTAAAAATAAAATAGTAAATTAAAAATTTAAAAATAAATGAAAAAATAAAAAATAAATTCAGTAAATTAAAGAATAATAAAAATTAAAAATAAAATAAAATATTGTGTGAATAAAATTCATTCTTAACATTAAATTCCTTAGGTTTACTGCCCAGCCAATAACAAAATTTAAGAAATAGTAAGAACTAAATTCTAATTTTAAACAGCAAGAGCTGCCAAATGACAAATCCCAATTCTAATGAATTGATGACAGAAAATATTTTGGTAAATAAATTGTTACATTTCTCATACATTCCTCTATATTCTCTACTTATTATAAGGAGCACATGGATGTTATATTGTGACATTCATTTAAAACTGTTTAAAAATAAAAAATAAATTCAAAAATTAAAATAAAAATTAAATAAATAAAAAAATAAAATAAATTAATTAAATAAATTAAATTATTTAAAAAACAATAAATATTAAAAATAATATAAAATAATGTGTGTATAAAATTCATTCCGAATATTAAATTTCTTAGAGTTTCTGCCCAATCAATAACAAAACTTTAAGAAATAAATGTTAAACAGCAAGAATTCAAAGATGCGAAATGACTAAACTCAATTCTGGTAAAATGATGACAAAAGATATTTTAGTAAATTAATTGTTATATTTCTCATACATTCCTGCTTATTTCTATTTATTCTCTCGGGCATGTAAGCATGTTGATGTTATATTGTGAAAATCGTTTAAAACTACATATTTAAAAATAAAAAAAAATTCTAAAATACAAAAAAAATTAAATAAACTAAAAAATAATATAAATTAACAATAAAATAATGTATGTATAAAATTTATTCTTAATATTACATTTTTTAGGGTTTCTGTCCAAACAATAACAAAACTCTAAGAAATAAATTTTAAACAGCAAAAATGCAAAAATGCGAAATGACAACTCAATTCTGGTGAAATTATGACAGAAGATATTTTAGTAATGGGACTAAACTCTTAAATATTATTCAAGCAGCTGGATGTAAACAAATCGTTAAAATACCAACACGAATTACTGCAAACTCCAGAACTCTAATAGATCTAATTATCCCAAATTGCAAACTTCAAGAAACTGACCGAACTTTTCCGAAATTTACTGATCACGACATTATTGGTACGTCCATTAATATTTGTGCAAAAAATAATTTAAAATGGTATCTTCAAGATATATTACGCCTGAGAAAATTGAAGCAATTAACATTGATTTAATTGGAAAAGATTGGAATTATTCGTCTACCAATGTTGACGTTTTGTTTGAATACTTTTTAAATAATATCAGAAGCAGTTTGGATAAGATAGCACCAACCCAACATAAATTCCGTTCTGATAGTAGTTATTGAATTGATGAAGAAGTACGATATTTACAAAGAGAAAGAGACATCTGTTTCTCAACATTTCGGTATACGAATAATCCATTAGATTTTCAACGGTACAAACGGAAGAGGAATGAAGTTGTTACTTTAATTAGACGAAAGGAAAAAATATTTTACGAGTAAAAAATTGATCAATGTCGCTATGACAGTAAAAGAATGTGGAGTACTTTAAAAGAAATTGTAAATAGTAGTAATAATACATCGAATTTTAGCATATTAGATAGTAGGTTAAATGTTACTAAAGACTTAAATAAGTTTTACTTTGATAGTATTGAGGGGATTGCTCAAAATATTCCTAGATCCTCAAATGTTTCTGAAATACAGCTTGATATTGTTTCTAAGATTGATCCTTTTCCCATCATTTCACTTGGTAAATTGCATAAAGTGGTAAGTAGTTTAAAAAATAAAGCAACTGGTGACGATATTCTGACAGTGTCACTGTTGAAAGGGATATTTTTAAACATAGTTAAACATAGTTAATACCTGCCTGCAAGCAGGAGTTCTGCCGTCAGTATTAAAATGTAGTACCATAATACCTGAACCAAAAATAAGTAAACCACAGGCGTTTGAAGATTTTAGGCCGATTAATTTACTTCCGATATTCTAAAAAATCATTGAATTATTAGTTTATGATCACTTATTTAACTATTTAAATGAATATAATTTGCTGTTTGTAAATCAATCTGGTTTTAGATGTAGGCACTCTACTGAAACCGCATGCCAGTTAGTATGTAACACATGGAAGAAAGATATAGATGACGGTAAAATAGTAATTAGTGTCTTTGTAGATTTAAAAAGGGCTTTTGAAACAATAGACAGGCAGATGTTATTAACGAAATGCAAAAATTATGGAATAACTGGAGTTGTGTTCAAATGGCTAGAAAATTATCTAAACGGTAGATGTCAAAAAACTAAAGTAAATAATAATATTTCAGACGAAATAAGTACTATATATGGAGTTCCCCAAGGAAGCCTTCTTGGACCATTATTATTTGTTTTATATATAAATGATCTACATCTCTATCTTAAAAATTCATTTGTAAATCTGTTTGCAGATGATACATTAATTTCTGTCTCTGAACAAGATTTTAATAAGTTAGTTCAAACAATAAATGATGAATTAGATATTCTTAATAATTGGTTGATGGCAAATAAATTGAAACTAAATGCTCAAAAAACTAAGTGTATGATTTTGGGTACTAAGATAAATTGTTCTAAATTTAATCAAGGGAATTTTAGTATTAAAATAGGTGAAGATATAATAAGTTATGTAGATAAAATAAAATATCTTGGAATTTTATTTGATCCACAGTTAAATTTTACCAAACATATAAATTTTCTGTGTAAAAAATTGGTAAAAAAATCGGTTACTTCTCTAGAATATCTAAAGGACTTTCCCGATGGTCTAGGAAGGTTGTGTATATTACAATAATATTTCCGCATTTTAATTATTGTATGTCACTGTTTATTTCATGTTCAAATGAACAGGTATATCGTTTGCAGTTGCTTCAAAATAAAGCTATGAGAATTGTCCTTGGATGTAGCAAGTATACCTCTATAAACTTTATGCTGGAAACATTAAATTTTTTAGATGTTAATCAGCTTATTACTGAGTCATGTTTGGTGTTAATATTTAAAGTTATTAACAAGCAACCTCCTCAACACTTCAATAATTATGTCATTAAAAGATCACTTTTGTTAGGTCAGTATAATTTAAAATTTGATAGAATAGAATAGAAATATGCTTTATTGTCACTGAGAATACAAACTTTATGGACAAAGCTTAATTAAAGTCAGACAAAATAAATAAATAATATCCAACAATAACAATAACAATAACAAATACAATTTTCTGAAATTTGATACATCGTCAATATAAAAAAATATACATAAATACAAAATATAAGTTAATAAAGTAAAGAAAAAAAAAAACAAAATCGATATATTGCAACAATTTATAGAAATTGCAAAGTGAATATACAACAAAGTAAACTATTTATAGACATAGGAACTAATAAGTTTAAGCTGCTGCATGTGACACCGAAATATAGATAAGTTTGGTTACTTGTACATTACTGTAATTTCTTAGTTAGTCATTAAGAAACTCTTCTACTGAATAATATGGTCTTTTAGATAGATGAGCTTTTGTCATTTTACGGAAATTGGGGAAAGATGTTGCAGATTTGAGTTGTAAAGGAAGATGGTTGTATAGTTTTTTTGCGGAATATAATATAGATTTCTTTACTAACTCAGAGGACGGGATCGGTAAATAGACATCAAAATTTGAATTTCTGGTGGAGTAGTCGTGACGAGGCCTTGCTGGAAAGACATGCATGTGTTTCTAAAAATATATAAAGATGTAAGGGTTAAAATGCCGTGATATTTGAAGTAACTTCTGCAATGTGTTGTTCTTCTGAGGCCAAACAGGTACCTTATTGCTCTTTTTTGTAATTTAAAAATAACATCTAATTGGGCAGCTGTACTAGAACCCCAAAAAGGAAGACCATATCGAAGATGAGACTCGAACAAAGAAAAATATGTTAGTTTAGAAGATGCTAAATTGAGTTCTTTCGAAACAGATCTTATAGCATAGCAGGCTGAGGCGAGTTTCTTACTTAACACATCGATATTAAGGGACCATTTGAGGTTGCTGTCTAAAAAAATACCAAGATATTTTACAGAATCAACGGTAGAGATCTGGCTGTTATTAACAAGCAGGGGTTGAAGAGCACTTTTATAGGATAATGCTACTGTCTTATCCACGTTAAAAGAGAGTAAATTAGAGTCAGACCAGGTTTTTATCGTAAGCCAATCAGAACTTATAGTGCATGAAGAGATGCAATAGTTGAGTTGCTCCAAGTGATACTGGTATCATCAGCAAAAAGAAAAATTTTTCCATCGATTTTTAAGTTAGTGATGTCATTTATAAAGATAAGGAACAGTAGAGGACCCAATACTGAACCTTGTGGTACTCCACATACAATGTTTTTGAGACTAGAGTCAGTATCATTTGCTCTAACTAGTTGTTTCCTATTATTCAAGTAAGATTGGAACCAATTCAAAGAAATACCTCGAATCCCATAGAAATTTAGTTTTTTAATCAAAATGTCGTGATTTACACAATCAAAAGCTTTGGAAGAGTCACAGAAAACAGTGGCAGTATAAAGATTATTGTTTAGTGCTTGGTAAACCTCATGAAACACAGAAAACAAGGCATCAGTGGTACATTTATTAGTTAAAAAGCCGAACTGATTTTGGGATTAGATATTGTTATCAATGAGAAAGGACATAAGACGGGTTTTTATGAGTCTCTCAATAATTTTTGAAAGTGCCGGTAGTAAGGCAATAGGTCTATAGTTGCAAGCAATAAACTTCGTAAATACTGCTTCATGATCTGATAATACCGCATTAATAATTGTAGAGCAGACATCAAGGGGTGAGAAATCTGAGACAATATAGTCAATTATGGTAGATGAAGTTTTTGTAATCCTTGTAGGAGAATTAACGTGCATTGAGAGACCATATGATTTAAATATGTTGACCAAGGACATTTGGGTAGCACAAGCAGCATCACAATTAATGTTGAAGTCCCCGCATAGAATTTTTCTGCTTCTATGAGGCAAGTAATCTAACAAATTTAGCAGGTTCTGAAAAAATAGTTCCACAGGCGAGTCAGGTGATCTATAGATGCAAATAATTAAAAGATTAAGATTTTTATTATAAACTACGAAAAACTCAAAGAAGGCTTCATTTAACAGAAAGTCATATTTTGTAATCAGAGAAAAATGATTATTTCTAGAAAGAATTAGGGTGCCTCCATGAGCTGAACTTGGACGATCATACCTAGCAATTGTGGTATATTTTTCTACAAAAAAAGGCTCGTTGACTTCAAGCCAGTGCTCTGTAACCGCAACTATCGGGGGAAATCCTAATTCTTCCAGAAACAAAAATAATTCGTCAGTTTTATTTCTTATAGAACGAATATTAATCAGAAACATATTAAAGTTGTCATCACTAAAATTATTCGAGGTTTCTAGTTCCTCAGAACACGTCGTGTTATTTAAAAATTTCGTCTTGGAGAGCTAGTAGAATAATAATTTCGGTGACATTCCCTTGATTTTTGTAGATGTATGATTCTTTCTGAACTTAGAAAGGACCTATAAGCAACAAGATCAGCTTCCACCTCAGCTGGACCAATTCCATAGGCATCATTAAATTCTAGAAGAATTTTTCTTAGGTAGTACCTCAGTCTCGGTAGGTAGTCCTTCTGAAGCCAAAAATAGTTTCACACTGGTGTTGGTATATTCATCACAAAATACTGAGGCAGGCTGGTCGTGTAGGAAAGCAAGATGTAGCTTAATTGCTTTTAATATATCCGGTTCCCTTAATCTTGCTAGAAGATATCGACTGTTTGAGTTATTGGTTAATCTAACTCTTGGTGGTGTTAAAGGATCCAAATTTATGGATGGTTCCAAAGTATCTTTCTTAATGAAATTAATTTGGGAACGGAACGGATCTTTAGATTTGCAAATTTCGATGGCCTGCTTGTCAGTAAGTATATTTGTATTTTGAACTTCATTTTTGTTTTTACTTGGAATGGTAATTGGATTTTCCAAGCTAACTGGGCTTCTGATGTGCTTCGGTTTCATATTTGCCTCAGATGAAGTTGTTGGTTCGGAGCATGAGGATTCTGTAGACCATTTAATGTTTACACCAGGTGGCCAAATTTCCTTATTAAATAATAAGTCAATAGATGTTTTAGACTTAATACCTATTTTGAATGAGGACCCTGTTGTTGTGTTGGCATCTTTAAGAAGGGCATAACATCTTATATATTCCTTGATACCTAGCTTCTCTTTAACGTAGTGAACTACTTGAATAGGAGTGTAAATTGGGGTTAAGTTGCTAATAACGACAAAGTGGCATTTATCTTCTGCACTTTTTGATTTTGTGACTGGACTAGCTTCGAAATGTTGAGTGTCTTCGGTTTGGGTACTTGAAGTGGCATACACAATGTCTATCTTCGATACATCTTTCTTCGTTGGTATAGCAGGTAGTTTATTTGAAAGATTACTCATTTGATTAGATATTTTACTTACGTTTGAAGAGAGCCTATCTAGTCCCAATTTTTTCTCAGATGAATTTGAATCTTGGACTTGCACCTTAATCGTGTCATTGGAACAGCCGAAAAAATATAATTGATATAATATTGATATAATACAGCCGAAAAATATAAAATGATATTTATCATATTGAAAGGTTCAATACAAGTGCCATGGAAAAAACTCTTTTTGTTAAAGGACTAAGAATATATAACATTCTACCATCTAGCATAAAAGATTCACCAAATCCAAGTCTTCAAAAGTAGGTTAAAAAAATTGTATTTTAAGAATTAGTTGATTTTTCGTTTTTAAGTTATATTTGTTTAAATATATGTAAATGTTTATTTTTAATGTAATAGCTAAAAAGCTAAATAAATCCTATTATTATTATTATAGTAAATAAATTGTTATACTTCTCATACATTCCTGCTTATTCCCTACCTATTCCCTTGGGAACGTTGATATTATATTGTGAAAATCATTTAAAACTATTTAAAAATAAAATATTAAATTAAAAAAAAATAACAAATTTAATAAATCAATTAAAAAATATAAAAATAAATTAAAATAAATTAAAAAGTAGTAAAAATTAAAAATATAATATAATAATTTGTGTAAAAAATTCATTCCTAATTTTAAATTCCTTAGGGTTACTGCTCTACCAATAACAAAACTCTAAGAAATACATTTTAAACAGAAAGAATTCAAATATGCGAAATGACTAAACTCAATTCTGGTGAAATGATGACACAAGATATTTTTGTAAATAAATTGTTATATTTCTCATACATTCCTGTTTATTCCCTACCTATTCTCTCGGGAGCGTCGATGTTATATTGTAAAAATCATTTAAAACTATTTAAAAATAAAATAATAATTAAAAAAAAAATAAAAAACAAATTTAATAAATCAATAAAAAAATAAATTTAAAACTAATAAAAATTAAAAATATAATATAATAATTTGTATATAAAATTCATCCCAAATATTAATTTCTTTATGGTTATTGTCAACCGATAACAAAACTCTAAGAAATACATTTTAAACAGCAAGCATTTAAAGATGCGAAATGACTAAACTCAATTCTGGTGAAATAATGACACAAGATATTTTAGTAAATAAATTGTTTTATTTCTCATACATTCCTGTTTATTCCCTACCTATTCTCTCGGGAGCGTCGATGTTATATTGTGAAAATCATTTAAAACTATTTAAAAATAAAATGATAATTAAAAAAAAAAATAAAAAACAAATTTAATAAATCAATAAAAAATAAAAAAAATAAATTTAAAACTAGTAAAAATTAAAAATATAATATAATAATTTGTATATAAAATTCATTCCAAATATTAAGTTCTTTATGGTTATTGTCAACCGATAGCAAAACTCTAAGAAATACATTTTAAACAGCAAGAATTTAAAGATGCGAAATGACTAAACTCAATTCTGGTGAAAAAATGACACAAGTTATTTTAGTAAATAAATTGTTTTATTTCTCATACATTCCTGTTTATTCCCTACCTATTCTCTCGGGAGCGTCGATGTTATATTGTGAAAATCATTTAAAACTATTTAAAAATAAAATAATAATTAAAAAAAAAATAAAAAACAAATTTAATAAATCAATAAAAAAATAAATTTAAAACTAGTAAAATTTAAAAATATAATATAATAATTTGTATATAAAATTCATTCCAAATATTAATTTCTTTATGGTTATTGTCAACCGATAACAAAACTCTAAGAAATACATTTTAAACAGCAAGAATTTAAAGATGCGTAATGACTAAACTCAATTCTGGTGAAATAATGACACAAGATATTTTAGTAAATAAATTGTTTTATTTCTCATATATTCCTGTTTGTTCCCTACCTATTCTCTCGGGAGCGTCGATGTTATATTGTGAAAATCATTTAAAACTATTTAAAAATAAAATGATAATTAAAAAAAAATAAAAAACAAATTTAATAAATCAATAAAAAATTAAAAAAATAAATTTAAAACTAGTAAAAATTAAAAATATAATATAATAATTTGTATATAAAATTCATTCCAAATATTAAGTTCTTTATGGTTATTGTCAACCGATAACAAAACTCTAAGAAATACATTTTAAACAGCAAGAATTTAAAGATGCGAAATGACTAAACTCAATTCTGGTGAAAAAATGACACAAGTTATTTTAGTAAATAAATTGTTTTATTTCTCATACATTCCTGTTTATTCCCTACCTATTCTCTCGGGAGCGTCGATGTTATATTGTGAAAATCATTTAAAACTATTTAAAAATAAAATAATAATTAAAAAAAAAATAAAAAACAAATTTAATAAATCAATAAAAAAATAAATTTAAAACTAGTAAAAATTAAAAATATAATATAATAATTTGTATATAAAATTCATTCCAAATATTAAGTTCTTTATGGTTATTGTCAACCGATAACAAAACTCTAAGAAATACATTTTAAACAGCAAGAATTTAAAGATGCGAAATGACTAAACTCAATTCTGGTGAAAAAATGACACAAGTTATTTTAGTAAATAAATTGTTTTATTTCTCATACATTCCTGTTTATTCCCTACCTATTCTCTCGGGAGCGTCGATGTTATATTGTGAAAATCATTTAAAACTATTTAAAAATAAAATAATAATTAAAAAAAAATACAAAACAAATTTAATAAATCAATAAAAAAATAAATTTAAAACTAGTAAAAATTAAAAATATAATATAATAATTTGTATATAAAATTCATTCCAAATATTAAGTTCTTTATGGTTATTGTCAACCGATAACAAAACTCTAAGAAATACATTTTAAACAGCAAGAATTTAACGATGCGAAATGACTAAACTCAATTCTGGTGAAATAATGCACAAGATATTTTAGTAAATAAATTGTTTTATTTCTCATATATTCCTGTTTGTTCCCTACCTATTCTCTCGGGAGCGTCGATGTTATATTGTGAAAATCATTTAAAACTATTTAAAAATAAAATGATAATTAAAAAAAAATAAAAAACAAATTTAATAAATCAATAAAAAAATAAAAAAATAAATTTAAAACTAGTAAAATTTAAAAATATAATATAATAATTTGTATATAAAATTCATTCCAAATATTAATTTCTTTATGGTTATTGTCAACCGATAACAAATCTCTAAGAAATACATTTTAAACAGCAAGAATTTAAAGATGCGTAATGACTAAACTCAATTCTGGTGAAATAATGGCACAAGATATTTTAGTAAATAAATTGTTTTATTTGTCATATATTCCTGTTTGTTCCCTACCTATTCTCTCGGGAGCGTCGATGTTATATTGTGAAAATCATTTAAAACTATTTAAAAATAAAATGATAATTAAAAAAAAATAAAAAACAAATTTAATAAATCAATAAAAAATTAAAAAAATAAATTTAAAACTAGTAAAAATTAAAAATATAATATAATAATTTGTATATAAAATTCATTCCAAATATTAAGTTCTTTATGGTTATTGTCAACCGATAACAAAACTCTAAGAAATACATTTTAAACAGCAAGAATTTAAAGATGCGAAATGACTAAACTCAATTCTGGTGAAATAATGACACAAGATATTTTAGTAAATAAATTGTTTTATTTCTCATATATTCCTGTTTGTTCCCTACCTATTCTCTCGGGAGCGTCGATGTTATATTGTGAAAATCATTTAAAACTATTTAAAAATAAAATAATAATTAAAAAAAAATAAAAAACAAATTTAATAAATCAATAAAAAAATAAATTTAAAACTAGTAAAATTTAAAAATATAATATAATAATTTGTATATAAAATTTATTCCAAATATTAAGTTCTTTATGGTTACTGCTCAACTGATAACAAAACTCTAAGAAATACATTTTTAACAGCAAGAATTTAAAGATGCGAAATGACTAAACTCAATTCTGGTGAAATGATGACACAAGATATTTTAGTAAATAAATTGTTGTATTTCTCATACATTCCTTCTTATTCCCTACTTATTCTCTCGGGCACGTTGATGTTATATTATGAAATTCGTTTAATGTTAAACGCGCTCTGTGCCGGTAAAATTAGTAAACAGGTGAAAAGGAAATGTGAGAGATGGCTTATAATGGAGTTGTTCGATGACGAATATGTTAAGGATATCTGAAGTTGGCAACGTAATCGAGAATATTCAGTTAGCTGAGTGTTTACGTCGAAAATGTATGACTGGGTGAAATAAACTATCGGGAATTTGATGTTATTACCATGAAGTCTAAATATTGACATTCATTTTAAATAGTTGAAACGTTGGGATGTAAAATTATTGACGGACTTGTTTGTGACACCTGTTTTGTAAACACACGTTTATAATTTACCTTCGATTTAAACAAATTACCGCTAAATTAAAGCCTTTTAATAGCTAAGTTTTAATAGTGCAGTGACATAGAACACCAAGAAAAGCACTGTGAGGAGAATTTTCAATATTAACCGAATGCAGACGACTTTTATTAGGCTGATTGAGGTTAAAAATTGAAATCCATACGGTTGAAAATTAATTAGCTAGCAAAAACTCGCCAGGCGATTAGTGAATTTAAAAAAAAATCAAGGTCGGCCCGAGAAAAATGTTTTGGACAGTAATTATATTTAACAAAATAACTTAGCAAATTTAAATATTTTAAATATAATGTTACAACCAACATTTACAAATCAATCTTCATCCACCAACACTCATCCAGATAATACTGATAGCTCCAATTTAAATAACACGAGTACCTCCAACGCATCTTATGCAAGCACTGTCTCACAAAATATTTACAAGTATTTTAATAAGAGCAGGCAATTATCTTCGGCTCTACTCATGGAGCAAAGCTTCAAGATCATCTTCTCCAATTGGGTTCTCTGGTAAAACCAAAAAACATCATTTTCTGTAGCAGATTTTCACACAACAGAATATGTGTTTATCTAACCAATAAATCACTGGTTGATGTAAGCCCAACGATCCCACATGAATCTCTTGTAACCTTACTGGAAATATTGGATTAAAATTAGTTTCTCGAATAAACTTTCTCGGAATAGGTGCATCTAATCCAGAATACCAACACATATTCGGCTTTAGAAGATGGGTGTATATCGCTTCTTCCCCAGATATGATCATACCCGAATTCTTAAAAATAACACATGAGAATCTATCATATCTAATCTTTTTAGCCCTAGACAGTCAACGCTGCTTCACCTGCAAACTATCTGGTAATATTGCATCCCAATGCCTTTCTGGAAACATTAACCCAAATACCCAACAATCACCACAACCCACACACAATGTTCAAATCTCGCCAATATCTCAACCTAAAGAAACATTTCCAAATGACTTAAGTTCTCACACAATAAATAATATTCTACTCGAAAGCTCATCAGTAGTAGAAAATTGTGCAAAAATCGCCAATACTGCTTTAATCACATCCAATCTGGTAACAAATCCAGATCTCACTGCTTAATCTGAAAATATCCCAACCTCGGATAAAACGTCTAATTCAACAACTTCCTCTGCAACAAAACGAACAGCTGAAGATTTGTCTCCAGCTACTCCAGAAGAGCTAATGCCACCCAATACTACTTTATCTCTTCCCCAAACAGTCGTTCAGAAAAAAAAACCCAAATCTAATACATCAGATCAAGAAATAGAACTTACTGAATCCATTATAAACTATATCGACTCCCATTCTCCTCCCCTCGTAATCAACAACCATTAGTTTAAACAGCTCCTAGAAAATACATACGGATCAAAGGATCTTCTTAGCATTGCTGAAGACTTCACAGAATATATTCCAAAATTATTAGATATGTCAGAAGAACTTTATCCCCACGCAAACACTAAGAAGCTAAAAGCTCGTGTCACAAGGCTAAAAAACAAATTACTAAAGCAATCCCAAGATTTAAGTAATACCCATTCTGATATCTCCAACCCATCTCAAGAGACCCAATAAATATATATTCGAGTCATTACTCCAGTGGAACTTAAATGGGTACTATACCTGTTTAAATATGCTACAGCATACCATAGCCCTCCATTCTCTGGACATATTGTGTTTACAAGAAACTCACTTACGAGACAAAAATGTCCACGAAATGAGGGGATATTATTAATTCGTTAAAAACCGAAATATACAAGTTGCTAGTGGCGGCGTAGCAATTTATGACTCAAAGAATCTACAAGCAACACACCTTAGAATAAGTATAAACCTAGAAGCGATAGCCGTAAAAACTAAAACACAACTAAATTACACCATCTGCAACATACACATTCCTTCTGACCATTATTTATTTGGGGATGAATTAGAATCTCTAATTAGTCAACTTCCAACACTTTTCATTCTTCTAGGAGATGCAATTACGCCTGGGGTTCTCAGAAAGCTGACAGAAGGGGACGAATTCTATCAAACATATTCAACACCATGAACATAAGTTCTGAAGCTATTTTCTTGTGGCATTTTTGCAATTAACTAGTTTTGATGGGAATTAAGCCACAATTTTACTAAAAAAATGATTTTATTAACGTTTTGACGCCCAAACCTGGTGTCGTTGTCAAAATACAAAAAATATTAACGTCCTCTATACGCCTGTTTTATAGACTACAGTAAAGCGTTTTATTGACTACAGTAATAACAGCCGATAGTTTAAAAGACCTGCAAAGTCTAATGAGTAAATTAGTAAGGCGTAGTAGGGAGTACGGACTCTCTCTTAACATCAAAAAGACGAAGTTTATGAAAATTAGTAAAAACAACCATAATAATAACGCAATCTTGATAGTAGAGGGCCAGCAGATCGAAAGAATAAAAATATACACTTACCTAGGAACACTTATAACAGAAAATAATGACTACACTTCAGAAATCAAAGTCAGAATCGAAAAAGCACGTTCTAATTTTATGAAAATGAAAAAGTTCCTATGTGGCAAAGATTTAACATTAGCTCTTAAAGTACGCCTGAGAGAATGTTACGTATACAGTGTACTCTACTATGGAGTGGAATCATGGACGTTAAATGTAGAGACAATGAGACGACTTAACGCCTTTGGAATGTGGACCTATAGAAGAATTATGAGGGTTTCCTGGGTAGATAGAGTTACGAACAACGAAGTACTAAGCAGAATAGGTAAATAGAAGGAAGTTGAACTTACAATATTAAAGAAAGAAAACTACAGTATCTCGGACATGTGATGCGGGGTGAGAAGTATGGCATCCTGCGACTCATAATGCAAGGAAATATAGATGGCAGGAGAAGCATCGGAAGAAGACAAATTTCATGGCTAAAGAACCTGAGAGAATGGTTTGGATGCAGCTCAAAACAACTATTTAGAGCCTCAAAAATTAAAATAGCTATGATGATTGCCAACCTCCGTAGCGGAGATGGCACTTAAAGAAGAAGAAAATTAATAATTATCCACCCACAACATGCAATGTTTTTCAATTATTGTGAAAATTACAAAAGCAGCCTCACTTAAATCTCTGTAACGCATTAACTTATGATTCTATTGAACCAATTTGGAAGTAAGTGTTTATCACCTCACGAAATATACATTCTTCAATTATTGTGAAAACTTCAAAAGCACGCCAATTAAACTGCTGTAACTAATTACCTAATGATCCTATTGAGCCACACAGGATATAAAATGAATAGAGTGTATACACTTAATTAAGTGGCTTAACAGATGTCACACGTTAATGATGGCATGAGGTACATTTAACAAGTTAGTACTAAATCAGTGATTAGAAATTAATTTTCAATGACTTAGAACAAGTTTCAAAACAAGTTTCAGTTTAAATTTCATTTTATAAAATTAACTATTGAAAACCACTTATGGAATAAAATAATAATTATTTCTGTCTTCGTTTAAATAAAAACGTCGAGATATTTAGGTTAAATAAAAACGCCGAGAAAAGTTGTTTGTAATTAATAATTATTATGTTATAATATTCAACTATATTCTTCTGATTGAAAAAAATTGAAAATTTTTCTCAAATTACGGAAACCCAACATCATTTTATTTTGGGGTAACTTAGTCCATGTGGTGCGACCGCTCCCGTCTGAAAAAAATTTCTGATTCGGTTTCTTTGTGGATTCCTATTAAAAAATGTCCACTTTAAACAAATCTGAAGGGTGCCGGGCGGAATTCTTGGGCAGAAATTGTTTAAACAATTTTTTTAAACAAATACAAAAGATCATGTTTTTTTACTCTGGAATATATATTTTTAGATTTTTTGGGTCAATCTAAACAAGAAACGTATCTTGTAATTTCTCGTAGAAATTGATAGTTTTGGAGTTATAGGCGATTCAAAATCTGAAAAATGCGAAAATACGCATTTTCGAGGCTTAAAAACTCATATTTAAATTAGTATTTTTGAGGTTGCCAGGTGCTTAGACTGAAGACTGAACATTCCGCTTTAGGATTCTGAGGAGTGATCGCGTCTATCTTTAATTGATACCGTTGTTTTTTAATTGCTAAATATGCGTGTTTATCCGATTTTTTGCCGTTGCGGCGCACTCAATTTCAAAAATCTCCTATTTTCCTGCGAAAAATATTTTTCCTAGATTATTTGGGACATTCTAAATAAAATAAGTTTTGTGACATTTTTCTCAAAAGTTAATAGTTTTTAAGTTATAAGCGATTTAAAATCCGAAAAATGACAAAAATCGCATTTTCGGATTTTAAATCGCTTATAACTTTAAAACTATTAACTTTTGAGAAAAATGTCAGGAAACTTATTTTATTTAGAATGTCCCAACGAATCTAGAAAAAATATTTTTCGCAGGAAAATAGGAGATTTTTGAAACGGAGAGCGCCGCACCGGCAAAAAAAGCGGATAAACACGCATATTTAACAATTAAAAAACAACGGTATACATTAAAGTTAGACGCGATCACTCTTCAGAATCTGGAAGCTGAATATTTAGTCTTCAATTTAAGTATCTGAAAACCTCAAAAACACTTATTTGAATATGAGTTTTTAAGCCTCGAAAATGCGTATTTTCGCATTTTTCAGATTTTAAATCGCCTATAACTCGAAAACTATCAATTTCTGAGAAAATTTACAAGATATCTTTCTTATTCATAATGACCTACAAAACTTAAAAATATATGTTCCGGAACAAAAAAGCGTGATCTTTTGTATTTGTTAAAAA
The DNA here is from genome assembly GCF_917563875.1 of Diabrotica virgifera virgifera. NCBI lineage: Eukaryota > Metazoa > Arthropoda > Insecta > Coleoptera > Chrysomelidae > Diabrotica > Diabrotica virgifera. The sequence goes on along the minus strand of NC_065445.1, from coordinate 60,361,988 downwards.
AAATTATTTAAACAATTTCTGCCCAAAAAATCCGCCCAGCACCCTTCAGATTTGTTTAAAGGGGACATTTTTGAATAGGAATCCACAAAGAAACCGAATCAGAAATTTTTCCAGACGGGAGCGGTCTCACCACATGGACTAACTTCGTTATTATCAATGCTCTGAAAAAAAGTTACTCTTCATTAAAAGGTCTGAATGGTCTAAAAACTACGATGCAATTGTAAGATATCTAATTTTATCAGTTTTATATGAAGTATGTCAAAAAATATGAATTTCGCTGGACTATTATAGTTCACAATATTTCATGAGAAGGATGTAATTGCATATAAAAACAAAGTTTTTAATTACGATTTAAATTAACCTTTTTCATTCTTATGTACATCCACCGTATTGCGAGTTATGCCGATATCATTAAACATTTATTCATAAATCCACTATTTTCAATGGGAAATAAGTATTTTGACAACAACACCCAACTTAAGCGTCGAAACGTTAATAAAATCATTTTTTTGGTAAAACTGTGGCTTATTTCTCATTGAAAACAGTTGATTATAAAAATGCCACAGCTAAGATTTAATGCTAGTACTTCTAGTCGGAACTAGAACTTAGAGCTGAACATGTTGAATTGGTTCCAGAATATTCACTATTGAACTTCTCTTCACTATCGCTTTTCATTATGCAAAAGAATTGAAAAAAATCAGATAAAAAATAAATGAAAATTGTTGAATATAGAAATTGATGTATAAAATATAAAGTAACAATTACTTACTTTACGATCAAAAGCAATAAATAAAAAATATTAGCAAATAATAGATACACTTAAAATATGCAACTGAAAAACACTGCATAAAACCGTAAATGCAAAGAAAAAGCACGTCTGATCATGTTTGTTTGTTTGTTTTTTCATATACGCATGTGGGCGCATGCCACTGGCGCACTCTCTGAACTCGAACGAGCATACAACAATATAAACCTTGATTACATGGAACGAGTATGGTAGCGAGACAGTGTTCTCGGCCGAGTGCTCGTTTGGTATAAACATACTAACGAGTACTTGGTCGACCACTCGACCCAGTCGTATGGCGAGACAGTCACTCGGATCTTATTCTATTTACTAGGCCGAGTCTTCAACCTCCCATTTTTGGTATGTGTAAAATTTCTTCAACCTCGGTATGTGTAAAATACACTCGCTGTGTAACTGAGCATATTACCACTTCATCAGAGGAGACGATTGTGTTAATCAACAATGTGATTTGTGATTCTCAAAAATAGCTAACAAATGAAACTCAGATAGGACAATAAAGTTTAGTTCAATTGTATAGATAAGTCACACCCGTGCTTATGAAATTTCAAATTTTTGGAGCATAAAAATAAACAAGAACGTGATGCAGCATATGCATCGATTGTAGAAGAAATAGATATTTTTGGTTTTAAAACTCAATAAAATAAAAAATTTTAATTCGACATATAGACAAGAAATAAGAAATCAATCAATCGAAGAAATCGGCAGCAGCGAGATGTGGTCTTCTTAAAATCAATTGTCTATAGACCAAAGACGCTTATCTCCTTCTCATAATATATACGTCAATTCTTGTATAAGCAGTGGTATAAGCCGTTTGTTATATTTTTAATGTTAGCTTTACGATCCATAACTACACTAATCCTTGTTTTTGTGAATCGAAACTGAACTGACTCGCCTCCAAATTCAAAAATTTCCAAATACGTATAAACCATCCCTCGCCCTCACCACTGTCTCGGCCTAGTAACAGTTTGCGTCTCGCCACTGTACTCGTCACGTGTAATCAAGCCATTACACTGAAAACTGAGATTTGGTGAATGCGTCCATAGGAAATAGCACGGGCGCCTTCACCAAAATCTAAGGTCCGTTGTGTTGGTTTTTGACGCTTTTTGTGGTGTAGGTTCGTCGCATCGTGACGTTAGAGGGGTCGTTAGAAAGGGAAGGATATGATGAATACAAAGACATAGAAAAATTAAACATGGCGCTATGGTCAAAACGACATTACATCATATATTTTCGCTGTTATTATTCCGTTTGTTACGTTTGAGGCGTTACATGAAAGGGGAGGGGATATCGAGGCTAACAGAGAAAAATTGGAACACAATGGTATTTTCAAAAAGAGCACTATATCATATCATCGTTGTTATTGATATGATTTTGACGTACGAGACGTTAAATGAAAGGTGAGTAGATATCCAATACGTAGAAATAGAAAACAAACACAATGCCAAAAGGACACTATATCGTATCTCCATTGTTATTTGCACGAACTTTTAACGTTCGACACGTTAAATGAAAGAGGAGGGGATAGAGAATATGTTGAGATAAAAAACAAACACATCGACATTACCAAAAATGTGCAATATGTCGTACCTTCTTTGCTGTTGGTCCGATTTTAACGTAAGAGATGTCAAATGAAAGGGAATTAGTAGGAAAAAAACAAACATGACAACATTTTCAAAACAGCACTATATCGTATCTTCGTTGCTTTATCAAATACAAACCGACGAGAGGGTATTGCTTCAGGTAAAAATATAAATATACAGGGTGTCCAGAAACTCTATCGACAAACGAAGACAGGAGATTCCTCAGATAATTTTAAGACAATTTAACCCAATTCACCTAGTCCGAAAATGCTTCTTAAGGGAGCTAGAGCTCCTTGAAGATGGCGCCATGAAATTAGTTTTTCTTAAATACCTCCAGAACGCTTCTATTTAGAAAAACGAAAATTGGTATGCTTATTTACTTTTCAGAGATGAATCGATTCCATCCATTGCAAATTTCTAGTACCGGTCATAGGCGTCCGCTTTGGGTAGAGCAACGGGTATTTTATCGCATAGCTTTTTTGTGAGGTATTCTAGTACTAAAAGGTACTCTTGTTTTAAGTCGGTTGGACACACCGTTTTCTAGAAAAATCGATTTGAAAGTTTTTCGTTTTTCGAATTTGAAAAAAAAAATTGAAAGAACTTTTCTACAAAAAACGAAGTATTTTAACAACATAAAGTAAGAGTAACTTTTAGTACTCGAATACCTCATAATTTAATAATCTAGTGTCAAGAATGCTCAAAAATTCAAGACAAAAAAGTTATGCTATAAAATAACTGTTGACCTACCCAAAACTGACGCCTATGACCAGTACTAGAAATTCGCAATTAATGAAATCGATTTATCTCTGGAATATAAATAAATGTACCAGTTTTCGTCTTTCTTAACAGTTTTTTTATGAAAAATTTTTTTATTTAAAAAGCGAAAAATTTTTTAAATCGATTTTTCTAGAAAACGGTGTGTCTTACCGATTTAAAACAGAGTATCTTTTAGTACTAGAATATTCAAAATTTCATAATCCAGTGTCAGAGATGCATAACAGTTAAAGATAAAAAAGTTATGCGATAAAATAACCGTTGCCCTACCCAAAATGGACGCATATGATCGGTACTAGAAATATGCAATGAATGAATTAGATTTATATCTTATAGATAAATATGCGTACCAATTTTTGTTTTTCTAAATAGAAGCGTTCTGGAGGTATTCAAGAAAAACTAATTACAAGGCGCCATCTTCAAAGAGCTCTAGCTTCCTTAGGAAGCATTTTCGGACTAAGTGAATTGGGTTAAATTATCTTAAAATTATCTCTTGTCTTCGTTTGTCGGTAGAGTTTCTGGACACCCTGTATAAGACTTATCGTAAAATTTAAATTTTTTATAAAATTAACGTTATTTAATTTTTTACTATTTTTTTGTATTATGATTTCTACTTTATCAATATTATGTCTGTCCACAATACGTCTGCAACGAATTCTGCAATTCTTTGTTCTTTGCACACGTGGTTCGCAGAGGTGACGACAATTTAGAGAGATTAATTGTTTCTGGAAACGTTCCGGGGAGAAGATCAAGAGAACGATAACCAACTAGATGGTCTGACCAAATAAAGCATTCAGCTGGAAACTTATTCTGCGAAGCTCTTAGAGCAGCTGAAGATAGAGACCAATGGAGAAACATTGTTAGGAATATTGGAAGAAATCACGATCCTCACTAATGGGGAAACGACAGGAGAGAGAGAGAATATTAAAAATAAATACAAACACCTACTTTTTTGTGACCTCATTACATAGAGAAAACCTAGCATTAAGTAATTAAGTATTGGGTGCCTCTTTGTTACCTAGGTTGCTTTAGTTTGCTCCGAGGTATGTCATTATTTGATGCAGTAGAATTCAGGGTCTTCTTATAGTCCAGCTTCTAGCATTGTTACTGCAAATTTTTTGCGTTGCATTTTGTTGAATTTCTTTTTATTGATCATTTTTCAAGTTAATTTTACATTTTTAAACGTGGCTACACCATACTGATTAAGACAAATAGTCAGAAATACGCATCTCGGGTTGTCTTTTTCATGTTGGTTCCATACTTTTCATAAATCCCAACTCCGTATAGCAAACAAGTTGAAAAATGTTAAAACCATTCTGAATGATAATGCTAAAGCTATGTGTTGAATTAAAAACAATAATACCCTCGTAATAATTTTACCTGAACAAACAAACTGTTTTGATTGCACAAAAGAATTATTATTCAGTTCTATTTTAATCAAATTTTGATTAATTAAATGAAATTGATTTTTGGAATACCACAAATAAAGTGTATTTTTCAAATAAAGTACTAAAATACAATACAGTGAGATTCATGCTAATAAAAAGCAATAATTTCATGTAACATCCCAATTTAACACTCTTCTTCTTAGAATTTTACCAATATTATAAAGAAGAGAAAGGAACATTTTTTTGTCTTTCGAAATTTAAATACATATATCGGAAAAGTCTAGGGAATTTTATCACACATTAAATTAAAAAATTAATTAAAATAATAATAAAATAAAAAATTTACTAAAAATGAATTTATGTAGTCGTTTAATTTCAACTGAATTTGTACAGTTGCTCATCTATAGTACTCTGGGCTAATTAGCAAAATACAAGGAAAAGTTATTTACCAGCAATTTTATTGCTGGAATCGAATCTTATGATTGTATATATTAATAATATAGGTATGCAAAGTCCGCAGGTAGTGTGCTACTTTTTTATAAACAAAATGGCGCCCGAAAATCGTGTTTTTTTAAATTTTTGCTCTATAACTCCAAAGATTTTAACTTTATACCAAAAACACTCAAACAAAAATTCACCGTAATTAAATTCTGAATAGAGACTTTTAAATTTTTCCCGATTTACTTCGACGAAAATTTTCCCGGAAATGTCGGTTTTTACAACAAAATCTTTAATTTTCAACTAAAATTTTAGATAAATAATTGTTTATCAATAATTAAATAACGTAGTAACATAAAAGCTCTTTTTGTATTGATTATAACTACACAAGTCGGTGGAAGTTGAATGAACAGTTTAGCAAAAATTGAAATGTTAATGAAAAATTTACGGTCGCTATAATAATTACAATAATTATGATACATAAGAATAGCTATGGTTTTTGTATAAATTGACATTGTACCTATCTAATGTACTTTACAGAATTGAAATTGGACTATTTAGGCGGCGGCGTCAGGAATATTTTATAATTTAAAACAATTTTTTGGCTTATAAACAAATAGAATATCTCAGGAAATATTAAATTTAATTAAATCCTGAAAACGGTATTGAAAAAAAAAGCAGTAGAATGCTTCTTTTTAAAGAAAAAACGTTTAATTTTGATGAGTGGTTCCTGAGATATAACCAGTCAAATTTGACTGGCATTTACGGCAAAGCAATAAAGAATAGGATCATAATTTTTAAACTATCACTTTTTTTTTTGGATTCATTCTCCATACCAATTTTCATGTCTTTAAAATACTCATAACGTATATTATTATAATGAAAATTTGATATCACTAATGAAAATTGCCAAAAATAGCAAAATTCGAATCAAAAATTAGGTTGGAGAAAATGTAATCTCAAAGTTAAAAATCGGTATACCTACGTTAAAAAAAATGTATTTTCTCGACTTCCCATGGAGCAATTTTCTTCATTATTTTTTTTTTGTTCCCAAGTAACTCGAGTAGAGCCATCTAACTAACGCATTATTAAATGTCAAACTTGCTTTTGTTTTGTTATAATAGATTAATTTGTTTATAAGAAAATAAAACTACTACATATCTTTTCCAGTTGTAGACTTTTTTAGATAAACTTACTGCAAGTGTGCCTTTTACTGTTAAAAACACAAATAGTCTCATTTGAAAGCTATATAATTATTTAAATAAACTTTATTTAAACAAATTAAAAAAATTTTTTATAATAAATAAATAAATTTATTACAACAAAACAAAAGCAAGTTTGACATTCAATAATGCGTTAGTTAAATGGCTCTACTCGAGTTACTTAGGAACAAAAAAATAATGAAGAAAATTGCACCGTGAGAAGCCGAGAAAACGCATTTTTTTAACGTGTACCGATTTTGAACTTTGAGATTACATTTTCTCCAACCTAATTTTTGATTGGAATTTTGCTATTTTTGGCAACGTTTACTTGTAATATCGATCATCATCACCATTCTCTTTGCCTTATCCCTATGCGGGGTCGGCTTCCCTAATTGCATTTCTCCACACAATTCTATCTGGGGTCATAACAATGTTAATCCCCTTTACCAATATGTCCTGCCTTATCGTCTCCCCCCAGGTCTTCTTTGGTCATCCTCTCCTACTCCTTCCAGGAATCTGCACTTCAGCTATTCTTCGTATTGGGTGATTAAAATCTCGACGTTGAACGTGACCAAACCATCTTAACCTATGCTCTCTCATTTTGGCATCAATTGGTGCCACACCTAGACTTCCCCTAGTATACTCATTTCTAATTTTATCCTTCTTTGTCACTCCACTCATCCATCTAAGCATTCTCATTTCCTCCACATGCATTCATTGTTCCTCTTTCTTTTTCACTGCCAAAACATTCAGTTCCGTGCATCATAGCCGGTCTTATGGCTGTTTTATAGAATTTTCCCTTCATCTTCATTGGAATTTTTCTGTCACACAACACACCACTCGCTTCTTTCTACTTCATCAATCCAGCCCTAATTCTACTGCATGCATCTCCATCTATTTCTCCATTACTCTGTAATACCGATCCTAGGTACTTAAAACTATTGCTTTTCACAATCATTTCACCATCCAAAAATACCATTTTATTTGTAGTAACTCCATCTTTAAATGAGTATTCCAAATACTCTGTTTTTGTCCTACTAAGTTTTAAACCGTTTTCCTCCAGAGCTTGTTTCCCCTGTTCCAGTTTTTGTTCTAAGTCTCTTTCACTAATTCCTATTAACACTACATCATCAGCATACATTAGGCACCATGGAATACTACCCTGTAGTCTCGCTGTTATCAGGTCCAAAACTAATGAGAATAAATAAAGACTAAGCACCGAGCCTTGGTGCAATCCTACTTTCACCTGAAATTTATCAGTCTCTCCCACACCGGTTCTAACACTAATCGTAGTAGTCGTTACTCCCTCATACATATCTCTCACAATCTTTACATATTCGCCAGGGACTCCTTTCTTATTGAGTGCCCACCACAGAATCTCTCGAGGAACTCTAGCATATGCTTTCTCAAGATCAATGAATACCATATGAGCGTTGGTCTCTTTATTCCTGTATTTTTCCATCAGTTGCCTTACAATGAAAATTGCATCTCTTGTTGATCTGCCCTGCATAAAGCCAAATTGATTATCGGATATATCGGTTTCTTCACGTATCCGTTTATCAATTACTCTCTCCCATATTTTCATGGTGTGGCTTAGTAGTTTTAGTCCTCTAGTTTGTGCATTGTTGTATGTCTCCTTTGTTTTTGTAGACAGGTACTAATATACTGCTTCTCCATTCGTCTGGCATTTGTCCAACTTCCATAATTCTATTAAATAGACCTGCTAGCCAGTTTAGTGCCTGCTGCTAATTTACTTGTAATATCGATAGTTTTTATTATAATAATATATGTTATGTGTATTTTAAAGATATGAAAATTGGTGTGGAGGAAGAGGACAAAAATAAAAATGTGATGGTTCAAAAATTATGATCCTATTGTTTACATCTTTGCCGTAAATGCCGGTCATCTTTGACCAGTTGTATCTCAGGAACCACTCATGACAATTTAACGTTTTTTCTTTTAAAAGAAGTATCATGCCACTTTTTTATAATACCGTTTTCATGATTTAATTTAATTTAATATTTCCTGAGATATTCTATTTGTTTATAAGCCAAATTTTTTTTTATAATTTTAAAATATTCCTGAGGCCGCTTAAAAAGTTCAATTTCAATTCTGTAAAATACATTAGATAGGTAAAGTATCTATTTATGCAAAAATCATAGCTATTCTTATGTATCATAATTATTGTGGTTATTATAGCGACCGTAAAATTTTAATTAACGATTCAATTGTTGCTAAACTGTTCATTAAATTTCCATAGACATTTGGAATTATAATCTATATAAAAAGAGCTTTTATATTGCTAATCTATTTAATTATTGGTAAACAATTATTTATCTAAAATTTAGTTGAAAATTAAAGATTTTGTTGGAAAAACCCACATTTTGCGGGGAAAATTTTTGGTCGAAGTAAATCGGGAAAAACACGTCTCTATGCAGAGTTTAATTACAGTGAATTTTTATTTGAGTGTTTTTGGTATAAAGTTAAAATCTTTGGAGTTATAGAGCAAAAATTGAAAAAAACACGATTTTCGGGCGCCATTTTGTTTATAAAAAAGTAGCACACTACCTGCGGACTTTGCATACCTAAATTATTAATATGTATAATTATAAGATTAGATTCCAGCAATAAAATTGCTGATAAATAACTTTTTCAAAGAATGGCCTATTCTCCGATAATAATCTACCTAGAATATAGATTTTTGTAAGTAAAACATAACGGCAAAAGTGATAACGAATATTTGACAAAGTTTCTAGCAGGGAAGGAAAAATCTGTAGGTTCTATAATGCAGTAAATATTCTGCTAGATTCGATTTTGTTCATGCTTAAAAGTTCTTGTTTAGCTAGTGCATTGAAAGTATTGTTTTTTTGGTGAGATGACCATTGAGATGTCTACGTATTTCCAGTGGATGTGTGTCAAGAATATCAAAACTAGGATGCAAATGATTGGACTATAGTTTTATTCCAAGAAGAATCTAGAATTGGATTTCATCCAGATTCTTGTCGAGTAAGAGGATGGAGACTATCTGGAAATATATAGAGCTTAAAACATGTCCAGGACGTTTACACATACAAAAGTGATATAGTAATGGTTTGAAATGGAATAATAATTGCTGGAAGAACGGACTTAGTTTTTCCAGATCGCTTCTTTATAGCTCAGCAGTACCTCGACACCATTTTACAACATATTTTTCATCCGTTTCCTAGTGCGGCAGGTCAAAACTTCCACCTCACACATGATAATGCTTGTTCACATGGCGCACGCCCAGTGATGGACTGGCTGAACAAAGAAGGTATCATTGTGTTACCTTGGCCACAAACCCCCAACTGAAACCCATCGAGCATGGCATGCAACATGCTTTAGCGAAAAGTTGCTGCTCATATGAGTAACATACATATACAACACGCTCTTTCGTGTCGTATATGTATTTTCACAACACGTTTCGTTCAACACGTTTCAGAGAGCGTCTGATAGAATAATGGGCAAGCGTCAATGGCGTAGCGTGAGTGTCGACTGAAGACAATTTTGCCGCCCTCTTATTTAGGTATTTTTATTTAATGTATACTATATATTAATTATAGAGAACAGCAGCATAATCACATGCTTGGCTTTTACAGTTGCTTATATCTAGGCCATCAGCTTGAATCTTGTCCAAAATCATCTTTGAAATTCCTTCAGTAGTTGTGTCTTTAGTTTCAATGAAATCTATAAAAGATTCCATTAACTTTACTTCCTGTTTTTCAACTACTACGTATCTTAATACCTGACTTGTTTGACCTTTATAAGAAAGATCTGGAGTGCTGTCAAATATAATTGAATGATACTTAGCCTTTTTTATTTGTCCAATGATATGTTGGCGAATGTTGGTTAAAATTTGCCGCCCTCTAAAAAGTTCCGCCCGGGGCGGCCCGCCCCTGCCGCCCCCACTAAGCTAAGCCACTGGCAAGCGTACCTCAACAGGATATCAACAATCTCATTTTGCCTATGAACGACAGATGTAGAGTCGTAATAAAAAAGGAGAGAACCCATTCTTTGTATTAATTTTGTTTTCTTTTTAATACGACCATATTTTGTGATGCCCGCACAAATGCAGAAAATACCACAGTATTCGCAGAGCATCTTGCAACTGTATTCTTAGCACCAGAAAATAATGACGACGAAGAAGATGTAAGAATGTACCTCGAAACTCCATCTCAACTAACTCGTCCTCTGATAACATTTACTCGACAGAGGTTCGACAGAAAATAAAAATGCTAAATCCTCAGAAAGCTCCTGGTTATGATTTTATAACAGGAGAACTACTTCAAAAGCTACCTAGAAAAGCAGTGGTGTTATTAGCAGTAATATACAACAACATGCTACGTCTTCGCTACTTTCCAATACAATGGAAATTTGCTCAAGTTACTATAATTCCGAAACCTTTTAAGCCCGCAACACAAGAAAATGCATATCGCCCTATAAGCTTACTCCCAAAAATGTTGAAAGTATTAGAATGGCCGCTATTTCATAAAATCTGGCCCAACAAAAATTGTTCCGTAAACGAAATTATACTACCACACCAATTCGGATTTAGACGTTAACACTCAACCATCCAACAATGCCACAGAATAGTAATTAATTGAAACAACTCTTGAAAAGAAAAAGTTTTGCGCCGTTGCGTTTCTCGATATACAACAGACATTTGATTGGGTATGGCATCAAGGTGTTTTCTATAAACTGAAATTACATTTATCAGACCAATTTTACTTTATTCTAAAATCGTATCTTACTGGCCGATACTTTAAAGTCAAAATTAAAGACAACTACTCAAATTACCAGATCATACAATCCAGCGTACCTCAGGGTAGCGTTCTCGGCCCATTTATGTATGACATTTACGTTCCATGCAGAAATTAAACCTTCTTAGCTACTTTTGCCGATGATACGTAAATATTATAAGTGGATGTCGACCCTAATGTAGCATCAAAAGACGTACAAATCCACTTAGACCAATTGCAAAACTGGCTTAAGCGATGGAAAATAAATGTTTATGCCAGCAAATCAGTACAAATTACTTTTTCAACAAGAAAATATGCATGTCCTTAAGTTTCTATAAATAATACCCCGATTCCTATTAAACCAGTTGTCAAATATTTTTGGTATTGCACTTGGAGGAAAAACTCACATAGAAAAAGCACATTAAAACTAAACGGAAACAATTAGATTTTAAACTAAAAAATATGAACTGGTTATTTAACACAATACCTTAACACAGTTACCTTTTGAAAATAAACTGCTTCTGTATAAAGCTATACTCATACCAGTTTGGGCACACGGAATAGAACTATGGGACTGCAGTGAATCTTCAAATACGAAGATACTCAAAACATTCCAATCCAAAATACTTCGTATGATATGTAAAGCTCCATGGTACGTATCCACCCAGACATTTCACAATGATCTGGACATCTCACTAATCAAGGACATCCCACTAAAGAATCGTTCGATAAAATATAAAAATCGCACCACTGACCACAACAACGAATTGATAAAAAATTTATTTACCTAACTACTTGCTGAGAGAAGACTGAAGAGAGTATGGTCAGACCGGAATGGGACGTTTCGATGCCGTTGGTTCATCGCCGGCCGTTTCGATGCCGCCGGTTCATCGCCAGTCCATTTCATCTCCGTCATATATCTCATTTCCTAGAATTCCTAATTAATACTAAAAATAATAGGTCTGGATCCCGCGTATGAAAAAAAAGTTGATTAATAGCAAGCTGAAAATTTGTTAATATCTTAAGGGTGTCTAGTCGGACAAACTTTGATATATGGAAACACTGGAACAGGGGAAGTTTTAATTGTGGAACAGGTTAAAAATTTGGAACGGTCAGAACACGAAAACGGCACATGTATTTTGTCCGACAGAACAGACTTAAACTCTCCGAATAGAGATTAAACGCTCATGCAAAAAATAAGACTTCTATTTATCACTAAATGGGCGTTTTAATGAGTGGAACATGTAGAATATGTCAAATGACAGGAATTATGACAGGTGATAAATAGCAGTATGATTTTTGCATGAGAGTTTAATCTCTGCTCGGAGAGATTAAGTCTGTTCTGTCGGACAAAATAAATGTGCCGTTTTCGTGGTATGAGCGTTCCAAATTTTTAACCTGTTCCACAATTAAAACTGCCCCTGTTACAGTGTTCCCATATATCAAAGTTTATCCGACTAGACACCCTTAAGCTATTAACAAATTTTAAGCTTGCTATTAATTAACTTTTTTTTCATACGCGGGATCCAGAACTATAACTAATAATTGTAACTGTCGAAAATTCGGAAATATATCAGATAGCGATTAATTGACTGGCGATGAATCGGCCGGCATCGGCATCGAACTGGCGGCATCGAAACGGCGGCGATGAAACGTCCTAGAGCCGGTCAGACGACGTACCATAATAATACTTAGAAAACCGTCACTGGACGGTAGGTACCTAACTCACCTTAATTGACTTTTTACTTATTACTTTGTATGACATATGTATCAGAAAGAAGACCCGATACAGCCACAGCACAAAGACTACTGGAAACGGCAGAGATGAGAGTACTGAGAAGAATTACAGGAAATACACTGAGAGATCGAAAGAGGAGCGAAGATATTAGAAGACAATGTAACGTACAGTGTATAAACGAATGGACACTAAATAGAAAAAAAGAATGGAACAACCATATAACCAAAATAGGGGAGACACGTGTGGTTAAAATAGCAAGAGATAACTAACCAATCGGTAGAAGAAGTATCGGCCGACAGCGCAAAAGATGGAGTGACAACCTTCCATAGAGGTATCAATCCGCCAATGAACAAGCAGAATTGCTTATGAAGAAGAAGAAGAAGACTTTGTATAAGAGTAGATTCTAAATGCAGTGTACCATAAAGATATTTTGTGATGACTTGATGACCCATTTTTTTTAAATTTTATGTACCGGGTGTCCCAATAAGAATGGCTCTCGGCCATATCTCAGGAACCGTTTATAGTAGAGCTTTGAACTAAAAAATTTTATAACAAAAGTTGCCTCAAGAAAAGCCTGGAAATTATTTTCATAATTGTGGGACCACCGCTAGAGGACGCAATTTAATATCAAAAATTAACAAATCTAAATTTTACAAAATTTTCCTAATGAAGGGGCACTGGAAATCCGATCGTCGTATTCTTCATAAAATTCTACGCATATTTGATTTGACAGGTTTAGGTCTACCTTTGGAAATAAGAGGTGGGGGTGAGTGGGAACCTTGTTATGAAAAACTGGCTGTCAGTCCGGTTCTGCTTAATCAAATTTTGCAAACTTGGTCTTGTTGAAGACAGATATTTTTCGTCAATGTAAAAGTTATGATTTCGAACCAACTTACTGAGTAATATGCCAGCTAGAAGGCGTTATTTAATTTTTTTCAGAAATCTAGTATTCCTTGGAAAATATTAAATACACACATGCATTTAGTACAGAATTTATTACACATATTACAAAATTAGACAAAATTATCAACAGAATAGCGAAAACCGCATGTTAATACCTTTTTTCTATCTAGTGTGCTATGGAAACAACAAAGAAACATTTTCCAGCTGTCAACGTATTTTAGGTCTTTTCAACGCTTCTCATTTGTTTCGAGCCTCGTTCATATCTCGTATATTAATATTATACACGGATTATACGGCATATGACAGAGGCTCGAAACAAATTAGAAGCGTTGAAAAGCCCTATTACAAAAAAATAAAAACAACTATTTAGTGATGACATAAACGTTCAAGTTTTTGCCCACCATTTTCGTTGCAAACATTTACTCTTTCAAGAGTAGATTGAACAGCAGTCTCAATTTCTGCTCTCGATATGCTTTGAATGGCGTTTAGTATTCTCTGGATAATGTAATCTAGAGTAGTGTATGATGGGCAACAATTTGAATATTTAGGTCGTCACTAAGTAGTTCTTTTTGTTCTGTGTTATATTTAATTTTAATAGTATTGTTTCTCTTTATATTGTTGTTTTAATTAATTATATTTTTATACGTTGACATCTGGAAAATGTTATTTTGTTTTTTTCCACAGCACACTACTTTTCAATAACTTAGTTTTCCGGTGATGGTAACAGTTATGTATAAAATTTACACGTTTCTCGAGATATCTTAAGATATAAAAAAGGTATCGACATGCGGTTTTCGCTATTCTATTACTAATTTAATCTAATTTTATAAAATGTGATTAAAAATGCATACTTGTATTTAATATTTTCCAAAGAAAACTAGATTTCTGAAAAAAATTAAATAACGCCTCCCCGCTGGCTTATTACTTATTAGGATGGTTCAAAATGATCACGCTTACAATGAAGAAAATGATCTGTCTTCAACAAGACCCAGTTTTCAAAATTTGATTTAGCAGAACCGGACTTACAACCATTTTTTCATAACAAGGTTCCCACTCACCCCCACCTCTTATCTGTAAAGGTAGAGTTAAACTTGTTAAATTAAATATGTCCAGAATTTGATGAAGAATACAATAATCGGACTTCCAGTGCCCCTTCATTAGGAAAATTTTGTAAAATTTAGATTTTTTTATTTTCGATATTCAATTACGCCCTCTAGCGGTGGACCCACAATTATGAAAATAATTTCCAGGATTTTCCTGAGGCAACTTTTGTTATAAAATTTTTTATTTCAAAGCTCTACTATAAACAGTTCCTGAGATATGGCCGAGAGCCATTCTTATTGGGACACCCGGTACATACTTCTCGTAATTTTTGATATTTCTGAAAGGAATTTTCATTATCTTTGATATTTTAACAAATTATGTTGCCTATTAAACCACTACAAATCGATTTTTATTTATGCAAAACAATTAATGAAGAAATTACGTCTCTTCCTAAAAATATCTTTAGAATTTTGCAATGTGTGTATATTCGCATATAAATTTGGAAATAAAAATTCTTAAGATATCAAAATAAAGAGGTTCTGAAACTGTGTTCTGTAAGTTTTAAGTGTTTATACAGGGTGATTGATTAGTGGGGCAAAGCTCAATAGATCCTCAATAGTAATATATAGCAATAAAAGATAATAACAAAAATTTTAGCCACCTTTGAGCTTCACATTACAAAGTTAGTTAGAATGTTAAAGGGAGTTCGATAACACAGTGGCAGACCAAATTTATGTTTTTTTAAATGGAACACCGTATATTTTATTTTAAATTCGAAATCCTGTTAACTTCTTTATCACAAAAATAGAAAGGTTTGTTATATTATACAGGGTATTTACAAAGTTATAACCAATTTTATATGAAAATCGTAACAAGTTCAACTGCCTGTATAAATAAAAATAAGCAAAACAGTAATGGTTTATTATTGCCATATTTTTTACGTATTGTCAAAATTTTCAAAAATGATTGATATTGCTAATTTTCTTTATATCAAATACAGGGTGAGTCAAAACGCAGGTACATTATATTCCCAGTAATTTTAAATGAAACACCCTGTATTTTAGATCACTTTTGAAAAGTACCATTACCGTACTTTAGTTTGAAGGTAACATCTCCTATGTCTAAATTTATTAGTTTTCGAGATATTTTAATTTTTCAATGGACCAGTAGCGTGGCCACTCAAATCACCAGAATTTAATAAACTGGACTGATTTTTTCGGGGTTACGTTAATAATGAAGTTTATAAAACACCTCCAGCAACAAGGGATGAGATGAAAAATACAAAGTGTATTAAAATACAAAGAATACAAAGTGTATTTCGATGTGTTAATTTACAAATGCTTCGTAGAGTAAGTAGCTCATTCAATGATGGTTTTTAGGCGTGAATAAATGTGTTAGGAGGTAATTTTGAACACCTTCTTCTTCTTCTGCAATCCACTAATGGATGTTCGCGATCACGTTTGACCATTTTTCTCTATCCCTTGCAGTATGTATTAGGTCTCCTATGTTTTTTAGTCCTGTCCATTGTTTGACATTACGGAGCCATGATATTTTCTTATTGCCCACTCCCCTTCTTCCTTCGATCTTTCCTTCAATTAAGGTTTGCAGAAACTGATATCTTTCATTTCTAATTATGTGTCCCAGGTATGCCGTTTTTCTCTGTTTAATTGTGCACATCAGTTGTCGTTCTGTACCAATTCTTCTCAGGATTTCTTCATTTGTTATTCTTGCGGTCCAGGGAACTTTAAGGATTCGTCGATAGATCCACATCTCAAATGCCTCTAGCTTATTCATTGTGTTTATTTTTAAAGTCCATCCTTCCATGCCATATAGGAGCACCGACCATATATAGAATTTTGTGAATCTTAATCTTAGGCTTAGGTCAAAGTCAGAGTTCGTAAAGACGTTTCTGAATTTCATGAATGCACTTCTGGCTCTTTCTATCCGACATTTAATTTCCATATCCGACATCCAGTCTTCACATAGCCAGGTTCCCAGGTACTTAAACTTTCTTACGCGCTCTACATCTTGGTTGTTATATGCTAGTCTTGCATTTTGATGTTGACATAATTGACGGCTGATTATAAGGAACTTTGTCTTTTTTATGTTGATGCTAAGTCCCATGTTCTCGCTATTCTCTCCAATTTTATTAAGAAGGTTTTGAATACCTTATGTAATTAAATATCAAAAAAAATTTCAAACACTTTTTTTTCAAAATATATTACTGATAAATTATTTTTCGTTCTTTATTTGTTACATTGTTACATTTACATACAAAAGTAGTGTTTAATTGTCTTCACAAGATGTTGTGTTTTGTGTTTGTGTGTTTTTTTTGTAAAATTTATTACTAATTTTCTTCCTTTATTTGTTACATTTACATAAAAAAGTAGTTTTAGTAGTTTTTAATTGTTTAAAAATTTTTGCATATTGTGTTTGGTTTTTTTTTGTAGAATGCATTACTTATAAATTATTTTTACTTATTTATTTGCTACATTGTCACATTGATTACCGGATTGATAATCAGTAATCGTCAATTGTCAACTCAGTCATGGCTTACTTAAAATTTAGATAAATTTAGACACTTAAAATAATTTTCTCGGAAAAATGATAATATCTCGAAAACTACTAAATTTGGACGTAGGGAATGTTATATAAAAATTAAAGTACGGCAATGTTACTTTTCAATAATGATATAAAATACAGGGTGTTCCATTTAACATTACTTAGAAAATAATGTACTTGCGTTTTGACTCACCCTGTATTTGATATAAAGAAAATTAGCAATGTCAATAATTCGTGAAAATTTTGACAATAATTAAAAAAATATGGCATTAATAAACAATGGCTGTTGTGCTTATTTTTATTTATACAGGGAGTTGAAATTGTTACGATTTTCATACAAAATTGGTTATAACTTTGTAAATACCCTGCATAACATAACAAATCTTTATATTTTTGTGATGGAGAAGTTATCATAATTTCGAATATAAAATAAAATATAGGATGTTCCATTTAAAAAAACAAAAGTTTGGTCTGCCACTGTGTTATGGAACACCCTGTAACATTCTAACTAATTTTGTAATATGAAGCTCAAAGGTGGCTAAAATTTTTGTTATTAACTTTTACTGCTATCTCTTTCTGTAGCGGATCTATTGAGCTTTATCCCACTAATCAATCTCCCTGTATGTCATTAAGACGTGATTGGTTGCAATGGAAATTAGTTACATTTTATAATTATTTATGTTGACGTTTCAACTTTTTTATAGACAATTTTACAATTTTAATATTTTACAATATACAATTTTATAAACAATTTTATAAAGATTAAAAAATACAAATGGTGAAAATTAGGTGTAAAGCCTCCTTACTTTAATTTTAATTAACAATAATTAATAAAAGATTTTTAATATTTTCAAAACTGTCAATTTTAATGCACGTGAATGTATATAACCAGTCAAAGGTCAACGTGTTATTTTTTCGGTAAAAATAAATGCAAATTTATTTATTATATTCAATATTTTGTATATTTTTGTTTCAGAAGCTTTAACACGGCATAATTTGGTAAGTGGAATAATTCAAATTAAAATATATTGCACAATTTTATTTATACATTTTTTCCTTTTATTTACAAAATTCCCCATTTCCCATTATCCTTTTTTCATATTATTATAATTTAATAATTTAAAATTTAAATTTAGGTGTTAAATATTCTTCCGAAATATCTACTAACTATCATAGATTAACTTTAAAATACCGAAAAATTAAAATTAAATATTATAATAATTCGCATACGGCCTAATAGGCTATTGATTATGTTCAAAATAAGGGAGCTAAAAGGAACTAAAACGCTAACGGGATTTTCTTTTCTCATATGATCAATTGACCTTTTTATTTAAAAAAAAAACAGGCACAGGGTGAATAAGGGTGAGTTCTATGTACTTTTGGTACAAACATTTTTCCAGGTTAAACCAAAACAAACATGTGTTCCACAAAAAATTGTTCCAGGTTAAACTTCCAATGGAAATATCACATTTTAAAGTAAAAATATTTTTTTTACAAAAATATATTCAAAAGAAAAGCAAGAAAAAACACGAAAGAAAGCAATTTTGTTTTTTGCTCAATAACTTTTTTCCACAAGGATATAGGTATAGGCATTGCTTCAGCGAAAAATAACTTCCATCCTTCCTCTTTAAAATGATGTTTGGTAGAACCCTCTCTGATTTACAGTTTCCAAAATATATTTTTAAAAGTTCGACACTCGAAGCGATTTTGGCCCATTTTCCTTGTTTTTTCTCAAACATTGTTCTGTAACTTTTTTCTACGTAGCTGTAGGTTTATACAATGTTATATTTAATAGGAAGGAAAGTCTATTTCATTTAAAATGGTCTATTGTAGAATACTGTATGACTATTTTTAAGCAAGATATTTATTTATTTATTTATTTATTTAGCTCAACAGGCCGTGAAGGCCTAGGGCTGAAAGATTTAATTTTTCCTTACAATTACTATTACATATTTATATATAATGCTATATCCTATACTACTATAATATATACAATATTACATTTGTTTGTATAAAACACTTAATACTACACTTAACATTATAGTCTTTCCATACATTTCTTCACCACTTCCTTCCATTGTTTTCTGTCCAAAGCTTTTTCTTTCCAGTTTACAATATTACTTTGTTTTAAGTCTTCATATACGTTGTCCTTCCATCTCCTTCTTGGTCTTCCTATTCTTCTTTTTTGTATTGGCTTACGTAATAGAGCCATTTTTGGCATTCTCGCCTTTCCCATTCTTTCTATGTGTCCTAAGTATCGGATTCTCTGTGCTTTGATTGCCGTCGTTATTTTTGGTTCATTATATAGTTCTTAAAGTTCCTTATTATTTCTTCTTCTCCATTGACCGTCTATTTTCACGCCTCCATATATTGCTCGTTGTATTTTCCTCTCCCATCTTTCTAAAAGGTCTATTTCTGATTTTTTAAGCACCCATGTTTCACATGCATATGTAGCTGTAGGTCTGATAACTGTTTTGTAGATTCTTATTTTTGTTTTTCTTGACACATCTTTGGATTTCATTAATGGACGCAATGCTCCATACTTTTTGTTTGCTTTTGCTATTCTTGCTTTTATTTCCCCTTCCCCATGTCCCTTTTCATCTACTTTTACACCCAGGTATGTAAATTCTGAAACTCTTTTAAATGCGCATACATTTTCTCCTTCTATCTCCAATGTGAAATTGTCTTCATTTTCTTTATCTGTTTCTCCCATTATCATGTATTTTGTCTTTTCCTTATTTATGAGAAGACCAAAAGGTTTGGCTTGTTTTATTATATTGCTCATTCATTTTGTTAGCTCTTTCTTACTTGTCGATAATAATGTTAGATCATCTGCGAATGCAATACATTGGTGGCCATTTTTAAAAATCGTTTCCTGTGTGCTTATTTTACTTTTCCTGATTATTCCTTCCAGTATTACATTAAAAAGAGTCGTTGATAGTGGGTCTCCTTGTCTTAATCCTTCCTTTGTTTCAAAATTATTTGATTTATGTCCCTTCCATGCTATTTCGTTTGTGGAGTTATCCATAGTCATCTTTACCATCCTGACGATTTTACTTGGTATGCCCATTTCTTTCATTAGTGCGTACATCTGTTGCCGCTTTACCGTATCATAGGCCTGTTTAAAGTCGACGAACAGGACGTATACTGCTATTTTATGTTCGTAGCACGTAGTTTGGATTTCTTTTAACGCAAATATTTGGTCTGTCGTCGACCTATTACTTCTGAATCCTGCCTGATATTCGCCCAATATCTTTTCCGTGTATTGATTCAGCTTTTTTCTTAAGATGTTTGTCAATATTTTGTACACGACTTCTAGCAACGCGATACCTCTATAATTTTCACATCTCATTTTATCACCTTTTTTATGTATGGGGCATATCCTTGCCCTGGTCCATTCTCCTGGCATTCTTTCTGTTTCCCATATACTTTTTATCAGGCTATGTATCTCCTTGTGTAGTCTTTTTCCTCCTGCCTTTATCATTTCCGCCGATATTTCCGTTATTCCTGGGCTTTTATTGTTTTTTAGCCCTCTTATTTCATTTTCTATTTCTTCCCTCGTAGGTGTTTCTATTACTATATGGTCATCTTCAATTTCCTGGATTGTTCCCCTTTCTTCTTCGTTTTTGTTTAAAAGTTGTGTAAAATAAGTTTGCCAATTTCTCATTATTTCCCCGGGTTCATTTATTAATATTCCTTCCTCATTTTTCATATATGGGTTATGTTTCTGATATCCCCTTTCCATTTTTCTTGTTTCCTGGTAAAAGGATCTTATTTTCTTTTTTTGGAATTTTTCCTCTATCACTTTGAGTTTTTCTTCGTTGTATTTTCTTTTTTTATTTCTGCATGTTCTCTTCAATTCTCTATATTCTTGTGTGCTAATGTCACTATTATTTCTTAAGTTTTTTATTCTTATTTTTCTAATTTCTTCTGCTATTTTTTGACATTCCTCATCATACCATTCTTTTGCTTTTTGTTTTCTATTACCTTTAATTAATATTTCTTTACTGGTGTTTAAAACTGCTTCTTTTATGCTTTCCCACTTTTCTTCCGGGTCTAGTGTTTCTGGTTCTTCGTTTAGTCTGCTGGTTATTTGTTGTTCGTACTTCCTCTGTGCCATATTATCTTTTAGTATTGCTGTGTTGAATTGTTTTTTGATTTCTTTGTCCCTTTGATTGTCTTTCTTTATATTAGCATTTATTCTATAGGCTGCTCTTACCAAAAAGTGATCTGAGTCACATTCCGCTCCTCTCATACTTTTTATATTTATTATATTATGGGCGTGCTTCTTCTCTATTAATATGTGGTCTATTTGATTTATTGTCCTTTTGTCAGGGGAAATCCACGTTCCTTTATGTATATCTTTTCTGCGTTGGTATGTGCTTTTTATTACCATTTGTCTTTCTGTGGCAAAACCTATAATTCGTTGACCATTATCATTTGATACATCGTGTTTACTGTATTTTCCTGTTATATTTTCATATATATCCTCTTTTCCCACTTTAGCATTGCAGTCTCCCATTACTATTTTGATATCAAATGCTGGTAATCTGTCATATTCTCTCTCTAGTTGCTCATAGTATGCATCTTTGTCTTCTTCGGTGGCGTCTTCTATTGGTGCACGTACATTTATTATGCTTATGTTTCGTTGATTCCCTTTTAACCTGATTGTGCACATTCTATCTGATATCGGCTTGAAATTCATCACTCTGGTTTTCCATCTTTTCTGTATGATAAAGCCTGTTCCTAGCAATCTGTTATTCCCCCCACTTTTAAAAAATACTATATCATCTATTTCTACTATTTCTGTGTCTAATTGTTTTGTTTCTTGTAAAGCTAATATATCTATTTCATATCTTTTTGTTTCTCTAATTAATTCTTTAAGTTTTCCCGTTTCATAAGTGCCTCTTACGTTCCATGTTCCCAAATTAGTTTTCATTTTCTTGTTTTTAATCCCAATCGTCTCCTTGTCCATTGCCGTTGTTGCTACCGTTTCATTTACGTCGTTTAGTTTTTTTGGTTTCTGTTTTGGTTTTCTATTTTTAAGAGTTGTTGCTGATGTTTATTCCATGTCCATACCTCCTCATTTATTTTTATTTTTTGAAATCCTACCTTGACGTTTTTTCCTTCCAATTTAGCCTCTTTTGCCTTCGTTCTGATTTTACCCTGTATCATCCGTTCATTTTTGTCCATGTCGTCATTAATATATATTTCTTTTCCCTTTATGTCTCTCAATTTGCCTTTATTTTTCATAATTTCTTCTTTGTCCGTTGCATTTTCGAGCTCAATCAAGCAGGATTTACTTCCAATTTTTCTTGCGCTTTTTATTTTTGTCTCAACTTTTAGTGCATTGCATAAAAAATCTTGGACGTTATCTTTTGTTATGTTTTGATCGTAGGTATCCATATCTACTCCCTGCAGTATTATATTATTTCGTCTTTTGTCCTTTTCCATTCTGTCTATTTTATTTTCCAATTCTTCCACTTTTTGTTGGGTTTCTCTGTTTTCCTGTTTCAGCTTTTCATTTTCTTTTCTGAGTTCCTTCATTTCCGCTCTGTACTCTTTTTGCTCTTCTCTTAGTTCCCTTATTTCCATTGTGATAATATTTAGGCTCTCCAATATTTTTTCTAGTTGCCTATCATTCCCAGGCGACCGATGTACTTTTTTACTTCTGCTATCGTCTGCCTCATCTTCCGATTCATCTCCTCTTTTTCTTGTCTTTTCGTCCACACTATACTCGTTCTCAGCCATTTTGTACGTAGCGTTAACTGGGCACACCCGTTTCAACCACGAGGAGGTATGCCCAATTATCCACGCACCAAAATTGCTTTTGTTTTTCGGCAGGTGTTTCTATTTTTTTTAAATCCGGCAACACCGCTTGAAATTTGACCAGCGTTCGCCAGTGTATAAGCTTATCTGTTAGCTGTTAACCTCACTTTTATTTGTCCGTTTAGTATTTTATACTATTTTTTACCGTTTTTACTTATATTATTCTTGCATTAGGTAGGGCACAGTTTATACCTTACCTTTTTCATTCACTCAGCATTCAATGTTCGCTGCACCACGCGAAAATCGGGTAAAATGCAGGCGAAAATTAAAACACTTTGTTTTCTATCTAATGCCACGTTGCCAACCAACCCTTTTTCAGGCAAGATATGGTTGTTCAAATTTTTATACTTTATACTGACAGATTCAGAGTAGGAAATACACAATACAAAAATTGCTATCTCACACTAATAAGAGCTCAAATAAACTTGCTATTCAATAATAAAAAAGAAGAATTATGGGAAATAGTGGGAATGTATACTAAACTCACACACTTCCTCAAAATATTTTTATTTTGTACAATAAATAATAATTTTCTCATTTACTAGGCTGTTCAATAAGTTTTGCGGTTCAATATGAGAGGGCATTGCCACTAGCCTAATTTTATTTTGTTACGTTGGTATACTCTTCATATCAATACATCAATATCAGACTGCACCAATTCAAAATTTTTCAATATTGAGGATAAGTATGAGGAAATGGTTAAAATATGTTTATTTATCAGTTTCAAATTACACCATCTCCAAATTCCAACACCATTGTAAAAATTTTGACTTGTCAACATGCAAAATCGAATATTTTGTTTACAACGTCGTAGTTTCATACCGCATCACTTTGAGTTAGTGCATAATGAAACTTGATCGGTAGAACTGTTTTCAGCTACTAACTCAAAATGGTATGTGAAAGCTGCTTGCACTGACCGTTGCTAAATTAAATGTTCGTAAAAATTTGGTGACACAGAAAGAGAAGAACTGTTAAATAACTACTGGAGTCTTGGTGATGTAAATAGGCAACGAGATTTTATAGTTAACAATGTAATGCCGGTTAAGCCAAAATGTCAATATAAGAAAGAAGGGACTCATAGAAGCGAAAATAGAGCTTATTACTTTGAGATGAGAAATGAAAACATTAGAGTGTGTAAAGTTTTCTTTATGAACACTTTGAACATTTCGAATAGGATAACAATGAAAAAGCATGCACAGCAATAATTAAAAAAACAGAGTTTTCACAGAATGACAATCGCGGAGGAAAAAAAATGATGAGCGACCAAGGGTGCTAGATGATAAAAAAGAATTCGTTAGGTCCCACATCAAATCTTTTCCAGTAATTGACTCTCATTATTGCGGAGCAAGAAAAAACAAATCTCTAGCCACCATCTACAGACTGTACCAAGAAAAATGTAGAAGAGGACTGAAAATTCCTGTAAAACTCCATTATTACACCAGGGAATTCAGCGAATACACCAGAAGGTTTTCAACAGGAAATTTAATATTGCCTTTTTTCAGCCAAAAAAGACCAGTGTTGTAAAAAGTATTACAACTTAAGTATGATGCACATATCAGAGAAAAAAATCAGATTCGGTTAAAGAAGGAGTTGGATATCAAGGATTCAAACGAAGATGATGTTACTCTAGTTTGTTGCTTTCATCTCCAAGTTGTATTATCACTACCAAATGGAAACCGGAGTGATTTTATTTTTACATAAGACTCCTGTCATGTTACAACTTCATTATATTTGATATTTCTCACAAACATGGCTCTAGTTTTTTGTGGAATGAACGTATCGCAAGCAGAGTGTTACTGAGATAAGTACGTGTCTTTCGACAGTATCTAAAGAACCATGGACCTCAATATGAGCACATATTTTACTCCGATAATTGCCAGGTCCAAAACAAAAACAAGTTCATTTCTTGCTTTTTCTCATATTGCTGTCAAAACTTAGCAATAAAAAGCATAACCCACAAATGCTTAGTAGTTGGACATACTCAAAATGAGGGTGATGCGATGAATGCCCTCATCGAAAAAGAAAAAGGAGATACCTAAAAGGAAACCCGCTCTATATTTTATCGCAAATGGTACCGATAATAATTAGCCTGGTTAAGAAAACTTCCGATAAAAACATCGGAAAAAAAATGAAAGGCAGAATTTACAAAACAGTCATCAGACCAATACTTAATTACATAATGCGGCAGAAACACGACCCGTTATAGAGAGGACAAAAAGATTGCTCGAAACAGCGGAGATGAAAACCCTTCGAAAAATCGATGGTAAGACTCTATGGGACAGAGCTAGAAGTACAGATACACGACGGAGATGCAAGGTGGATAACATTAATAACTGGGTAAGAAACAGAAGAAGAGAATGGAATGACCATATAAGCCGAATGACAACAAATATAGTAGTCCGGACAGCGAGAGACTGTTCCCCAATAGGTAGATGATCAGTGGGAAGACCACGAAAACGATGGAACGACAATTTACTAGAGGAACATTGAACAAACAGACTGTCTATACAAAAAGCAGAACAAGAAGAGAAGAAGAAAACTGGACGGCCTGGTACGCTACAGAATAAATTGCCGAAGTCTATGAAGTAAAAATTTACAAAAAATTGGGAACATTTCTAATATACCTAAATGTTGAGTTTAGAAGGGTTAAGAAAGACCAGTCACACAAAGTAATATAAAAGAAGTCTTATTTTGACGAAAATTAGAATGTATTAAATATTTAATAAAACAAAACGAGCGTGTCTTATGAAGAACCATCTCTCATCCTCTCCAATAAACCTGCTGGAGTGCCACCACTTAAAAAATGTTATTTGTTGTCGCTCTGCTCCTCGGGTGCAATACCTAGAATTCACTGTGAGTTTTTCCAGAACTTACCAACTTCTGCCGCTGCTGAAGAAAGTGACAATTCAGAATTATTTTGATTTTATTATATTTTTTCATAACAGGGAAACAATAATCATTTTATAAGAAAAAAAAATACTTAATAATTTTATTTGATTTCAATACAAACACCCTATACAAAATGCACTAACTTATAAAAATTATGTGTCAAGAGTTTCATAGTGCACCAACTAAAAAAAAATCTGAATTCTTTAAAAAAAATTAATCAAAAATCATCATCTAAAAGAACCATAAAATAAACATCTAATTCCAAAATTTTGTTCTATTTGAAAAACAAATGGACCATTTACAACATATTAAAAATATTTGCTCCCAGAAAAAATAAGTTAAAGTTGATTTGTGAAGAACTATGTTTTTTTTGAGTTGGTGCACTCTGATACTGATGTATCAATATGAATGTGTGAAGTTTCATTTGACAATTTGTTAATTTATTTTTTGTTTACAAGCCATTTAATCGTATTAGTCCAAGAGGCAGCGCTGAAAATTTTTTCTGAATTTACTAAAGCTACTTATTTCACAGTTGATTACTGTGATTGTGTAGAGAAACATACTGCAGTCGGTCAAGCGAAACGTAGAACAGGTGGTACTGACAGCTTGTGAAAGTTGCTTACCTTCGAAGGTAGTTAAATTCATTTACTAAGGCTGAAAATCAGTACACACATTATGAATTGAATATAAAAAAAAATATTATAGTCGGTCAGCTGTATGGCGGGACAGAGCTGGTCGGTCGGCCCCAATGAATGTACAGGGTTATTCACTATATTTTGACCCCCCTCTAAACTGCTTTATTTACAAAATTAGAAAAAATATAAAATACAAAACTTATTCAATTTTTAAATTAAGATTTTTTGACATATATTTTGTACTAGTGACGTCATCCATCTGGGCGTGATGACATAATCGACTATTTTTTTAAATAAGAACAGGGGTCGTGTGCTAGCTCATTTAAAAGGTTATTCAATTCCCTATCCAGTAATATAAACATTAACATGATTGTTTATACAGGGTGTCCAAATTTTTTTTTATTTAAATTAATTGTTTAATTATTAATTCAAAATTATTTTTGGACACCCTGTATAAATAGTGATCTTAATGTTTATATTACTGCCTAGAGAATTGACTAACCTTTCAAATGAGCTAACACACGACCACTATTCTTATCTAAAAAAATAGTCTATTACGTCATCATGCCCAAATGGATGACGTCACTAGTATGATATATATGTCAAAAAATCATAATTAAAAATCGAATGCCTTTTGTATTTTACATTTTTTTCTAATTCTGTAAATAAAGCAGTATACAAGGGGGTCTAAATAATAGTGAATAACCCTGTACATTCATTGGGGCCGACCGACCGGATCTGTCCCGTCATACAGCTGACCGATTATAGTAACTTTTACTTATATTCAATTTTTTTTAACTAAGTTAATGGCACTGGCGTAGCCAAAAGGCCAGTCATGTTTTATTATAATTTTGTCAACCATTGCTTACTTATACTTACATTTATATACGTGGTACATTGAGTAACAATATTTTGTATACAATACAATAACGGTATGTTAGTAAATGCCTAATAATTTTGTATGCATGTTTTTATTATTATTTTTTATTTATTTTTTTTTGTTTTTTTTTGTATTTTTTTTAATTTTTTTATTTCTCTTCGTTTTATTAGGATTTATGTATATTTTTTTTATTGTTTTGTTTTTTTTATATTATTATTATTATTCTTTATTTTTTAGTTTTTTTTTTGCTTTTTATTTTTTATTTTTTTAATTATTTTTTCGGTTTAGGCTTACAATGAAAAAATTTTTTTTGTCTGTCGCAATACTGCTTACAGTGTAATGTTAGTAAATTTTACATACTGATATATATTATTATAAATACTATTATCCTCTAATGTCAATAGATTTGAAACATTTATTGGAAATTTCATATTGTAAGATATTAAATTTTGATAAAGCTTGTCAATTTCTAATTTTTTTAAAGGACATTCTAAAATAATATGTTGTAAATCGGCAATTTCATCACACAGACATTTATTATTATCTAACAAACCTATTTTACATTTATACACGGGAAATAAAGCATGATTACAGCGCATTCGACTTATAATCCGAATAATTGAACGATTACATATATCCTCAAACCATGGTGTGTCCCTTATTTTTGGTTGTATATTCTTAAAAAACTGTCCCTTCTCTCCTAATTCATATTTTAGCTGCAAATTTTCCTTTAGTTCCTTTCGAAAAATTGGAATAAAGTCAGACTCTGGTATTTTTGATCCGAGTGTTCTCGGACTTATTCATTTTCTTCTATACCTGAATGGGCTTTGATCCATGAAATATAAATTTGTTTTCCCATACTTAATACATTGTGATACAATTCCAAAATATCAAGAAGTATATAATTTAAATTAGGATTTAAACAAAAGTTTTTAAGTTTTTCTACAGAACTTTTAGAGTCTGTGAATATAACAAATTTATAATCTTCTTGTTCTAAACACATACTAATTGCTAGTTTTATGGCAATAAGCTCTGCACTGAAAACTAACAACATTTCTGGTAGTTTGTATATTAACTTAATATTTTTAGAAGGGTAATAAACGGCACAACCAACTCCATGTTCCGATTTCGATCCATCAGTATAAATTTTTCCATACTCCTTCCACTTGACTGTACATTCCCGATAATGTTCTTTTTGTATAATATCACTGTTTTGACACAAGTATCTAACATTAATATGAGTCTTTACTGGATATAGAAACATTTCATAGGGATAATTCCATAAAGGGATACCATTGGATTGATAAAGTTGTTCATATCTGTGTACATGGGTAATAAAACTTTCAACTAATAACGGTGTTTTCTTCTTCTCCCAATAATTAGATGTCAGAACCATACTGGCTAAACTGGATATTTTAGCCAATACCTTAGATTTCTGACAACTTAAGTTTAACACGAATTTGTCAGACAAAAATCTTCTACGCAGGTTCAGTGGTGGTTCACATGTTTCAGCTTCCATGACGTCTATAGGCGTACTTCCCAAGTATCCAATACTGAGTCGAAGACATTTGTTTTTTATTTGATCTATTTTTTTAAGATTTGATTCCGCTGCTTAATGGTAAAATAAAGAACCATAATCTAAAATAGATCTGACGAGTGTTTTATAAAACAGTAACATTATTTTTGGATCCCCTCCCCAGGAGGAATGACTGAAAATTTTTAATAAATTTACACTATTTTCTGTTCTTTTGATTATATAATTTATGTGTTCTTTCCAATTTAATTTACAATCTAAAATTACTCCTAAAAATTTAGTAGAAGATTTGTAAGGAAATACATATTTTGATAACTTTATTTGAGAAGGACAACGAAATCTTTTTCTTGTAAAAGTAACTAATACTGATTTTTCTTCGGAAATTGATAAGCCGTTATTGAAAGTCCAATTGTCTAAATTTTTTACTGCATAATTAAGTTGCTTATGGCCTATCTCAATGGATTTGTGACGAGTGTAAATAACAATATCATCGGCATATTGCAAAATAGATACATTTTGTGGGATGTCAACAATTAAATCACTTGAGTAAATTAAATATAATATAGGACATAATATACCACCTTGTGGCAGCCCCATAGATGTTTGTCTGCATTCAGGGAATGAGTTATTTTCTCTAAAAAATAGATTTCTGTTGTTGTATAGAATATATACGTGTTTAGCTAGACTTTGAGGAATTCCCATTTGACACAATTTTAAATATAATATATCTAATTTTACGTTGTCATATGCCCATTTTATGTCTAAAAATAAAGCTGATGTTGACTGGTCATTGGAAAGTGATAGTTGAATATCTGTAACAATATTGGCCAGGTTTTCATATGCCGATTTTTTTTTTCGAAACCCGAATTGAGAATTATGAATAAGGTTATTAGATTCTAAAAAAAATTCTAGTCGTGATTTGATCATTCTTTCATATGTTTTTAAAACACAGGATGATAAAGAAATGGCCCTATATGACGATGCTTGATTTTTTGGTTTTCCTGCCTTAAGTATGGGAACTAAAATATAGTTTTTCCATTGTGAAGGTATGTCGATTTTATTTAACCAAATATCGTTTAGTAGATTTAGAAGCAAAATTTTTCCTGGTTTAGAAAGGTTAATCAACATAGAATAATGCATATTATCAAAACCTAGAGCTGTATTGGCAGACTTTTTAAATGCCATATCTAATTCTTGTTTTGAAAACTGATTGGTGAGATAATTGACATTACTATGGTGATCTGTCACCCCTGGACAGTCAAGAAAGATTGGATCAGGTGATACATATGGAGGAGTTAAAATGTTATGAAATTCCGCTAGCCATTCTTCTTGATCTGATTGAGTTTGATTAGAGATTTTGCGATTTTTATAGTTATTTACCTTTTTCCATATAGTCTTAAGAGGTACTGATCTATTGAGAGATTTACAATAATTTATCTAGCTATCTTTTTTAGTTTGCTTAAAAGTTTCTTTTGCTATAGCATCAGTTCTTTTATATTCTAACAAATTATCTAATGTGGGATTATTCATATATTTATGAAAATATTTTTTCGTTTCTGTACTGAATACTGGCATTTTTCATTCCACCATTGTTTATTTTTATTTGAACATTGATTAGATTTAAATTTAGGTACAGAAAAGTTTGCTGTGGTTTCTACAATTTGTATAAAATAATTGTAATCACCAACTTCTGTTTTACTAAACTGTTCATGAGACTCCATATAATATAGATCCCAGTTAGCTTTTTTAATATTCCATTTTCTACAAGATAATGATTTATTAATTTTGGGAGACATATATATTTGTGTAATGCATGGAATATGATCAGACCCGTAAAGATCCTTTAATGTTTGCCAATGTAGTAAATGTTTTATACAAGGAGAACAAATTGTCAAATCGATAGCTGACTGAGTTTGTAAATAATTTCCTATAAATGTAGCTGTTCCATCGTTTAGATATACAAGATTATTTCGATCTAGGGCTTTCATAAGTGTTATGCCGTAGCAGTCTGTGTTTGGCCCACCCCAAGCAATATTATGCGAATTAAAATCTCCTGTAAAGATTACCGGTGGCTTAAAAGAACTGAAGAATTTATCCCAAATATGCAAAGAAATTTTAGTTTTTGGTGGAACGTATAGCGATACAATAGTAATATTTTTTTATCATTACATTTTACAATAATGGATGTTTGATTACAATTAGGTAGGGGAACAGAGATCGGTAGTTCCGTATACAAAAGTTTCGACTTAATAAGGATGGCCGTTCTACCACCACTGCGGTCTAAACGGTCATCCCTCACAATATTGTAGCCTGGAAGATTAAAATATTTATTGGATGTAAATCTAGTTTCTGACAAGCAAGCTATATCAATGTTTTTCTCATTTAACAAATATTGTAAGTTTTCTTTATTTGAATTTGCCGATTTAAGATTCCATTGACAAAGAGTTATCTGATCCATGTTCAAAAAGGTTATTTAAACTAGCTTTAATAATATTTGTAATTTCGTTTTCTTGTATATCGAATTTATTTTTGCCCTTTATTATATTTATGGTTGATAAAACTATCTGAAAAATTAAGTTTGAAATTTCATTACCTTCGATTTCTGAATTATTTTCTTTTTCGATATTGGAAAGATATTGTTCTGTGCTCAAAATTCCTTCTTTTTTAAACGGAAGGTTAACTGAACTAACAATGGACTGGTGCTCTGACAATGTAGGATCGGGAGATAAAGGATACGATCTTTTACTTTTTTTTTGGAAAGCTGTTTAATTGTGCTTGAGAATATGAATGTGGATTTGATCGTTGAGAAATGGGTCGCGTATTGGACTGGTACGATATTGGTGGAAATGACTTGGACGATGTAGACGGTAGATGAACATTAACTGCATCTAATAATGAATTTTGTTCTAGATTTGAATTAACTATTTTATTGTCAATTGTGGTTTTAGTTAAATGCTTAGATACTATATCAGCGTAACTTTTTTTAGGAACACTACTATTGGCATCCTTGAAGGAACAATTTGACTGTGACATAATTTGCTTAATTTTTTCTTGTCTGTTATATTCTGGGCATCTACTAAAATCGTTTGTAAAATGGTTTCCATTACAAGAAAAACATTTTACTGTAACTTCTTCTGATGAGCAGGTTACTGTGTCATGATTCTGAGAGCATTTCAAGCATCTTATTTTAGAGCGATATTGCTTCCCAATATGTCCGTAACGATAACAATTATTACACATTACAATCCTTTGTTTATAAACTTCTACTTCGTAAAGCACCTTGTTTATCTCCACATACTTAGGTAGAGTTTGAGTTTTGAAAGAAACCAAAATGGTACTTGTGGGTATTAATTCTATTTCGTTATTTGAATTTTTTATTTTTCGATTTATTCTTTTAACAAATTCAACTTCAAATTTACGATGAAAATCATAGGCCCTAATTTTATTTTTCAAATAATCAACTGGTAAATCTTTATCAATGTGTCTAATAATTCCCAAACGAAATATTAAAAATTTAGGAATGTATGCAGACAAATTTTTATTTTTTAAAATGTGTGAGTTTATTAATATATTAGCACTTAAATAATCTTTCAACAATACCCTAATACGATTTTTCCCTATAGACTGTATTTGTTTTATTTTATTATCTAATTGCGGATATGATGTTAATATTATTTCTCCAATTTTTATTGCATTTAACTGCCCTGTATAATTATCCGTATTGTTTTCAATATAAATTTGAAAAGGAGCCGTATCCGTAGACTGATAAAAGAATGTTGTTTTACCTTTTTTATCGTTATCATTAGAAACCGATAAACTCGATGTTGGATTTAAACTAGAATCAACAAACTTTTCTTTCGATACAAACTGATTTTTATTGTTTTGATCATTTGCATGTTTATTTATTAAAGGAGTATCTATAACTAAATTTAAATTATTTGAACCACTTATCTGATTTGCAAGACCTATATTTTCTCCAGGATCTGGTTGAGGAGGGGGTTTCCCCTCACTATCCACCTCCATATAATTGCACTAGGAACTCACAATATCCTTATACTTCTAACTATATTTATTAAATAATAATTAATATTACTACTACACTATTAATAATTGTTCTGTACTTTAACGATGTTCTCACCTACGCTGTTGAAGTACGACTGTATATTCAATTTAGAATGTGTGTACTGATTTTCAGCCTTAGTAAATGGATTTAATTACCTCCGCAGGTAAGCAACTTTGGCAAGATTTCAGCACCACCTGTTCTACGTTTCACTTGATCGACCGCAGTATGTTTCTCTACATAATCACTGTAATCAACTGCGAAAAAACTAGCTTTAGTAAATTCAGAGAGATTTTTCGGCGCTGCCTGTCCGTTTATATCGATGTGTCACAGCATACAGGTATATATTTTACAATGGTCATAATCAGGTGTCGTGCAGTTATTAATTTTTTTTTTATTTTTGGAATGTTTAAAAGCAAAGCAAATGTATTACGGAATATTGAAAGTATATAAGGAATCTTTGTCTTCAATTAGCATAGCAGAAAGATAGGATACTGAATTTAAACGCGGTCTTATAAGCCTTGAAGATGATCTAGATAGAAGTCAAGAACGTTCAAAAACAGCAACAGCACCAAAAATCGTAAAAGAATATAGGATATGGGATAGGAAAATCGTCGAGTGAATGTAAAAGGTTTAGTGGAAGCCCTAGGCCTCTCATTGGGCCGTGTAATTACTATTTTGACTAAATTATTGGGTTTCAGAGAGCTGTGTTCACAATGGTTGCCGCATTAGCTAACAACGGAACAACAACACATTCGAATGCGGCTTTCTCAACAACATTTACGTCGTTTTTAAAAGGACAAAATAGACTTTTTGAGTGATTCGTCACTATGGATAAGACTTGGGACTATCACCGTGATGCTGAATCAAAACAAGAGCTTAAAGTTTGGTGCGAATCTGGTTCTTCGGCTCGAAAACGAGTTAGACCAACTTTTTTCGTCAGGATAATGAACCGTGCCATATAAGAATTTTAACAATAGCTTAAATCTATGAAATAAAGTTCAAATTGTTGAAGCGTCCACCGTATTCGTCCGATTTGGCCCCTAGCGACCTCCACCTGTTTCACTACCTAAAAAATTCAGGCATGGAATGCGTTTTTATCTAATGATGAGGTGGTAACAGCTGTGGAAGCGTATTTTGCACCCTTTCCATAGCTGATTCTCCCTTCAGGGATGAAATTTATAAATTGAAATCTCATTAGAACAAGTGTATTGATGTTCAAGAATACTACATTAGGTTTGTTCGTAGTACGATCCAATCGATCAGCAACCGTTGCCAGCCATCAGACGCATGCGCAGTTAACAGTTAGCGCTGCGCAGTTAACAGTTCGAGTTCGTAGACTACGAACGCGCTTGCGTCTGACGGTTGGCAACGTTACGGTTGCTGATCGTTCTACGAACAAACCTATTGAATACTTAAATGTATTTCAATCCATAAAATTGTGTTTTTCTTGTCGAATCGCAAAACTAATTGAACAGTCTAGTATTATCAATACATTATAATATGGAGTAAATAAATAATTATTTAAAGAAATGGAATTTTTATTTTATTTTTATATTGGTCTTTACTCCTTTGAGTAACTAGGTCCATTTTCTGTTGGAATTTACCAGGTGAACAGACGGGGTCGTGAATTGTAAGTTTTTGAATTCCCTCTTGTCTTCTTCGCTTCAGCATCCATCTGGTTTGCAAATTTTAGAAGCCATGGAGGTGTTACGAGGGAAATGGACCAACAAGTTTTCATTTAAAAATTTTTTAGTAATATTTTTAATATTTTTCAATATTATTAATGTTGCTATTAGGATGAAAACGTTACCTTAACTAAATAATTATTTATTGACAAACTGTCGAAACCCAAAAGACTCCATCTTTAAACAAATAAATGTTTAAAAATAATAAAATCCTTGGATTTCTTGGTTCGGAAGCAGATTCTCTCTTATACCTATTCCCCATCCTTCTAAAAATTGCAAGGAAAAAAAAATTATTTTTTTAGGATTATTAAAGAATTATATTTAAAAAAATTATTTAGTGACTTAAGATTTATGTTTCTTTACTGTTAATATTGGCTATTAGCTCGTGTGCTTGGTTCTATCGTAATTTCCAGCCCGTCTAGTCTGCCAAATATAACTAACTTTGCAAAAAATAATTACTCCACTTATTATTAGACAGTTGTGTCTGAGATTAGCGAACCGACTATATTTGTTGCTTCGCTATTCATATTCATACATACCATTTAAATAGTCGAGGAAATGAAGCTAAAAAATGGCAAAACCTCGCAATTTTTTCGTCCAGCATCGATTTGTACAAAAATTTGGAATTAGGCTCATTACACCCTCTAGTTCATTTTCTATATTGAGCCGTTGTACGCTTTTGGTTTTGTAAGGGTAAAAACTACCCCTAGTTGTAAAAAATTATAAAATAACATTTTAAACTTTAATATTGTCAATATTTGGTTTTTATTAGTTACATAATGAATGTTTTATGCTTTAAGATATACTATCATAATATTTCAACCCTTAAAACCACCCTTGTTGGAGTTATATATAAAAAAATTACTTATCCTAAAAGAATAATTTCGGCTTGCATCGATTTATATAAAAATTTGGAATTAGGATCATCTCACCCTGTACTTCATATTGTATATCATGCCTAAGGGCGTTAATTATTTTTAGGGGTGTAAACAACCCCTTATTTTCAAAAATTATATAAAAACATTGTATACATTAAT
Organism: Diabrotica virgifera virgifera; assembly: GCF_917563875.1. NCBI lineage: Eukaryota > Metazoa > Arthropoda > Insecta > Coleoptera > Chrysomelidae > Diabrotica > Diabrotica virgifera. Next base: position 60,326,245 of record NC_065445.1, on the reverse strand, counting down.
ATGGGTAAAATTTGGTTTTTATTGGTTAAATAATGATTGTTTTATACTTTAGGATATAATATCATAATACTTCATTCCTTAAAAACACCCTTAATAACATTACAGTTTTTATAAGTAGATATTTTAATAGGTCTATACAGAAAAAAAAAGTAGTAGAATTAAAGGATTACAAAAACATTTATTTACACAAAAATACGAATTTACAAATATTTACAAATACAAATACAAATAGTTTTTTAGTCATCTTCCAGTATACGAACCGGTTCTGTGGTATTATACATACATTGAAAATTATCCATAAGAGGACTATCCGAATTTTTCGAAAAAAAAATTCGTTTTATAAACATAGCTCCTTCATTTTTGGCAGTGAAAAGATTTTTCAAAAATAACTTTGTAGGTTTTTAAAGAGTTATAATACTGTTTCAACTAAATTCCGTAAGATCCCTCAGTTTTTAATTTGGGTGGGTTTAAAAAGCTCCAATAAGGGGGTGTTTGCTCGTAAATAGAGGTTTTAAACAGCTATATCTCGCTAACTGTTCACTGTAATGAAAATCTATGTACAAAGGAATTTTAGTTCTTAAAGAAGCTACAATTTGGTGATGTATCATTTTTTCGTATCTCCAGTATTTTCGGAGATATTTTGAAATAAAAGGTGAAAAATGGGAAATTCCAAAAAATTAATTTTTCTTTAAACTAGGTCTTTTAAATAGATCAAACTTCTTGGATGTACTGATAATACAAATATAAAAGGAATTACAGAAAGGTGAAGACCAATTTTTAAGCAGAAGGGTAGTTAGGGGGTTGTTTTCACTGATTTTTTCATAGAGAAAAGCAGGTACCGACTTTCTTTTTAATCATAAGTCGCTTACTAGAAACTTTTTATAATATTTTCTCGAAAGGGCTAACTGTATACTTGAAAAAAGATTATTTAAGCTTTCCTCGAAAAATGCAAAGTTTTTCCGTTATTTTACTTTGAATATTTCAAATTATGCATTTGACGAAAAAAGCTAACTTTTAACATGCCGTATCTCGGTTTGTATTGGTCTTAGCGATATTACAGAAAAATAGTTTGGTTTGTGTTATCAAAAGATACAATTTTTATATCTACAGTTTTTTGATTAAATGCATATTTTTCGAGGTATTCTCAAAAAACCCTCTAAAAAAGTCGATTTTTTCATCGAAAAACTGTTACTTTCAAGCGCGAATAACTCGAAAAATATTAGTTTTACTTACGAAGAAAATGTAAAAAAATATTTTTTTCTTATAATCACTTTTTACATCGATTTACATAGTTAAAATGTACTAAAAAATTCCCGCCCCCGAGATGGGGTGGCAACCACCCCCAAGGTTTTAGCGTACAGCGGCTTTCAAAAAAGCTGCAAAAAAGTGAAAAATTTTCACTTTTTCTTAAAAACTCGAAAGGGTTCTCTTATTTTCATCATCACTTGCTTAGCTTTGATGTTATAAACTTCATCTGGAGCTCACTTCACAGGTATTCTTGAGTACTTTGATAAGTGTTCAGTACATATATTTTATAAAATGCACCGTTTTCCCGTTATTTGAGCTTGAATACTTAGATTTGGATACTAGCCGAAAAAAATATATATTTCATCACCTATAACTCACTTTTTATTAATTTTCAAAGGTTTTTCGAATTATAAATCGCTTTTATTTTTTATTATCTTCAATTTCGGTAATCACAACTATTTTGATAAAACATACAGTTTTTGAATTATTCACGAAAAACCGCTTTACATCATGCATTTATTTCACGAAAAATTCAAATTTTTGATCTTTAATAACTCAAAAAGTATTGATTTATTTTAATAATTAGAAGTAACAAATTTTGCTTAAAATTTGTCCGTCTATCGATTAGTGGGGTTATTTTTAATAAAATAGTTTTCACCCCCGAGAAGGGGTGGCATCCACCCCCAGGGTAAAAGCGCACGTTGGCACCATATTAGTTTTGTTTCTAGATTTATGCTCTAACTACTCACCAATTTTCATGCAAATCGATGGAGGTTTAACAAAATAGAAGGTGAGTACATTTAATGACTGCACCAACTTTCCCCCTTCATCCCTTATTGCTACTTCCTGTATCCACTAAGGTGTCAGCCTGAAAGGGGTCATAGTTATCAATATATAATAGACACATTTCACATGCCAAATTCCATATTACTTATGACGATGATTTCTCGCCTCTAGCTCTCCGTCTATTCGCACTGGATAAGCTTATAAAATCAAAAATCTTACAACAAGTTCAAAGATTAAAATCTATAAATCCGTCAGACCTGTACTAATATATGGATGCGAAACGTGGACCATGACCAAAGCAAACGAAGAAAGGCGCCTTTTGAACGAAAAATGCATACTTAGAAAAAATTTTCGGACCTCACCACTACATCACCACAAACCAGTATAGGATCAGAAAGAATATCGAATTAAACGGATTCTATAATGACGCCGATATTGTCCAAGAAATTAAATCACAGCGACTAAGATGAGCAGACCACGTGTACAGACTTCAAAACGAGAGGCATGTAAGACTGGTATGGGAGGAGATCCATACAGGCAAAAGACCACTCGGACCTCTCAGAATGCGATGAAGAGATAACATCCCAGCAGATTTCCGGAAAGTGAACATTCCAATTGACGCTAGGGTGGCGGAAGACTGAACAAATTGGAAAAAAGTTGTACAATCAGGCAAGACTCACCCAGGGTTGTAGCGCTAGATGATAATGAATATAAACATGTAACTTAAAGGTATTATTAAAAAAATATTGGCTAGTTTCCACTACTATTGGAATGTTTCACTGATGACGGTATGACTGTACCGAAAACGTCCTGAATGAAGAATTGAATTGGGATGCGTTTTAAATTTTTTTTAAATAAACTATATTGTTGCACGTTCGAAGCTCTTTACTTCTTTGTAAGGTTTAATAAAGTTGATTTAATAATGAAGAATATTTTTAGAAGAATGAATTATCTTTCACCTGCACAACACACTGGCTATACTTTATTATATTCCAGCGCCTATGTTGTTTTCCGTTGCAATTTTCTTTATTAAAATGTTACTGCAATATGCGAGAGTTATAAAAGAATGTTAAAGGTTATGCAAGTAAGTTGCCGTATGAGAATTTCTTATATATTTATAATCCTGCAGGATTGTGACGTGATTACTGATACTAAACAAATTCACGTGAAAAATTATATGGCGTAATATATCTCAATGTCTTTTAGCTTAGGAATCTTTTTAGTCGAGGAAATGAAGCATTTTGGCTCGCAATTTTTTCGTCCAGCATGGATTTACTTGAAATTTTTACAGAAGGTAGGGAATAGTCCAAGAATAATTTTCTATATCATGCCGCTGTACGCTAAAACCTTGGGGGTGGTTGCCACCCCATCTCGGGGGCGGGAATTTTTTAGTACATTTTAACTATGTAAATCGATGTAAAAAGTGATTATAAGAAAAAAATATTTTTTACATTTTCTTCGTAAGTAAAACTAATATTTTTCGAGTTATTCGCGCTTGAAAGTAACAGTTTTTCGATGAAAAAATCGACTTTTTTAGAGGGTTTTTTGAGAATACCTCGAAAAATATGCATTTAATCAAAAAACTGTAGATATAAAAATTGTATCTTTTGATAACACAAATCCTCAGTCGCACAAAGAGGGGGCTTTGAAAGGGTTGGTAAAGGTGGTTTTTGCATGTTATGACAAGTTTTAATTATCAATAGCTAACTCAATTATTGTTGTAGAAAAAATTTTTGCAAATCAGGTTCTTGGGAATTAAATGAGCTACAATCTCATATTTAAACACTTTTTCGTATAGCTGATGCTAATCTTGCTATTCTGAAGAAAAGGCCATTTTTTTCCAAAGTATAAAAATTCGTTATTCGCTTTTAACTCCATTTTTTTTAAACTAATCATAATAAACCGGTCAAACTTCTAGAATCTATTAATAATACATAAATAAAAAAGACCAAATAAGCTCAGTGACTAGTTTTAATTAGGGTGGTGATTAGGGGGTTGCTTGAGATCACTTTTTCGCTGAAAAAAATAGGGACTGACATTCTTTTCATTATAAGTCACTTAATTTTTGAGCTAGAGACTTTTCTTTTATTTCTGGAGATAGATACTTTTAAGTACTTTAAATTAATTTTAACAAGTTGTCCTCGAAAAATGCATAGTTTTCCCATCTTTTGACTTTGAAACTACAATATTTAGCATTTGAAGAAGAAGAGCCAACATATAATCGTATAGCTCGATTACTATTGGTCTTCAAGGAAATTTAAAGAAACGGTTTTGTTTATTATTTCAAAGGGTACATTTTTGTTAAGTAAAGTTGTTTTGATAAAACGAAAACTTTTGGAGTAATTAGCAGAAAACTTATTAAAACATTGATTTTTTCGATATAAAACTAACACGTTCGATACCGAATAAATCGAAAACTATCAATTTTATCAATAAAATGTATATAACCGTTTTTTGCTTAGAATGGACGTTTTTACCAACTTTTGCAATTAAAATATAATAAAATATTTCCACCCCGAGACGGGGTGGCAACCACCCCCATGATAAAAGCGCCTTTCGGCATGATATAGATTTTGATCCTCGGACTATCCACTACTTATTTTTAAATTTTTAAGCAAATCGATCCATTCTGTAAAAATTGCGAGGTTTTGTCCTATTTTAAGCTTCATTACTTGGACTAATATTTGTTGCATTGAGAGTATTGTAATTCTATACATTTTAGATAGTCATACATTTGGTTTTACTTTTAGCCTATGGGCTAAATTTAAAACAGTTAATTGAAAAATTGCAATACCAACAATGCCCATACGAGTAATTTTTGTGTATTTTTAAAACCATAAAATGAAAAATAATCTAAACACGACATAAAAACTACGTTATTGATATCACGTAGGTCAAAACGTGATAAAAATGACGTCAATTGTGGTGGGACAAATTCACTTGACTTTCGACGTCGAATAAGCGGCATATACTGACGTGGTTTGGTGATAATTATGACGTCTTTTCAACGTTTTGTAAACATTATTTGGTTGCCTGGGATACGCTTCTTCAGATTAATGCAGAAAGTAGTAATTCTCTAAATAATGCTCAATTCGTTTCTTCGGATAATTAAACTCCACAAACAACTCAGCAATACCAAAAAGAAGTGACTCAAAGATGACAACAATACCATATGTAAAGGACTTATCAGAAAAATTAAATAGGATAGGACACAAGTACAATATCACAACATTTGAAATAACCATTTATCATGACCAAAACCAAATCCAACAACACACAAGACAGGTCAAAGACCTGCATGAGACGATGGCAGACAACTCATTGAGACGAACTCTTAAAAAGTTTCCCTAATGAATATGCATGAAAATAAGCTAAAAAGGATATTAGACAAATAAGTTATAAAAGCTGCCAGGAAATTTCCTGTTACGCTTAAAAGTTACAAAATAAAAGCAAATGGCCTACTGGCCCAATAGGTATTCATAACGTGCCTCAAATTTGAAAACTTTTGCAGCTTACAAAGGAGAATATAAAAATGTAATTAATCATTCGGACTAAGTAAACACAAGTTATACACAGCGAACAAAGGCGGAATTTTGCAGTTAAGTTGGCCGAGTTTGAAATTAATTAATTTATCCCAAGTAATCCCAATTCAATTATGATTTTTCCATTTCTAGAAAAACTTTATCCTCAAACTGTCAAAGATTTGGACAAGGAGAGTCGAGGTAATGCCCCTATGTCGGTAAAGCCTACTCTCGACGATTTTCTAAAATTCTTTAGCATCGAGCTGTTACTTTCGAAAAGTTCGAATATCAAGGAAGGGTGCAGTTCCAAAGATTATTCTCATTCTTCATCTCATAGGTATAAAACTCATAAAAGTCAATCATTCGTCAATAATGGAGCTTCTTCAGATCTGTGTCCATATTGTAAACGTCCTCATAAAATGTCAACTTAAATTTTTTTTAAGATTTAGATGCGCATGCGTCAGGTCAAAAGAGTGCGAGCGTGATTTAATTGTTTATTGTTTGTACACAAAAATACAAATTGCAAACGTAAGTGCAAGAAGTGTGAAAGGAAGCATCATAGGCTTCTTCCCATTAATACAGAAAATAGCAATTCTCCAAAAAATGCTCAATCCGTTTCTTCAGATAATTAAGCTCCACAAGCAACTTAGCAACACCAACGAGAAGGGACTCAAAGATGACAACAATGCCATTTGTAAAGGGTTTATCAGAAACATTAAAAAGGATAGGACACAAGTACAATATCACAACATTTAAAATAACCATTTATCATGACCAAAGCCAAATCCAAAAACACACAAGAGAGGTCAAAGACCTGCATGAGACGATGGCAGACAACTCATTGAGACGAACTCTTAAAAAGTTTCCCTAATGAATATGAATGAAAATAAGCTAACAAGGATATTAGACAAATAAGTTATCAAAGCTGCCAGGAAATTTCCTGTTTCGCTTAAAAGTTACAAAATAAAAGCAATTGGCCTACTGGCCCAATAGGTATTCATAACGTGCCTCAAATTTGAAAACTTTTCCAGCTTACAAAGGAGAATATAAAAATGTAATTAATCATTCCGATTCAGTAAACACAAGTTATACACATCGAACAAAGGCGGAATTTTGCAGTTAAATTAGCCGAGTTTGAAATTAATTAATTTATCACAAGTAATCCCAATTTAATTATGATTTTTCCATTTCTAGAAAAATTTAATCCTGAAACTGTCAAATATTGGGTCAAGGAGATTCGAGGTAATGCCCCTATATCGGTAAAGCCTACTCTCGACGATTTTCTAAAATTCTTCAACATCGAGCTAATACTTTCGAAAAATTCGAAACAGTAGGTATCAAAGAAGGCTGTTGTTCCAAAGATTATTCTCATTTTTTATCTCATAGGTCTAAAACTCATAAAAGTCAATCATTCGTCAATAATGGAGCTCCTTCAAATATGTGTCCATATTGTAAACGTCCTCATAAAATGTCAACTTAAATTTTTTTCAAAATTTAGATGCGCATGTGTAAAGGCAAAAGAGTACGAGCGTGTTTTAGTGCTTTATTTTTTGAACACCAAAATACCAGTTGCAAATGTAAGTGCTAGAAGTGTGGAAGGAAGCATCATACGCTTCTTCACATTAATGCTGAAAATAGCAATTCTTCAAATAATGCTCAATCCGTTTCTTCGGATAATTAAACTCCACAAACAACTCAGCAACACCAACAAGAAGGGACTCAAAGATGACAACAATGCCATATGCAAAGGGTTTATCAGAAAAATTAAAAAGGATAGGACACAAGTACAATATCACAACATTTAAAATAACCATTTATCATGACCAAAACCAAATCCAACAACACACAAAAGAGGTCAAAGACCTGCATGAGACGATGGCAGACAACTCATTGAGACCAACTCTTAAAAAGTTTCCATAATGAATATATATGAAAATAAGCTAACAAGGATATTAGACAAATAAGTTATCAAAGCTGCCAGGAAATTTCCTGTTTCGCTTGAAAGTTACAAAATAAAAGCAACTGGCCTACTGGCCCAATAGGTATTCATAACGTGCCTCAAATTTGAAAACTTTTCCAGCTTACAAAGGAGAATATAAAAATGTAATTAATCATTCGGATTCAGTAAACACAAGTTATACACATCGAACAAAGGCGGAATTTTGCAGTTAGGTCGGCCGAGTTTGGAATTAATTTCTTTGGGCCAAAATAAATAATACTAAAAAGAAACCAACAAGAAAACTTCTTCCTTCATATCGAAACTTTATCAAAGTTCGGTGGTTTCAAATTACTTCCGAAATTATTCGGGATAACTGGAAAAGTTTGCAATATGCCGAAACTGTCTAGACGTTAATTCGAATAATTAGCACTCCTTAAGAGATTCTTCCAGGACATTCTATACCATTGAATGGAAGTCAGAATAAGGTTACTACTTGAAATAATTTTCTGTAAGTTGGACTTTATACTACTGTGGTGTAATCAGGCTCAAATTAAAACCAGATTCTGAATATTATAAAGAGAAGCACAAAATAATAAAATTGTTACCACAAAAAAATAAAAACAAAAAACATTAAATAAATATTATGTTTTTATGGGGCTTCAGTTATTGATTTTAATGAAAACTACATTTTATACAACTAATATTTGACGTTTTGACTCCGGAGTAGGTAAGGACGTTAATAGGGGATTAGGATGTATTGGACAATATGGAGAAGAAACATTAAATAGAAATGGAATTAAAATGCTAGAATTCTGCCAAACGAATGACCTGATAGTAGGAAACACATTCGGTGAACAAACCATTGAAGACAAATATACATTTGTGGCTGAAGAGAGAAATGCAAAGAGCTTAATCGACTATATCGTATATACGAGAAATTTGGAACAAAAAATACAAAATATCTTAACAGAAAAAGAGCCGGAGCTGTCCACACAACACAGGCTTGTCGCTACAAAACTGAAGGATGAAAAAATTGAGGAGGTGGAACGAAAAGAGTACAAGAAAGTAAAAGTAAGCAAACTAAAGATAGAACGTGTGCGAGAACTTTACAAGAAGGAAACCAATAAAAGATTGAGGCAGATAGAGTGCCAAAAAGAAACATGGACAATGGAAGAAAGATGGACAACTTACAAGGTAGTATTAAAGAAAACAGCAGCTCAAGTATGTGGAATCAAAAAATGTAATAATCAATTGAAAAGGACAAGATGGTGGCATAAAGAAGTAAAAAGAGAAATAAAAAAGAAGAAAATGGCATGGAAAAAATACATCGAAACGGGATTAGAAAAAGATAAAGAAGAATATTACAAGCAGAGACGATTGGTAAAAAAGACAGTCACACAAGCAAAAGCAAAATCATGGAACGATTTTGGAGAAAAACTACAAGAAGGATATATAACAAATAATATAAACTTTTGGACGACAATACGACACATGAAAGGGGGAAAACGAAAGGAGATAAATGTAGTAAGAGATAGATCAATGCAAATTCAAATAAACCCAGAACAAATAGCTAGGGTATGGAAAGAATATTATGAGGAAAAATTTGATACCGAAGTAACACAGGTTGACAATTTAATAAATGAAGGCCAAGAAAACACAGAGATGGACCAAATAAGTAGAGAAGAAGTAATAGAAGGAGGACAAGGCAGGAGGAGATGATGAAATTGAACCGGAAATTGTAAAATACATGGGAGAAGAGGGAATAAACTGGCTATGGAGAATATATAACGAGGCCTGGGAAAAACAAGCAATCCCTAGAGACTGGCAGAATAACATAATTGTACCAATATACAAAAAAGGAGAACATGTAAAATGCGAATACTACAGAGCTATATGTCTGTCATCGGTATGCTTTAAAGTGTATACGAAAATAATAGAGAAAAGACTAAGGCAAGCAGTAGAAATGAAATTGGGAGATGAACAAGCGGCCTTTAGACCAGGAAGACAAACAAATGACAACATATATACCATCAGGAACCTAATCGAAAAATGCTTAGACACGGGGGGAAAACTGGTATTAGCATTCATAGACCTAAGAGCAGCATTTGACACGATAGAAAGACAAATTATAGGGGAATGCTTGAGGAAAATAAATGTACCAAACAGATTGATAATAATTATAGAAAGCACTTACAAAGAGGTAAAAGGAAGAGTACAAATAGCAGGGGAACGATCAGAAGGATTTAATTGAAATAGAGGTATCAACCCTGGAAGATCACGCCTATTTTTTTTTAAATAAACCGCACACATGGGTGTCATATACCCAATGATTTTTTGTGAAGCAATAAAAAAAAATAAATATTTTATGATTTCCAGAGGCTCTATAATCACTATTGAATAAATAAGAATAATTAAATCAATAATTTTATTTTCTCTCTCTTAATTGTAGTAACATAAAAGAAAAGAATATTAAAAATACCTAAAAATAATTAAAAAACGTCTTCTAAAAAACCGGAAACATAATTCAAAATATTTTAATTTAATTTAACAACAAAATGGCCTTTCTAACTAAAATATAACTCCTTTTGATTATATATCTCATATTCATTCTTAGCCAGGTATTTCAGTTTCACTCATTTTAGTAACTACATTCATAAGACAGTGTGGCTCTGTGCTCCATGCATTATGCTTTATAGCCAGCCGAGCATGCACGCTTTGCTTTTCCATCTTTGCCTTTGCAGGAATAACACCTAGTTTGCTTTACTAAATTAGTGGGATGTTGTGTTGTTAGGTCATTAACTTGAACGCACACTTGATCGCAAACCTCACACATGGGTGCTACATACCCTAGCCTGTATTCAATAAATTCTTGTGATTGGAAATATTGCTCAAATGAGACCGCAACTACACAGCCGTCCTTGGCAGACTAGAGACTGAATTTACATAAAGCAGCATTACCATTGAAATGCAGTTGCGCAAGCTACATGCGGTTAAGTGTCGCGATGGGTATCTCACACCCAAGTGTGAGCTTCCAGGGTTAAACAAGGAGATATTCTCAGCCCTTGGCTATTCATAATCGTAATGAATAAATTAATAAGAGAAACTAGAGCAAGAACCAACCAACTATAGAAAATAATAGGATACCATAGATTACAACCGGTAACAATAGAGCCTTAATGTATGCGGACGACATAGTACTAATAGCAGATTACGAGAACAAAATGCAGAAAATAATGGATATATGGGTAGAGGAAATAGAAGAGCTAAAAATGGAAATAAACGAGGAAAAAAGTAAGATAATGTTAATCAACGGCAAAGAAGAAAATGAAATAAAGATAAAATGCAAAACTCAGAACTGGAAATAGTTACAACTTACGAATTCCTGGGACGTATTATTACTAACGACGGAAAAATAGACTGGAAAATAACAAATAGAGCAAAGAAATCAAACAAGTTATACTATGCTTTATCCCCAATACTGGGGAAAAGAGAACTTGCAAGAGAGACAAAAATAAACATATATAACACAATAGTGATACCGACTATGCCCTATGCAAGTGAAAACTGGACAATTCTGGAAAAACATAAGAGCAGAATAAATGCAATGAGAAAGAGAAAAAGAAAACATCCCAACATAGGAAGAAGCCATCAAAGCAATACAAAAATTGAAAGACAAGCTTTGGAAAAAACATATGATCATGAAATTGATTCTTACCATTCGTTTGTGGATTTTAGATGTGCCTATGAGAGCGCACACAAAAACGCATTATACATACAAATCCATGGTAGAATTTAGTATCACAATACACTTAGTGAGGTTTGTGAAAGCAACCCTCTTAACAGTCGAGTGTAAGGTAAATATGTAAGGTTAGAGTGCAGAAGGATATATTAAGAACTTTCCAGACACAAACCGGACTTCGACAGGGAGATGGTCAATCGTGCCATCTATTGAGAATCTGGAATAACAGCGAGAACGACCATTATTAATAGGAGCGTACAAATTCTAGCGTATGCAGATTATATTCATTCATAGCAAGAAGAAAGGCTGACCTGGTTCAATCGGTCACGCTATTGAAAGCAGCATCAAAAAGAATGTGGCTACAAGTTAACACTAGTAAAACTTAGCATATCAAGGTCGCAAATATTAATCAAGTAGTAGAATCTAAGGATCTAACAGTTGGAAAATATACTTTCGAAGGAGTAAGAGAGTTCGTATATCTAGGCTCACAAATCAACCAAAGTAATACAGTAACTGCAGAAATTAACAGACGTATATATCTAGCAAGTAAAGCGTACTATGGATTGAAGGATTAAAGAAACTTATAATATCAAACATAGTCACAATAAAAAAATATGAAAAAATTTTTAAGAAACGTTTTTCTTTAGTTACGATTGACTAACATTAATAATATTTTAAAAAAATCAACTAAAAAGCCAAAAAACAAAAAATTTAAGAAATCTAACACATTCGTCAAAAAAAGCGTGGCGCGTCTTCATCGAATAAACGGTTTTCGCCCCACGCTTTTCTTTAACGAATGTGTTAGATTTCTTCAATTTTTTTGTTTTTTTTTGGCTTTTTAGTTGATTTTTTATTATAATATTTTTAATGTTAGTCAATCGTAACTAAAGTAAAGCGTTTCTTAAAAATTGTTTTTTCATATTTTTTTTTATCTTTTACTTTTTAGTCTTACACTTTTCAAACATTAAAATATATCGTCATGTTTATTAAAATATGCATAAAACATATGATGTACAAACATGAAAAGTAGTCGGAATTGTCAAAAAATTTGAAACTTTATTGTTTATTAATGAACCATAACGTAAACAATTAATGTAAAAAGTCAAATTATGTATTTAGCTACAATCTGTAAAAGTTTCAAGTTTCTTCATTGTAAAAAACAAAAGAATTTAAGCATTTTCCTTTAAAATCGTTTTTTATTTAAACAATTAATAAACATAAAAATTTTTTTTATTAATTATTCTTGTATTGTTCCCGCGAATGCATATGTCTGCAAATGTTTAGTCATTTACATTGAAGAAAAGGCAGTCAAATTACCGTCCAAAGATTTGACCCAAACAATTGAACTAAAGAATAGCGTTTAATTAATTACGCCAAAACGAATTCTAATGTTAATTGTAGCACAAAACGTCCCTACCGGTGGTTTTTATAAAACTACGATAAAAAGCCGAATTTTTTTAATTCGAGTTTCGGTTGAAGTTTTGTTTCGTATCGTATTGAAATTTGACACGAATAAGCGCCGATTTTTATATACACAAATATATGCGCGTTCAAAATTTGAAACCTTATTGTTTATTTATGAAGCATAACGTAAACAATTAAGGTAAAAAGTGAATTTATGTATAGTTCATATCATTAGCTACAATCCGTAGAAGTTTCAAGTTTCTACATTTTAAAAAGCAAGAGAATTTAAGCATTTTCCATTAAAATCGTTTTTTTTATTTAAACAATTAATAAACATAAAAAAAAAATTTATTGACTATTCGTGTATTGTTCCCACGAATGCAAATGTCTGCAAATTTTCATTCATTTGCATTGAAGAAAAGGCAGTCAAATTAACGTCTAAAGATTTGACGCAAACTATTGAACTAAATAAAAGCGTTTAAAAAAGAACAAAAATATTGATATACAGAACTCTAGTCAAGCCCGTCCTTACTTATGAGATTCTGAATATTATAAAAAAGGAAACCAAATAAAAAAATTGTTATCGCAAAAAATAAAAATAAAATAATATAGTTTTGAGTGTAATGAAGACTACATTTTAAACAACTAAGATTTATCGTTTAGACTTCCACTTTGGAATTCGTTCTCAACAAAAATTATTTTTAAAAAATTCTGCCAAAATTTATAACCAAGTTGATATTAGGTTGTCTTTTCAAAATTGACTTACTTGGCCTCGATCTTGTAGACAAAAGCATGCATGTAATTTAAAATAATTGAGGGTGGTGTTTACCCTAGGAATATCGTAACTGACAGTTTTATGTGTTTTTTGTGTTATATGTTTGTGTAGCCTGTATAGTGATTCTGGTTTTGTAAAATATGTTGAGTAAGATATATTTTGTGTTTGTGTATTTTGTGTTGCACATGTCGCCGGTCCGGAATGAGAATGACGTAAGTGCAAAAAGCCAACTTTCTCAGGAGAGCAAAAAAAAAAACGATTTTTAAATCATTAAAATAAAGATTAAATGAGGAATAATCATCCAGGAGCATCGGTGTGGCGTTTATTCTTACAATGATGGCTTTTATTTTCATCCCTATTGGTTTGAATTTCATTATTTTAATTTAATCCCCCACTTTCAACCCTTTTTACAGTTGCGCCATTCTTCATCTGAAAATTTTTAAATATTTTAAATAGTGATTGAATAAAGAGTAACCGTCCGGAGCATCGGTATTGCGTTTATTCTTACAATGATGGCTCTTAATTTCATCTACAGTTGCGACATTCTTCATCTTAAAATTTTAACCAAAGTCTACTACATTCTGCTGATCGGTTTGCTACACATTTTTCTTCAATAAGTACGATGAGAGCTGCTTGTTTGACTTTTTCATTTTTATGTCTGTTTACTTTATATTTTTGATGCATTTATCCATCCAACACTTCTATCCATATCTCGAAAAATAATTACTTTATCGTTACGAATGAAGAGTATATCTTTACACAAAAAGTTTTGGAGAGTCTAAAAATTGCGCTAAAATATCAATTCCGGCAGTGGCGTACAACCTCTAACGTATTTAAATGGTTTTAAAGTAATGGGTACAAATAATTTTTAAATTTTTGAATAGAAAATCCTGTATAGATGATGTGACATCTGGCCTCATGGATCAGAAGCACTGGATACATTTTAACGGACCAAAAATAAAGGAGAATCAACCAAATTTCCATGAAAAAATAAAATGACAATTCCTATTGCTGACGACAGATATTAAAATTTCCACTCAAACTAAAACGTAGACATCAAAAAAGGAATTTTCAAATCATTAATATGATAGAGCCCGAAACAGCAGCTATAGTGAAAAACTTGTTAACAAACATTTTAGTAAAAAATGGCTATTCAACATTTAGTTGAAAAAATCTGAGAATATTGTTTGTACCCTCGGGATATCAAATTTTAACTCTTTTCTGTGATTTTTGTATTATTCTTTATGTATTTATGCGTTTGAGTAATGTGTGTTTATGTACCGGGTGTCCCAATAAGAATGGCTCTCGGCCATATCTCAGGAACCGTTTATAGTACAGCTTTGAGAAAAAAATATTTATAACAAAAGTTGCCTCGGAAAAAGCCTGGAAATTAGTTTCATAATTGTAGGTTCACCACTAGAGGGCGTAATTGAATATCAAAAATTAAAAAATCAAAATTTTACAAAATTTGCCTAATGAAAGGGCACTGGAAATCCGATCATAGTATACTTGACAAAATTCTGCGCATATTTGATTTCACAAGATTAGGTCTACCTTTGCAAATAAGAGGTGGGGGTGAGTGGGAACCTTGTTACGAAAAAATGGCTGTAAGTCCGGTTCTGCTAAATCGACTTTCACAAACTTGGTCTTGTTGAAAACAGCTATTTTTCGTCAATGTAAAAGTTATAATTTCGAAACAGCCTCTTAAGTAATATGGCAGGTAGGAGGCGTTATTTAATTATTTTCAGAATATTAGTTTTCTTTGGAAAATATTAAATACAAGTATGCATTTCTAATCCTGTATTACAAAATTAGATCAAATTAGCAACAGAACAGCGAAAACCGCATGTCGATACCTTTTTTCTATCCCTTGATATCTTGAAAAACGTATAAATTAGAATAACTGATACTGTCTCCGGTAAACGAAGTTAAGGAAAGGTAGTGTGCTGTGGAAAAAACAAAGAAACATTTTCCAGATCTTAACTTATATAATTAATTAAAACAACAATAAGACAAACAACACTATAAAATACAACAAATAAATAAAAACAACTACTTAGTGACTACTTAAATGTTCAAATTATTGCCCATCTTTTTGATTCAATCATTTACTCTTTCAAGAGTAGATTGAACACCAGTCTTAATTTCTGCTCTAGAAATGCTTTGAATGGAGTTTCGTATTCTCTGGATCATTTTTTCTCTAGTAGGCCTAGCTGCAAAAACGAGGTCTTTAATCCGCCCCATACCTAAATAAAAGTGAAATACCAAACCGTCCCCACACCAAACAGTTAAATCTGGTGATCAGATAATTGGACAGATTTTCAAAAAACTATTGTTGTGAACGCTATCTAATTTTTTTAAGGAATGAATTGTCTATTCTTCTGGAAGATGTACCAGTAGCAGTTCGTAGGTCCATGTTGTTTCAGCACGATGGTTATCCCGCGCATTTTTCCAGAGTAGTAAGATTTTTTAGATAAGTCATTCGCTGATAGATGGATAGGAAGTGGAAGCCTATTTTTTGGCTAGCTAGATCACCAGATCTAACAGACTTTTATTTATGGAAGCGGATTAAAGACTTTGTTTTTGCCGCTAGGCCCACTACTCGAGAAAACATGATCCAGAGCGTAGGAAACGCCATGCAAAGCATTGCGAGAGCAGAAATTGGGACCGTTGTTCAATATACTCTTAAAGAGTTAGTACTTGCATCCAAAATTATTGGTCATAATTTTAACGTTTAAGTCGTCACTAAGTAGTTGTTTTTATTTCTTTGTTATATTTTATGGTGTTGTTTGTCCTATTGTTGTTTTAATTAATACACGTTGACATCTAAAAAATGTTTCTTTGTTTTTTCCACAGCACACTACCCTTTCTTAACTTCGTTTACCGGTGACAGTGACAGTTACGTTTAAAATTTACACGTTTGTTAAGATATCTCGAGATAGAAAAAGGTATCGACATGTAATTGATCTAATTTTGTAATGCTGGATTAAAAATGCATACTTGTATTTAATATTTTACAAAGAAAACTAGATTTCCGCAAATAATTAAATAACGCCTTTTAGCTGACATATTACTTAATAGGCTGTTTCGAAATTATAACCCTTACATTGAAGAAAAGGAGCAGTTTTCAACAAGACCAAATTTGCAAAATTCGATTGAGCAAAACCGGACTTACGGCCATTTTTGCATAACAAGGTTCCCACTCACCCCCACCTGTTATTTGCAAAGGTAGACTTAAACTTCTCAAATCAAATATGCGCAGCATGTTATGAAGAATACGATGATCGGATTTAGAATGCCAGTTCGTTAGGCAAATTTTGTAAAATTTTGATTTTTTTATTTTGATATTCAATTACGCCCTCTAGCGGTGAACCTACACTTATGAAAATAATTTCCAGGCTTTTCCCGAGGCAAATTTTGTTATAAATATTTTTTTCTCAAAGTTGTACTATAAACAGTTCCTGAGATATGGCCGAGAGCCATTCTTATTGGGACACCCGGTACATAGTGTGTATTTATGCTTGTGTATCATGTGTTGCATGTGTAGAGTATAATTATTGTAGATGATATGTCTCCGACTTCCTACTAAACCTGTGTAGGTATATCATTGTTGTTGACTTCTTGTTTTAGGATTGGCATCCAAAGGCATTCCTATTCTATTTTTCATTTCTGTTTCTTTTATGATTATTGATGTATTGATGTTTCAATTTGTACTTTGTGCTCGCATTTCAGGCATGCTTGCATATCTGAGATTTGTCGAAATATTATATTAATAATAAACTATTTTTAATGGCAATAAGCCGCAATTTTACGCGTGTGAATTTTTTGAAATTTTTAAATTGATTGAAATTTACCGAAAAAAATATTTATATACAAATTATAATAATAATAAAAAAAATTATAAAATGAACTGATTTGGAAGGAGGGGATGGAAGGTGGTAAGTTAAAGTTTTGCCTATAGTGGGGTACCCTTTATTTAACCCGGGAGCAGTCAAGCTCACTTCTGTAACGTAAGTAGCCGTGCTTAGAGGAAAAATCTGGGGGTGAGTGGGAACCTTGTTATGCAAAAATGGCCGTAAGTCCGGTTCTGCTAAATCGAATTTTGCGAATTTGGTCTTGTTGAAAACTGCTCCTTTTCTTCAATGTAAGGGTTATAATTTCGAAACAGCCTATTAAGTAATATGCCAGCTAGAAGGCGTTATTTAATTATTTTCAGAAATCTAGTTTTCTTTGTAAAATATTAAATACAAGTATGCATTTTTAATCCTGCATTACACAATTAGATCAATTACATGTCGATACCTTTTTGTATCTCGAGATATCTTAACAAACGTGTAAATTTTAAACGTAACTGTCACTGTCACCGGTAAACGAAGTTAAGAAAGGGTAGTGTGCTGTGGAAAAAACAAAGAAACATTTTTTAGATGTCAACGTGTATTAATTAAAACAACAATAGGACAAACAACACTATAAAATATAACAAAAATATAAAAACAACTAGTTAGTGACGACTTAAACGTTAAAATTATGGCCAATAATTTTCGATGCATGTACTTACTCTTTAAGAGTATATTGAATAACAGTCCCAATTTCTGCTCTCGCAATGCTTTGCATGGCGTTTCCTACCCTCTGGATCATGTTTTCTCGAGTAGTGGGCCTAGCGGCAAAAACAAAGTCTTTAATCCGCTCCCATAAATAAAAGTCTGTTAGATCTGGTGATCTAGCTAGCCAAAAAATAGGCTTCCACTTCCTATCCATCTATCAGCGAATGACTCATCTAAAAAATCTTACTACTCTGGAAAAATGCGCGAGATAACCATCGTGCTGAAACAACATGGACCTACGAACTGCTAGCGGTACATCTTCCAGAAGAATAGGCAATTCATTCCTTAAAAAAATTAGATAGCGTTCACAACAATAGTTTTTTGAAAATCTGTCCAATTATCTGATCACCAGATTTAACGGTTTGGTGTGGGGACGGTTTGGTATTTCACTTTTATTTAGGTATGGGGCGGATTAAAGACCTCGTTTTTGCAGCTAGGTCTACTAGAGAAAAAATGATCCAGAGAATACGAAACCCCATTCAAAATTTCACCCTTTTCAATTTTACTTTAGGTTCACTGATGATGGACTGATAAGTCCGAAAATGTTTTGAACGTAATCCGTTTGGATTTTTAAAAATTTTTAGAATTTTTATTAAATAAACCAACTACACTAGGGAGTTTTACTTCATGTTAATTTTATTTAACTAGATGGTATACAGCCAACCTTCTGGTATTATCCCGTTTTATTTTTTTATATCTATTTACTTCACTACTTAATCTAAACTTATTCTAAACTTTTACTTGTTGTCTATTTTCTATAGGGTAAATCCAGTGGACTACGAATTTAGTCTGTTGTTTTGTACACTGTTCTCAAGGAGATCGATTACAAGATTGTTGGAGTGCACTTCAAGACGCTTTAGATATTTATCACTATACTGCGCGATCACTTGTTTCACTGTAGGGATTTTTAAATCACTGTAAATGACATGGTTTGAGATAGACCAACGGGCAGTCGCTAGTATACTGCCGTGCTAAGCCCAAAGGCGGGAACTGATTTTTTATCGAAAATGAGATTTTGGTATTTTTAGGTAAAATAGGGTATTTAGTATATATTTATAAAGTTTTTGGGGTTGTAGAAGCATTATATTTTAAATAAAATTGCAATTTTATTAGCGGTATCTACACTTTTCAGTTAAAATACTAAGCCATTTGGCGGCAAATGTTAAATACTATGGCGTTTTGACGGTATCTGCTGCAGTTGCCGTCCATATACCTTAGCATATTGCACTTACCGCTAATCTACTTTCAAGAATGCTACGCCTACATTTAGAAACCGCCAAATCGCCTTAGTATTACAAAGTAAATTCGGCCTAACTTTAAAATAAATTATTGTGTTAGTTAAAAGAGTTGTGTGTGTGTGTTCACAAAGAGGGGATGGCATTAGATAGTTAGTAAAAGAAATAATTGGCGAGGATAGTAAGAAATTTTCGAGTTTATTATATCTATTGAAATGTATTTTCATTTTTGTTTATAATATTTCAAGAATTAACCAAATTATGTTGTCCTAAACAATATGAATCTGCCCCAATTGGATGATTTTTTATATCTTGAATTAGGCAGTAAGAGATTTTCATGTTTAAAAAATAGGTATTTTTTTTAATTAGGTTTTAAAAACTTAATAATATATCCACACGCTGTCCACAAACATTTTTAGAAAAAGAGACTTAAAATAGGTATTATGTTTTTTTAGAAAATCTTGTAGAGTCGAGTAAGAGTTGTGAACCACGAGGTGATACCACTGAAGACAATATTGTAGAAAGAGAAAAATTTATTGTAAAGCAATTACAAGAGGTGAAAAAAAACTATGTTCAGCCTATACAGGCGCAAGGTTTGTTTCATACTTTGTTTCAAGGTTTGTTTTAGTTTTCTGTATGTTTAAACCCTTTGTTGGTCGTACATGGGATTAGAATTAGCAGTCCCATTGATTGCATTTTTTTTTTGTTTAAATAGAAGCTAATATCATTGTTTAACTAGATAATGTCTAGTAGTCCAGATATACAATGCTATTATAGATACGGGATTGTAGATTTGGGATATCTTTATTTAATCTTTTGAGAATTCTTTACGTAAGTTTTATACAAAAATGCTGGTTTTATTCCTTTATAAATTTTCTAAGAATGCGTCAGGTACCTGGATAATAATCCAAAAATTTGTTTGCATATTTTAAAAATCTTATATATCCCATAATTAGGTATTTTTCGGTCTAAAAGACAATGGTCGTCATATTTTAATCATAACATATAACTAGTTTGTACAATACCACTAATAAAATGTTAAAATTTGCCCTAATTACTGTAAATTATGGTATTTTCCCAAATATAATATTGTGAAATACCCAATAATATAACAATACATAATAATATTAGGGCAGGTGTCGGCGATCATAAAAATCTTGAAGCTATATAATAACTCAGGCCTGTCGTAAAATAGCAAACCTTTGTCGCTAAGAAACAAAATAAAAATGGTCAAAGAAAGTCAAAAGTATGGTTTACAATCACATTCACAGTTGAAGAATTCTTTAAAACGCTTCAGCAGATGTTTAAACATCTATAACAATCTGAACGAATTCTGTTTAGTATAAGTACAGTTCTGCCCAAATTATTAGACGCACTATAAAATATTTTATAAAAAATGTTAATTATGAGGTAATACCATTGTATTGTAATACTAAATAGGTTTTGTATATGTACCAGACACAAATTATGTTGTTTGGTGGTCTATTAAATTGTCTATATTGAATCACAAATATAACATTAATATTAATGAACTAATATGTATTTATTGACTCTTGAAAGAAACAGATATAACTACAACTAAATATTGTCAATTTGTTGTTGTCATATTGTAGCTTAACAAAATAATAACATTTAATGGTACTTTAATTCTTTCAATTTAATAAACTGTAATACACAGAAAAGCTTTTTATTTCATATCAATCACAACTGTAAACCACATACCGCTAATAGGCTTAGTTTTATAGTAAGTTTTGATAAAACGTTTTAGCGGTATCTACCTCTTTTTATATAAAACTTTGTTTTAAAATATAATTAATGGTTCCCTTAATAAACTGGGGCATATATCCATGCATAAAAACTATTAGCTAGTCCATAAATCCCTTACGGGCCAAAATTTTAGCACTCAATTTTGAAATCGATTTTGCCACCATTTTGTGAAATGTTAGTTACCGCCTTTGGGCCTAGAACGGCAGTATATATAAATACAAATTTAAATCAAATTTTTATTTTATAAAATTTTTATTTATTTGTTAGGTTAAAAATATCTATTTCTAATAAGTTTAAAGCTAATTAGTTCTCACCAAAGCCATAAATTTCACAATAAAAAAATAAAAAAAACAATTAAAAAAAATGTATACGCATTACTATGATTTTCCTCGAGGCACTTACGAGTGGAAAGCAATGTTGAACAATTTTTCATCAAGTTATCACGGAAAAGGATAAAATGTGAGATTTTTCCCAGGGCGTGACCGCTCCGGGGTTAATACTCAGAATGTGACGAGTAGATTGTAAATAAACAGTTTAATAAAAAAGTACAAATAAAAAATATTTCACAATTTGAATTTTTGTTTCCGTAGAAATAATAAACACTTATCTTTAGTCGTAACCAGTTTCTGGTTACGAAAACTCGCGGTTGCTATTACTTGCAAACCAAATAAACGGTGAATAAAAAAAGACACGGGGAAGTCTAAAAGTTGCACTTCACTACCTGTCTATTCATCATGGCAAAATTCCAACGAAAACTTGGATGCGATACTCAGTTAGGAGTAAAACTAATGTAAAATAAGAAAATTCGCTGCAAAACGAAAATGAAAGATATCTTACATTTTTCAGTTCATTCAGAGAGGACCTTAAACGTCCTTACGCACGTTTCATCCTCATTAAGGATCAACGGAGGGATATATTTGGTTCATCATCATCATCCAACCAATTCACGTCCACTGCTGGACATAGGTCTCCCTCAATTGTTTCCACACTTCACGGTTTTGTGCTGATTTTTGCCAGTTTTTACTAATCCGCCTGATATCATCTGTCCATCGTGTAGGCGGCCTTCCTCTACTTCGTTTATCTTCTCTTGGTCTCCACTCCATCAACTTTCGTGCCCATCTTGAATCTTTTAGCCTGGCGACGTGTCCTGCCCAGTTCCATTTGAGCCTGGTGATACGTTCTACAACATCTGCGATACCGGTTGTTTGTCTGAGATCTTCATTTCTTATTTTATCCCGTAGAGTTACGCCCAGCATGGATCTTTCCATGCGCCTTTGAGCAACCCGCATTTTCGACGCTGTTGCCTTGGTTAGAGTCAGTGTCTCTGCTCCATATGTCATTACCGGTAGCACACATTGGTCAAACACTTGTCTTTTTAAACCGATCGGTATACTGCTCCTAAATATGTCTCTCAGAGCTCCGTAGGCTGCCCAAGCAAGAGTTAATCTTCTTTTTATTTCGCATGTTTGGTTATCTCTGCCAATTCTAATTTCATGACCCAAGTAAATGTACTTTTCCATTAGTTCTACTTCTTGTTCGCGTATAATCAGCTGCCCGCTAGGAATCAGATTAGTCATAAATTTAGTTTTAGAAAAGTTCATTTTCAGGCCTATTTTCCAGCAGATAGCGTCTAACTCATTTAGCATTTTCTTTACTTCTCCTAGGTCATCAGTTATAAGGACTATGTCATCTGCAAAACGAAGATGATTTAACTTTTCTCCATCTATTTTGATCCCTTTATTGTCCCAGTTGAGCATCTTAAAGGCATATTCCAGAACAGTTATGAATAGTTTTGGCGAGAGTGTGTCGCCTTGTCTTACGCCGCGTTCTATGCTTATTTGTTTGGTTTTATCATGTAACTTAACACTCATTGTTGCCTCTTTATAAATATTATAGATGAGTGTACTGTAACGGTAGTCAATGCGGCATTCATTTAGAGCTTCTAAAATGCTATCCAGCTCTATCGTGTCAAAGGCTTTATGAAAATCCACGAATGCTAGGACAAGGGGTTTATTATATTCTATTGACTTCTCAATTAGTAACTTGACTGCCTGCAGATAGTCGTTTGTCCCAAAGTTTGATCGAAATCCAGCTTGTTCTTTTGGCTGGTAAAAATCTAGCTTCTTTTGTACTCTTGATGTCACTACTTTTGTAAAGAGTTTGTATAAGTGGTTTAGCAGGCTAATGGGTCTATAATGTTCTAAGTCTGTCTTATCTCCCTTCTTATGCAAAAGTATTGTTACTGCGTTTTTCCATTTTTCAGGTATCGACTTTTGATGAAGGCATAAGTTGAAGAGATTTTTTATTTTACCTATAAGAATGTGGCCTCCGTTTTTAATGGCCTCTATTACGACTCCATCTTCACCTGGTGCTTTTCCATTTTTCATTTTTCTCAGTGCTTGATGGATTTCGCTAGTGGTTATCTCCGGTAGTATTTCGGAGCCTTGGTTTATTATTTTCTTTGAAACCGCTTCCCTCAGATTATTTTGATTCAGCCTTTGGCTCCTATATAGTTCCAAATAAAATTCTTCTACGATATTTAGTAAATCTTCTCTGTTTGATGTTATTTCGCTGTTTTTATTTTTTAATTTAGGTATTTCGCATTTTCCGTTGGTCAATTTCCTTCGTAAAACTTTCAAACTTTTATTTTCTTCTATGGTTTTCTGGATGCTTTGAGTTTTATACTTCCTTAGATCTTTTCTGATTTCCTTTGACACTTTCTTGTTGATGTCTCTTAACGCACTTTTTTCAGTATTTTCGCTTCCTCTCATTTTACTTCGCGTTTTGATTAGTTCTCTAGTTTCTGGGCTTATTTTTTCATCTCTCTTCTTTTTTGGGCAGTTTTTTCGTTGACTTTCTTCAATGGCTCTAATTATGTTTTCATTTAAGTTATTTATACTTTCATCTGAAGTTGTATTTCTTTCCAAAGCAGCGTTTATATGGTGTTGGTATTTATCAATATTTAATGGGGGAGTCCAGGCTTGCAAGGTTTTCTTTTTTATCAAACGATTTCGTTCTTTTTTGAGGTCTATTTTTATTGTGGCTCTTACCATTCGATGGTCACTTCCTGTAGTAAATTTATTTAGGACGCTCACGTCTGTGATAATCTGTTTTTTGTCGCTGATAATGTAATCTATTTAATTTCTTGTTTTACCATCAGGACTTTCCCACGTCCACCTTCTATGTAGTTTTTTAACGAAAAAACTGTTCATTTGGAACAAGTTATTCTGTAGCAAAAAGCCTAAGAGTGTTTCTCCCCGCTCATTTCTACCTAGAGTTCCAAAATTTCCTAGTGATGTCTCTGCTTCGTCTTCTTTAAGGCCTAATTTTGCATTAAAATCCCCACACAGGATTGTAAAGTGGGTGGGTGTGTCTTTTAGAGCTACAGATATATCATCATAAAAGTCTTCAACTTCTTCGTCTGGATGTTGTGTTGTTGGAGCGTATACCTGGATAATTTTCAGTTTATACCTGTTGTTGAGCTTTAGGGTTACATAGGCAACTCTTGTAGACACACTTTTTATATCAACTACGTTTTTCTTATGTTTTTTATGGATGAAGAAACCGACCCCTCCAACTGATTCGGTTTCGGAGCCAATGCTATAGAAGAGGTGTCCTGATTTCAGCGTCTTTAAGTTTTCACCACGATGTCGTATTTCGCAGACTCCTATTACGTCCCATTTATAAATTATGTTCCATTTATTATATTATGTTCCATATTATGTCCCATTTATTATATTTGGTTACCTCTCAATATATGGTCCTCCCTGAACGAATTGAAATATAATAAAATATAAAATTTTATTAATTCTCGTTTTGCAGCGAATAGGGAACTTGACATATTTTTATTTAGTTATTTATTTTATCGCCAACCGTCACTAAAGTCATTCATTATTGTACTCGTTTGCGGCAGTAAAGTAACACTTTATTGTACTGAAAGGAGAATTTTACTTTACCTGCCGCGATTAATCAAATTAACTGAGATTGAATGTAAGTGGTCGATGGCAGTAATCGATTATTTATTTGAGTGACCTTTAAAATTTATTTACTTTAATTAATAAAAATATTGTACAAAATTTACGTTATTAATTAAATTTATGTCTGAAAATGAAATTCTGTAGTATTTTGCAATTATATTTATAAAACATAAATCAAAACTTTACAGATTTAGTAATTAGGTATTCAATATTGACACCTAACAACTATCGATTAAACATCCAAATCGGCCATTATGCAAGAGCCTTCTGTCATTACTGTCACTGTTATACGAAATGTTTTTTTCGTGTAAAAGTAAAAGAATTCTTAAATCTTTTAAGTTTCGTATTAATGCAAATATATATAGTGTGAAATGGTGTTTTTTTAATTCGATTATATATAGGATGGTGATAAATATGTAGGTACTGATAATTTGTTAGCAAATACATTTATTTAGATTTTCTACTATTCATCACGGGAAAAGCAACTGCGCTGCGCGAAGCTACATTTCATAAACAATGAGGTAACTATTAACGGTATTTTTAATTTTTGGTATTTTACTTTAAGTTTTAAAATTAGTATATTATTTAAATATAAATACGATAAAACTGTTTAAAATATATTTATTTCGTTGAAATCATGATAATAGAAATATAGCTTCTTTCATGCGTACAAGGTACACACACCCTTTTTTCATTAAAAGGATGTAATTAAGTAAGTGTTAAGTAAGTGTTAATGTTTTTTATGACTGGCGATAAAATTTTGTATGCACCACGTCAGTAAAGACTCTTTATCGTACTCGTCTGTTATTCGCCTTGCTCGCTACGCTTGCTCGGCTCATGATATCAGACTCGTTCGATAAAAAGTCACTTTACTGACTTGGTACATAAATAACTATTATTTGTCTACATCTAGAAACAACGCATTAGTGCAGCAATGTGAAACAATTATTGTGCATTTAATGAGAGAAGTATATAATTTGGACCACATATACTGCACATATAAAGGTTACAATTTAGATATGAGGCCATCTCAGATTTTGCCTTTTACAAAAATGGCGGGGATTCAAAATGGCGACTATACATTGTGACTAATAGCACGATAACTTTTGAACGAGACTTCAGATTTCAACCAAAGGTATATAGGTTCTTTTTTTGATGTGTAAGATCGAGGTCTTGGATCAGAGGAATCGGTTTACCAGAAGTTGTATTTTTCCTAGTTTCTATGTAAAAATATGCTGTTTTTTTTTTTAATTTTTTCACCTTGTATGTATTAGTTTTTCAAAAAGTTAACACCACTGTTGAAAAGCGCGTAAGAATATTTTTTAGAAAATATTTTTAACTTTTTAGTTATGTTAATTACCATTTAATAAATGCAAAACGTATCTTCACATGTACCTATATGCGGAAGATTCGTGCAAATATTATAAGAATTATTGTGCATTTAATGGTAGAAACATATAATTTGGATCACATATACAACACATATAAAGGTTCAAATTTAGATACGAGACCATCTCAGTTTCTGTTCCTTTTACAAAAATGGCGGGCATTCAAAATGGCGACTATACATACGTGACTAATAGCACGATAGCTTTTGAACGAAACGTCAGATTTTAACCAAATCTTTTTCTGATGAATAATACCGAGGTCTTGAACCGGAAGAATCGGTTTACCAGAATTTGTGTTTTTTCTAATTTTTTTTATGTAATAATATGTTGTTCCTTTTTCAATTCTTTCACCATGTATATATAAATTTTTCAAAAAGGTAATAACGCCATTGAAAAGAGTGTAAATACATTTTTTAGGAAATATTTTGAACTTTTCAGTTGTGTTAATTACCATTTAATAAAGGCATAACGTATGTTCACATGTACCTATGGGCGGCAGATTCATTTTGAATCCCCGCCATTTTTGTAGAAGACTAAATCTGAGATTGCCTCATATCTAAATTTGAATCTTTGTATGTGTAGTATGTGAGGTCCAAATTATGCACAATAATTCTTATATTATTATTTGCACGAATCTGCCGCACATAGGGACCTACATTTGAAGATATGTTATGCATGTATTAAATATGGTAATTAATACAACTAAAGAGTTCAAAATATTTACTAAAAAATATTTTTACGCCCTGTTCAACGCCGGTTTTACCTTTTAAAAAATTAATATATACAGGGTGAAAGAATTTAAAAAGAAACAACATATTTGTACATAAAAAAAACAGTAAAAATACAAATTCTGATAAACCGGTTCTTCCTGTTCAAGACCTCGATATTATTCATCAAAAAAGAACCTACGTACCAAATTTGGTTGAAATCTGACGTCTCGTTCAAAAGTTGTTGTGCTATTAGTCACATATGTATAGTCGCCATTTTGAATGCCCGCCATTTTTGTAAAACGAACAAAAACTGAGATGGCCTCGTATCCAAATTTGAACCCCTATATGTGTAGTATATGTGGTCCAAATTATATGCTTCTACCATTAAATGCACAATAATTCTTATAATATTTGCACGAATCTTCCGCATATAGGTACATGTGAAGATATGTTTTGCATTTATTAAATGGTAATTAACATACCTAAAAATTTAAAAATATTTCCTAAAAAATATTTTTACGCTCTTTTCAATGGTGGTACAACTTTTTGAAAAATTAATACATACAGGGTGAAAAAATTGAAAAAAAACAGCATATTTTTACATAAAAACCAGGAAAATCACAACTTCTGGTAAACCGATTCTTTCGATTCAAGACCTTGATCTTACACATAAAAAAGAACCTATATACCAAATTTGGTTGAAATCTGAAGTCTCGTTCAAAAGTTATCGTGCTATTAGTCACAATGTATAGTCGCCATTTTGAATCCCCGCCATTTTTTTTAAAGGAAAAATCTAAGATGGCCTCCTATCTAGTTTTGAACCTTTAGAAGTGTAGTATATGTGGTCCAACTTATATGCTTCTATCATTAAATGCACAGTTCTTATAATATTTGCACTAATCTGCCGCACTACATACCAATCTTTAACCCTCAAATCGCAATATTTAACTTACAATGAACATTTGAAGTTGTGATCGCCTGCTATCCATTTTAAACAACACGAAAACTATGTGACGTCACGCTGCTCGTTCCAGGGATAGAGAATAACGAACTGTCAACCTTTGGAAGATAAACAACTCTTTGTATTTAAAAACATTGTATTTTGAAGGTTACATAAATTTCGTTCGTGTATATTTCTTTTTATCTGTGATTTAATAATATTGATAATAATAATCGAAAGACTCCCACAGGATCGAAGCAACACAAAACCAATATTACGAATCTTGTATCGTTCGCACGTATGTGAGAACCATTTTAATGTGAGTATAAAAATGAAACTCTACTTTCATCTACTTATCTACATCATAATATACAAGGTATTTACCATGGACGTATGGACGTATTTACTTACTTATTTTATGTTTATTTCTTTGCTACAATGCAGTAATATTTACTCTAGTATTACAAGGAACCTTATGTTTTCAGTTCTTACTATATTTATCACATATTATTGATAAAAACCAATATTTTTATATGAATAGTTATTTAATCTAGCTGGAATAAGACATGCACACCGTTGCAGCGTTGCAATCGCTTTCGCCCGTTTATAGGGATGACCAACGAACTGATTGACGTCACAACCGACTCCGCCCGTTGAAAGAATAATTTAAATTCTGCAGTTTTTAATTGCTTATATTTATTTCATAACAATAAAATATAAGTTTTTTAAAAACTGGGGTTCTTTTAACATCATTAAATAACGTTTTTCAGTAATATTTCTAGAATATAATTTTTATGCAAGTTTTCTATCCTTTTTCTTTAAAAAATATTTAATTTTTATTCTGAAAACGTTTTCCCGAAGGGAAAACTCTCTACCAGTTTCTAGGTAGAGTAAAACTTATTTATAATTAAAATTTTTGGTAAGGTATCAACATAGATACGAACAGAACAAATAATTAAAAACTATGTTCAGTAAACATAAAAATCTTGGCTCAAGAACATACTTTCAGAATTACCAGCATCTTTATACTTAATAATTTTCAGCTTTGTATTAAATTTTCAGCTGCATTCATTACAACAGCATTTAAGGTTTCTTAGAAGTTGTAATCTCGTTTCAAAAAGTAAAAATAGCATTTTTAGAAAACTACCGCTGCGCTCTCATTTTAAATCGTAACTTTAAATTTTGTTGAAATTTGTTCCGGGCTTATTGATTGAGCGCGAGTAATTTAAAATGTGTTTGTTGAAGCCGCCTTGGAGTAGAAGTGGTAATAAACTGGATGGATGATTAGGTACTGAGAAGTTTTTACAAATATATAATAAATAAAAATATACTTTTTAAACTATTAGAATCTCTTAAAAACATTAGTTATGTAGGTTATGTAGAAAATAAAATCCACGTTGGAGTTTATAGAACAGAGATAGCTGAGGTGGTGGGGTCATTTTCACCAGATGAAAGACCATCTCACCATACCAGTTAGAAGACTCGGGGAAGCTAAAATTTAACAAAAAAAAAGAGAAAGACAAAGTCAGACTAGAGCTGAAGTAATCGGAAATATATTGGAGATAAGAGAAGTGACATGGACAGACACCAAACTTAACCTTCCGTGACTAACATTCGGTCTGTGAGACCGACCACTAAAGAGTTTTTACGATGATAACCAAATTGTTCGTTATGTATCTTCGCCGCCATCAGTAGCTGCCTGATTCATGTGCCTGTTTTTAGTGTTTAAGTTTGAGTCTTTGGTGTCAAATGAATATGCAATTATCGGCAAATATTGTCTCAGAAACCGATGTTGGACGTGACATACACGATGAAAAAAATATTTATATTAACGAAAAACGTGCGAACAAGTGCTGACAATTTAGTATCCCAATTACCAGGAGTAAAAGGTGAATCTAGTTACAAGAAAACAGTAATGGAAAAATTCAGCTTGTTTTTCAGAAATGAGATGTTATGGTAGGGGAGCAAAGTAGGTATGCTAAATTCGCAGTCACTCTAGCGTTATGGGGACCTATTGGGTTGTGATTATTAGGTCCTAAAACCACAAAAGTTAGTAAAATTTTCCATTTTAGTGGGGAGTTTCAATTTTTTAATTAATTCGATACATAATTCGAAAAAATGCCTTGAACAAAAGTTGCTTATTTTTACGTAAAGAATCCAAATCTGCAATAAAAATTTTAAATTTTAATTTTCCCATTTAAGATTTTAAAGTAACCCCCACCCCACCTCCATGGAAGGTC
Organism: Diabrotica virgifera virgifera; assembly: GCF_917563875.1. Taxonomy (NCBI): domain Eukaryota; kingdom Metazoa; phylum Arthropoda; class Insecta; order Coleoptera; family Chrysomelidae; genus Diabrotica; species Diabrotica virgifera. Next base: position 60,295,972 of record NC_065445.1, on the reverse strand, counting down.
GTGTTTATTACCACTCGATAGATTTTTCAAAAACATTTTGAAAGGGTATTTTGCAGTTTTTCGATCTGATGTTAATTTTGAGAAATATCGCGGGGTTTGTATTTAAAATTTTAAATTTACCTTCCACTCCTCTCCGTGGGGGTCATGCTTAGCATCATTCGATAGATTTTTGAAAAATATTGAAGACGTATTTTTTAGTTTTTCGATATGATGTTGATTCCGCGAAATATTCGCTTTTTTTTGTAAAACTTTTTGACTCACCTATTTCCTTACGCCCCTCGGATCGTCAGAATTTTGAGAAATACACTCTTTTGCATGTACTTAACTTACCTTATCTTAATCTGACAATATCGAGTATTTTTAAGGATAGATTTATTTTTTCGGGCCCCCTTAACGAACTTCCCTGTGTTGAGATAATATATGGTAGAGGTACATCTGCAGGGTACCAGGTTTCTCCCCATATTATGATAATCTGACGCGCTCAAGGAACTGCAAAAATCCCCGATTGGGCTCCCCTACCATTATATAATTGTTTTTATTTTCTTTGGTATTTTGCTAATGTTTAAGAGGCTTAATAAATTAAAAATAGGTATCATTCTTGTTTAAATTTCACTCCTTCAAGGAGTAAACACAATCCTACGCTTGAAAGTGTGTCAATGGAAACATTTTTTTATATTGGTGTTACACATCAATGCTTAAACACATAGTGCCTAAACGACACAATTTGGAAAAACAAACACCTAAGATTGGAAACATAGGCCCGAATATATTATGTCAGTTATTACTCCCGTTATGACTTACACGGCCGAAACAAGACCATATACAAGCAAAATACGAAGACATCATATCTGGAAACCAACAAAATGAACATCTTAAGAAGGATTGCTGGAAAACGACTACAGGATAGGGTAAGAAGTGAGGAAATCAGACGTATATGTGGGGTAGACAATATAAATACCTGGGTAAAGAACAGAAAAGAAGAGTGGAATGAGCTCATAAGCAGGATGTCTGAATCAAGGATAGTAAGAATAGCCAGGGACAAGTCACCGTTAGACAGGAGAAGTATAGGACGCCCAAGGAAAAGATGGAATGACAACTTAGAGGCAGAATGAAAGGCACCGTTGAAGAAAAACAGGCAGTACTGCCTATATAAAAGAAGAAGAAGAAGAACATTTTCATAGACTATCAAGATCTAGAATGTAAAAATAAGTCTGCATATTATGCTTTTGTGTATCATGTGTTCGCTGGGTAATCTTAGAAAATGGCATAAACTATGCAATGTGTGCGGATGCATATTTCAATTAAAGTACAATATGTACATTTTCGGGTCTGTATATTGGGAGGGACAACATTTTGCGCATATTCACAAGCTATTTAGGGCATAAAATAGAATAGGAAAAGACAATCAAACTTGTGAGATCCAGCGTCGTATAGACTTGGAATTGGCAGCATTTGGCAAGAGGCGACGTATTCTAAAAGAAACGCTACCGATTTGCTTGAAGAAAAAAATTTACAACCAATGCATGCTACCGGTAATAACGTATGGAGCCGAAACCTTAACTTTGAGTAAATATTCTGCAAACAAATAATTGAGAAAAACCCAAAAAAAATGATAGTGAGAGAGAGGACAAAAGTGACAGATGTCATAGAAAAAATTGCACAAGCCAAATGGAGGGTGGGCATGTAGCACGGTACGGTGGGCACGTGTAATAATATGACCCGTATATGTTCCAATAGAGAATATAAAGTTCTTAATTGCATGTCAAAAAATGCGCAATAACTATCTTTTATAACCTACCAAATTTCATTTGCATATCTCAACCGGTTTTAGAGCAATAACTGAATCGTCAGTTTGTAAGAAAATATTCAACATCCCGTATTTCAGAAATGAAGCATTTGCAGACGTATGTTTATAAGGCAAACGGTCATTATTTTTTCATGCAAAACACCCTGTACTGATGAAGAACATGTCTACTTGTTAAAGTACCTAACTTTTTTAGTATCCAACATAAGCGAATGAATCTGAAAACAGAATATTAAGAAAACCTGAGGCTATAGTTGGTTTTTAATTTCAGTATTTTATAAATGCTAAAATATTCCACAGGTTCTTGCGAACTTTGAGAAAAAACACAGTTTGATTTGTACACCAGGTATACAATGACAATTTACATTGTCTTACATGTCTAGCAACAATACTATTACAGCGATATTGTTAAAGAACAAGGCTATAATATGTAAAAAAAAATCACTTAATCGGACATTAGGTTTAGGAAATTTGAGACGTCAAATATGACCAATTTTGTGGCCGCCTGTTTTCACTGACGCGCAGTGTAGATGACATTTAAGTCATAGTTGAAAAAAATTAGAAATAGTTCAAAATTTTTTCATCGCTTTTTGTACGAGGGGTTCGAGCGAAAACCCGATAACTAACAAAACCATTGTTTAGAGATATACTCTGGTCAACTTATGCATCCGAGGCTACAAAAATTACCATCAAGCTGAAAATTGACAGGATTGTTCAAAATACCATCATAAATGAAATCTAAAAAGTCCTCAGAAATCCGACCCGTGCTAAAAATTTCACGCGGGGTCAAAGGTTACCAAATATGGTTTTTAGCGATTTTCAGCGAAACGGTAAGTTTTATCATAAAATTAGTTCTAACAAAAAATGTAGATTAGATAATTATCTATAAAAATACCATATTACTTTTTTTCTTAAGAGCCACCGTTTTTGAGATATAACGATTCAAAAAGTGGTAATCGTCATAATATGCGCACACGTTTCCACACCCGCTTTGAGGTAGTGTACTTAGCGCGTTATTTTAACGTGGCTTCCCCAGTAGGCCTATTCCACGGATCTGTTATAATTCTGTTTAATTTAAAGCTATTTAATAATTGATATTGGCAAGGGTTAAAAATGATAAAAGTTATAAAAAGCGGTATAAATTAAATTTATCAAACTGGTTCATAATTTTCTAATACTTCTGCTTCCCTTGTTCTTCTTCTCATTGTTCTTCTTCCTCTTCTTTATCTTCTAGTTTTTCTGCTTCTTCTTCTTCTTCTTGTTCATCCTGGGTGCAAGTAAATTGTCCCAATAGTGACACATCGCATGGCTCATCGATATAATCAAATGAATCCCCAATTGTTGGTGATTCAACATTGGAGCACGACCGGTTTTGACAATTAGTGCATGCTACCGAACAAAACAGTCCAACTTTTTTGCAACCATATTTAGCGCTACATCCCTTTTTACAGTTGCAAAAAATTGTGTTCGGGAGTTTTTCCGGCGCAGGGAGTAAAGTTTGAATTGGTTCTAATGAACTGTCGACTAATTTCCATCCCCAGTCTTTTGGATCTAGCTGATAACCAAGCCACATTTGAACTTGGTAATATACCCGAAAAAGATGTTGATGAGCAGCCGCTGAGGTTGAAGGAAGACAAGATAACTGCACTTGTTTTTTGTTTCGAGTACTTTTAAAAAAACATGCATATCGAAACTTACCTAAGCACGTTGTTTTCTTAGGCGCTCCATACATAGAGAGAAGAAAGCTGATTCCGTTGGAAATAACTTCTTGTGGAGTTGAATCAGTTTTTTTTTAAACTTCAGCACATTCAGGTAAATCTTGTTTTTCAAACAAAAACAGTCGTTTTACCCCTCCTGAAAATGCAGATATCGTGTCACAGCCAGTTATTGCGTGTAAAAGTAGTATATTATTTTGACATTTTGCAAAAGTAGATAAACTTTTCGATGAATATATTTCCGACAGGTGTTGAGCTTTTCCAGGTTTTAAAAAAAAATATAGTTTTTTCGATTGGAGTTCTACCAGTGAGTAATACGAGCAAGTCTACATCTTCACTTACAACAATAGTTGTATTTGTTAAATTGAATTGCTCTATGGCTGTTTCAATTATCATTACGTCAGCATCATTATTAGCTTGTTTTACCGATATACTTTTAGCATTAATCTTATCTTTTAGCATTGAAATGAACTGAGATTTGTTGTGAGTATTTGCAAAAAATTTCTGTTGAGTGGTAGATACTGTCATAGACTGATCAAATAAAATATTAGAAGAAGAATCAGCTCTTCCAGTACTTGCATTTATTAATGTTTTTATACCACATTCAACTGTAACAATTTAACCTTCAGTTAAAATTTTAGCGCAAATAAAACAATATTCTGACATTTTTGTTATAACAATGAAAATAACACGAAATAGATTAAAAAATATAGGTTTAACACGTATTTCCACTCCGGAGTAGTACTTAAGACTAATTAATACCTCGAGGGTGTCATCTACTTGAAGGATTTCGCCACCCAGAAAGATTACGGTGTAATTTGCATAAGTATTTATTAGTAGTTAGCAATAAACATTTTGCCTAGAAAGTTGTCTTTCATTATTATGTTCAAACCCTTCTGAGAAAAGAATAGGTAGGGTGATTAGATTAGCCGACGAACGTATTTATTCCGACAAAACCCATCTTTACAAATTGAACTAAGACGCATAAATAAATATGATTATTATAAGTTTATGCTTTGTCATATCAACTTACTATTTTTGTTGGGATTAAGCCGTAAAATTCAAATAATTCTTATTATTTTCGCGTCATATTCACTTTGTAAAGATTTTTTGTTGGCACTGTAATATAATACAGCTTAACATTGCATCCCTTGGTAGACCGCAAGCTGTATAGTAGAAACATCATATTTATAATCTTATATCATTATGTGTAATATAAGTTAAGTCGACCGATACAATATTATGTTTACGTGTATTATAGCTTCAGTGATGTATATACCTGGTGTAATAATACATACACTATGACGATTAGAAGTCTTTCAACTCTTTGAATCGTTGTATTTCAAAAACAGTGGCTCTTAGGAAAAAACTATTAGATACTTTTTATAGATAATTATCTAACCTACATTTTTTGTTACTAATTTTACGATAAAACTTACCGTTTCGCTGAAAATCGCTAAAAGCCATATTTGGTGACTTTTGACCCCGCATAAATTTTTTAGCACGGGTCGGATTTATGAGGACTTTTTAGATTTCATTTATGATGGTATTTTGAACAATCCTGCCGATTTTCAGCTTGATGGTAATTATTGTAGCCTCACTCCTATTTTTGAGTCTAACTAGACCGGTCTAATAATCGCGGTTAAAAATCTTAGGAAGTTTGAAGAAGATTTAAAATTGTCATAGGAAGTTTTATCAAATATTTGTTATAGCCAAATGGTAGAAAAGTTAGTATTTAGTTAAAATAATTTATTTTAAGTTTAATTTATAAAATCGTCTCCTGCCGATTTTCAGCTTGATGGTAATTATTGTAGCCTCACTCCTATTTTTGAGTCTAACTAGACCGGTCTAATAATCGCGGTTAAAAATCTTAGGAAGTTTGAAGAAGATTTAAAATTGTCATAGGAAGTTTTATCAAATATTTGTTATAGCCAAATGGTAGAAAAGTTAGTAATTAGTTAAAATAATTTATTTTAAGTTTAATTTATAAAAACGTCTTTACAAAAAAATAAAAGGTGATATATATCGGGTTTAACCTCGTTGAATGAGTATAAAATTTGACATTAGTGGTTTTTATTTTGAATTGTTTTAATTATAAAATAAAAGTTAATTGTATATTACTCCAACAAAAATAAATTAATCTGCCTTCTTTTTAAAAAATTAAAAGGTAAAATGTGTCTTCTTCCGACTCTTCTCACATCATTACGTCTGGAATTCGATCTACGATATAATTACCGATTTTTAAATTTATTATTCAAGCATGCACCTCTTCTGGAAAATATTTTCTTGGCACATCCTTATCAAATCGGTTTTCTTTGCTTCACTTATTGGAAAGGTACTTTTATACAACTTTGGTAAATTGCCTGGAGTTGGTAAGACTATGGTTGCTTTTTGGGGTGAAATTTGTTTTAGCCTTTTAGGGCGTAGAGTAGGAGTTTTTCTTTAATTCAAACCAATATGTTCGGATATTTTTATTAACTGGTTACCCTTTTCCGCTATTGTCCTCTTTAGAATCATCATTATCATCAGTAGCTCGACAACCATTTTTGGGTCCTGGCTTGTTCTAGGATTTTCCGCCATTCTGTTCTGTTCCTTCCTTTGTTCTTCCAGTGGGTAATCTCAAGTGTTTTCAGATCTTTTTCCCCTTGTTCCATGTATCTAAGTTTGGGTCTTCCCTTTGACCTTCTCCCTACTGGTGTTTGCTTCATTATGTGTTTTGGTGTTTCGGTCTCCAACATTCGTTCAACATGGCCCATCCAGCGCAGACGTCCGATCTTTATGGATGTTATGACGTCGGGTTGGTTGTATGCTGCGTATAGTTCAAAATTATATCTGCTGCTCCATACGTCATTTTCTTTTACCCCCTTATATATGTCTCTAAGGATTTTTCGTTCAAACGTACCTAATAAGTTCTCATCGCTTTTCGTTAGTGTCCATGTCTTTGATCCATATATAAGGACCGGTTTTATCAGGTCCTCTTTAGAATATCATTCACTAAAATCACTGTTAGCTACAGCATTTATTTTATCATTTGAGAATATACACACCGTTTTTAAAAAAACTTTTGACACACTGGAATTCATTCATGGTAAGCTAATAGTGAAAATAAACATCCCTTACTAAATGTTTGTTCCTTTCTTTGGGATGTTTTAGGGACAAGTGTAGTCCTAATTAGTTTAACAGTTATATTGTACAAAATAAAAAAATTTCTAGACTAAACTACTACTACTAGACTCCAGTAATTTCTACAGAGTTTCAATAGTCTTCACACAACTTTTCAGTACACTTAAATTTAAAACTACAATTGATTTACTGTGGTACCTTGGAAGCTCTAAGCTTGTTTTTCATTATAAATATAGCCCCATTCTAACCGCTTTTTTTGTTTTCGTAATATTCAATTGTCAATTTAGGCCATCTTTTACTGGGTTTTCGCAGGAAAAAAGTGTGCTGAAATTTAATAAACTTTCATAGTCTAAAATTCTTTATCGGATTTTCGCATGAATATATTTTGTCAAAATGAACAATTTTGACGGACTGGGACGTTTCGCCGTCGCCGTTTCGCCGTCGCCATTTCGCCGTCGCCACTTCGCCGTCGGCCGTTTCGCCGTCGAGCCAGTTCGCCGTCGGCCGTTTCTTCGTCGCCATCCCGGCATTGGTTAAGTTTACAAGAACCTGATAACAACATACTAACTTTTTTTATACTAAATGTCAGTGTAAATAAAATTCTGATGTTGCTAGTAAAACCACGTAAAACCAAGTTATATTTTCGTGTTCAGCTATACATTGTTTTCGTCTAAAAAATAAAATATTTACAGTATTAAATATATTTAGAAAGTTACACTTCATAATTTTGGGCAAGTCCTCTAAGATATTCTAAAATATCTCCATCAGCATTGAAGTTTCGGAATAATCTTAATATTGAGAAAAAGGATTTCAATTTCAATTGTTTTTACTGTATTAAAAATAAAAAACTTCATTATGCAAAAGTGATAGTATATAATCGTTCGGAAACCATTCAAAACTTATATAAAAGTAATGATCATCCCGAAATTATAAGTACGAATGCTAACAACGAAATGGCGACGGCGAAACGGCGACGGCGAAATGTCCTAGACCCCAATTTTGAAACCTTCATCTCCGATAAAATTAATTATCAGTTTTTAACTTAGAAATATTTCTAATAAAATAAGTAGGTAACGTTACATAGGAAAAAGAAGATAAATGATTCTACTGGATTCTCATATTATAAATATGTTTACAACAATGTATTTTTATCAGTAAAGTTATATATCGGGTTGGTATTATTTGAAAATATGAGTTAACGGTTTTTACCATATTTGGTTTTTATTAGTTATTGTGCTTAAAAATGTTAATATCAAACAATAATATTTACCAGTGGATTTCATAATTTTGGTATTTATCGGGTTTTCGCCTGAACCCCCTGAAAATGAAAGTTACTTTCATTTTCACGGTAGATTTTAATGAAGTTTCGCATGTCCGCCGAACTGGTTTACCCAAATGTATATTTTGCGTGTTAAAACATTTTAAAAGTTTTTTCTTTATTTATAGTGTTTAATGCATTAGTTATAGAATCCTTATTGATTTGTTGACAATAGAATTAAATGACATAAATGTAGACGTGCGTGTTTTTAGACAAAACCAACTTTTCTGAAAATTAACCGCAGCTAATGGCGGTATTTAAGACCATTGATATACATTTTTTTTTGTTTACCGAAAGGGGTAGTAAATGAAACAAAACGACATTTAATTGTGAACGATATTTTTATATTGGAAATGAATGGATTGTTAATATGATTTTTTTAAGTTGTTATAATGTAAATGATAGTGTCCATTATTTTTAGTGTCATCCATTATACGTTATAGGCTTTATACGTAATACATTATTTATACGTACATTGGGAGTGATGAGTGCGTTATTTCAAGTGGAATAATTTATCTATCCATACTTCTGTGCATTGGTAATAAGGAACCATTTTCCATGTCATTGGTTTAGAGAAAAATAAGACTCATTGAACCATGTTTGGCTAATCCATTCCAAAGTTCTAGTTTTAAAGTATTATAAACAAAATTGGCAGATTGGTTGTAGAAATTAGAAATATACCATGAAATACAGGAATATACAAAGAATGGGATGGAAAAAAATCCAAAGAAAAACTGAGAACAACGGATAATACAGAAATAAGATATTTGGAAATAGACGAATCAGAGGAATAGAAAAGTACAAGTATTTATGTTTCACAATATAAAACAAAGAAACTACGAAAGAAGATATTCAAAATAGACTATGACAAACAAGAAATGCTTAGTATATAACTTAAGGACAGGAAAATAAACACATGGATAAGACAGAAAACCAAAGTGTGGTCCAAAAATAATTAAAATTTAAATGGGAATACGTTGGACATGTAGCTGGGAGCGATCTTAACAAATGACACAGAACAATTCTAACCTGGAGACCATACCAACACAAAAAACCCAGAGGCAGACCTCCTATGAGATGGACAGATAATCTGAAACGAACTGCCGGGAAAAATTGGCTACAAGTAGCGTACAACAAAAAAAAAATGGAAAGGAAGACTTGAAGAGGCTTATGTTCAGATGTGGACGTGAATGGCTAGACGAAGAAGAAGAAGAGGACAAACAAGAGACTGAATACGAAAATTGAACCCGGTACTGTGGGATAAGAACATCAGTATAAAAACAAAAAGAAGGAATATATAAAATCATGACAAGAATTATTTCGACTTATGGACATGAAAATTGGATAATAAATAAGAAAACCAAAAACAAAATAAGAGCAAAAGAGATGGAATTGCTAAGGAGAAGCTGCAGAGTAACAAGAACAGATAGAATAAATAACATAGGGATTAAGAGAAGAATGAGAGTAAACTCAGATATAATAGACTACATCGAACAGAAGAGATTAACCTGGTACGGACATGTCACAAGAGCAGAACAAAATCGTTGGATAAATAGAATAACAGAGTGGAGCCCGATAGGAAGAAGGAAAAAAGGCAGACCCCAAATATCCTTCAGAGATGAAGTGGACACCTGGAGAGAACGGTTGAGTGAAGGATAATACAGTGAAAACTGTGGAAATCCTTAATATATACATAAGATAGAAATTAGAAATAACACTCAGATTTACTTGTAGTACGTTTTATTGGGGCAAAAAACGACGGTATTTTGAGTTGACCTTGCCGGAAACCTATAAGGTTAATATCAAGATGGACAAATTTTATGAGTACATACCTAAGTCAAAATTTTATTTATATACAACCCGTTTGAATCAGAAGTGCAACCTGTGACGATAATATAATTTTATCGTCTAGAGTACGCCAATGAATTAAATAAAACCTGTTTTTGTACCGTCTTGGACGATATAAAGTCGGATCGAAAAGCCTAGATTATTATTCTTGGAGCGTTGATCGAAGAATAATAAACAATAGCGAGGTATAAGACGTGAGTTTATGTAGGTAGTATTTCCCGACCATTTTCCGCTGTCGTTTCGGCGAGCTGGGCGAATCCGACACTTCTCCTCTTACCTATCCTTATACGAGCGGTGATCGTATATCTCTAATATGTCTTTTTATCTGGCAAGCTGAGCGAGATTTCCTTTCTTCCCTTTCCTTATACATTCATGTCGTATTAATAAAAGCAATTCCTATTTCACGCGATCGTCAAAATAATTTATTCATGTACAAAATATCGTCACATCGGCCCGAATAGGAAGCTCGATGCGTAGATTATAAATATATTTTAGTAACGAAATTAACGAGTAATTAAGGCTAATTATATTATTATCTTCTGTATGTTTTGATTCCAAATAAAAACGTCTTAAAAAGCGAATTCTTTTCGTCCCCTTATTTAGTTACCTAGAGCAACAACGCAACGACCTCGTTACCAACTCATTCATCATTTAAAAAAATGGATATGAAGTTGAAAGGTAGCTGGATATTAGTCTAAAAGTGATGGTAACAAAATATCAAATGACAAAGAAATTTATACGTGTCAAATTGTCTATCTGTCTTCGGAAGCTTAACAAGGAGTATAATGGTGTGATTTTACAGTAGAACAATTATTTCGTGCAGCAGACGATAGAGAAAAGTTTCAGAAAATTAAAGACTGGATGACGGCCAACGTCTTAGTACGGAAACGGCATCTAACGAAGAAGAATAACTGAAATCAGGCAACAGTTATAAACACCCGCAGACTGTAAATTATGCATACTTTGTCCACTTCACAAAAAGGGAGACATGATGGTGTGTGATCATTATAGAGAGGTATCACTCTACTCAATATAGCATGTAAAGTACTTTCCAACGTATTGTACCAAATAACGCTCCTCTATGACGAAAGAAGAGTGGAAAAATATAGGTGTGGCTTCTGATCTAATAAATCAACAATGTACCAAATCTTACTAAACTGAACTAACTAAGCTTACATTAAGATGAGCAGCAAGAATGGTCAAAATCCAGATTTTTCCGGACCTTTGCATTACAAAAATTGACTAAGGGTAAAGGGTAAGGGTAAAAAATACACGATGGGTAAGACCATCGTGTCTTTTATTTAACTTTGCTCTAGAAAAACTATTTTAGGAGTCCCAGATTATCAAAAATTGCACTTTAACAAATCTGTACAAGTCGTCGGATATGCAGATATCATCGACCTCAGAGATAGGTCCACAGAGTCTCTGAACTATGCATTCGGGTCATTAACGGCATCTGCGCATAGAAAATGAAACTAAATATAAATGCCTTAAAAGACAAAATATATGTGTTGTAGGTACTAGGTCAAATAACTACATAGATACCTTAAAGAATAATAGTTGACAATTCAGAACTGGAAGGTGTAGACACCTTATGTACTTGGGCTCGCTGTTGACTAAAAATAACTTCATCGAAGAAATTAGAAGAAGAATAGTGCTTTCCAATAAATGTTACTATGGATTCAAAAAACAGATGGCCTCTATAAAATACTAGAATATTTGGCCACCTTGCATAAATCCAAAATATATAATACTAATTCGTATTATAATGCCAGGCAAAATTGAAGAAAATATGAATTGGTGCATAATAATATTAGCAAAAGAGTTTAATATACAGGGTGTTTCATTAATAATTGTCCATATAGTAACTGGAGAAACCTTAGCTCAAAATACGAAGATTTAACCTAAAACACTTAAATAAAATGTGGTTCCTTACTGAGTTACAGGGTGTTTTATCTAAAAATTTAAAAATTATTTTTGCTCGGAATTTTAAAACTATTCGAGGTATCCTTTTCATACTTGGCAGAAAGTATAGGTACTATACAAGCTACAATATTATGTTAAACAAACGTTTCTGGCTAATACCAGAAGCGTACGACGGGGGAAAGTGCATGCTTGTCCCTTTCCAAATTCTACGCCACTGGCGGAATTGCTATTTTAGTTAAATTTTTGGATTGTCCAACACTTTCTTAGAAAATAATATACCCTTCATTCTTAACGATAAAGTAATTAATTTTCGAGATATTTGAAGTTAAAAATGAAACGAAACGGTTATTTTGATTAATTTATTGCGTCGCTTCATTTTTAATTTCAAATATCTCGAAAACTAATCATTTTATCGTTACGAATGAAGAGTATAGTATTTACATAAAAAGTATTGAAAAATCAAAAAATTACACTAAAATAGCAATTTCGTCAGTGGCGTAGAATTTGGGAAGGGTCAACCAGCCACTATCCCCTGTCGTACGCCTCTGGTAGTAGCTAGAAACGTTTGTTTATCTTAATTTAGTAGGGTGTACAGTACCTACCCTTTCTGCCAAGTATGATAAGGATACGCCAAATAGTTTTAAAGTACCGAGTACAAATAATTTTTAAATTCTAATCATATGAATCATATCGTAAATTAATCAAAATAACTGTGCCGTTTCATATTTAACTTCAAATATCTCGAAAACTAATGACTTTATCGTTACCAATGAAGAGTAAATTATGTACGTAGAAAGTACTGGAGGATCCAAAAATGGCACTAAAATAGTAATTTCTCCAGTGGCGTAGAATTTGAGAAGGGTCAACCATACACTATCCCCTGTCGTATGCCTCTGATAGTAGCTATAAACGTTTGTTTATCATAATTAAGTAGGGTGTATAGTAGTCGCACTTTCTGCCAAGTATGAAAAGGATACGTCAAATAGTTTTAAAATGCTGAGCAAAAATTTTTTAAATTTTCAGATAAAACACCCTTTAACTCCGTAAGGAACCACATTTTATTTAAGCGTTTTAGGTTAAATCTTCGTATTTTGTGCTACGGTTTCTCCAGTTACTATATGGACAATTATTAATGAAACACCCTGTATAATTGATTATTTATTTCCAGCATCGTATGCTAGCTACATAAAAACAAGAAGAAGAGGATTAACTTTTTCAGTGAAAACAATATACATTTATACGTTTATTTGTTGCAAGGTTAACTTCATGCATGAGGAAAAGCATAGCATTTTCAAAAGAATGCTTTTCTACCAACAAGCTGATTCATTCCACACATAATGTTTTATTATGTCAATAACAAATCAGTCAAATATCCAATAAATAAACCGAATTGTTGGCAAAAACACGTGCTTATAAAATAAACAAGCACTTGGGTTATATTAGAAGTTCGTGGTAGCGGAGAAAAGCCACATTTTACGGATTTGTCATATCCCTACAGAGTTTAAATGCATGTTGGAATTGCTGGTGCTGCAGAGTGAGCCTTACGGGGCCCATTTATCTTTGAAGAATCGAATCCCTTCCGTATACAAACAGGAGCAAACAACATGATTTTATTATACGGCAATGGGAAAATCATTTTTCAAAAAACCTGGATTAGATTTTGAGAAATAATTTTATTTAGTCTCTCAGTAAACCATGACACAACGAGGAAATAAATAAGTAGACGAAAGTAGGTCAAATTTTTTCGTCCATAGTTCGTCCATTGTATCTTTGTACAAGGATGACATTATTCACAAAGTATTTTTTATATTACGTTTCTTTCCTTGCTCCTCACATAATTATAAAACTAAACACGTTCACGCCGTTACCAGATACATGGGTCAGCTATGAACTTTACGTTCAACCGGTACTGATTTGGAGACCTTGCGCTAGCGCTGACACCGATAAAATGGCTATTTATGAACTAAATTTATGATATCGGTACCTATGGAATCGTCGTGATGTGCTTTACATTTAGTACGTTCTTAACGGTAAATTATTGCAAAACCTCTAAATTTTAAAGAACCGCTTGGATTGACATGAAATTTGGCATACACGTAGCTAGTAATTCAAAGAAAAAAAGTGATATTGTGCCGATGTGTGCTATTGCCTAGGGGGTGAGTGTCATCCCTTCTCGGGGGTGCAAAATTATATGTCCAAAATAAGTTCGGAATTTGATAAACTGACTAATTCTAAGCAACTTTTGTTCTATAGAGTTTTTTCACCTAGTCAACACTTTTCCAATTATTTGCGAGTGAATTTATTCATTTTTCAACAAAATAACCACCTTTTTAGACGGTTTTTCGCAAATAACTCAAAAAGCAAGTATTTTGTCAACGAAAAATTCTTAATAAAAATATAGTTTATAAAAAGTTGAAAAAAAAAATGGTGCATATATAAGTCTGTGGACCCAGTAGACGCAAAGTTGTAGCGATTGAAAGTAGGTTCTTATTCGTCAAATTCCAAATCGAATATTTCATCGTGAAATAACCAAAAAACGGAACACTTTTCGGGGATTACTCATTACAACTTTTTTAAAATGTTTAAAAAATGTTTATTTAAAAAAAAAAAACTTCTAACATCAAAACTAAGTGAGTTATGCTCAAAATATTGTTGGTATTTTTAATTTTTTTTGGTAAAAACAATCGCGAAAAGCACCCCCTAATTAGCACATCAAATCAAATTAATCGTTACTGCTTCACAAGTTACTTTGCTTATTTATTCTTTATACGGTCTGTAAGTCTAAGCGGTTCAAAGTGGCTATTTTTGAAAATGCTGTAGTTAAAATGGCTTGAACGAGTCACTAATCCCGAGAGTATGCGCAAACTTTGAACATCCATAGCATAACCAATTTTTGTCTAACAGGAAAACAAAAAATTCAAAATATCCACAAAAGCAAAACGTATATTTTATTACTCTTTGAGATTTTTTTTATGACTAATAATTTTTAAATTATTTTGAAAGAAATCATTTTTTTCAAAATTAAAGATTTTAAAATTTTTATTTTAAAACCATTTTTTTCAAAAATAAGTACGTTGAATCGACGAAACTTACAGATCATATAACCACAACATAAATATAGCAACTTGTGAAGCGGTAACGATTAATTCTATTTGAGTTGTTAATTAGGGGGCGATTTTCCCGATTTTTGTATGCTAAATCAAAAGAGACCAACTGTATTTTGAGCGTAACTTGCTTACATTTGATTCTAGAATGTCTTTTTATAAAAATAGAAATAAATCTTTTTAAACTCTTTAAAAAAGTTGTAACGACTTTTTTCCAAAAAGTGCTTCATTTCTTGGTTATTTCACGTTGAAACATATTTATTTGAAGTTTGGCGAATATGAATCTATTTTACTTTAGCTATAACTCTGCTTCTACTAGGTCTAGAGACTTCATGTATACACTATTTTTTTTTTACTTTTTTACAGGCTATACTTTTGCTAAGAATGTTTTTTTTTTCGATAACATACTTACTTTTTGAATTATTTGCGAATAATTGTCTAAAAACGTGTTTGCTTTGTTGAAAAATGAACATATTCACTCGTAAATAACCCGAAAACTATTGACTTAGTGAAAAAACTGTATAGAAAAAAAGTTGCTTAGAATTAGCCAGTTTATCGAATTTCGGACTTATTTTGAACGAATGTTTTTCACCCCTAAGAAGGGATGAAACCCAGGGAACCCTTAGGGCAAAAGCACAAATCGGTACAATATCACTTTTTTTCTTTGACATGTTGGCTATGCGTATTCCAAATTTTATGTCAATCCAAACGGTTCTTTAAAGTTTACAGCAAAAACCGTCAAATAATGTACTAAAATTTTAGATCTGTTTTAAGAGTACCTGGTAACGTCCCACAAAGGAATTTTTTACGCCATGGGATTTACCGGACCTCCGTATCTGGTTATTAATCTTTATTTATTTATTATTTATTGACGGACCGAAGTCCATTAGTACATGATACAATTAAAATGTCACACAAATTATAAAAACAATTCAAAATAAGATCTAGACTAGTAGGTACAAAGTTGGTAAATACATAATAAACAACAACAAAAAATAAAATTACTTGCTCTCATTTAACAATTGAGAGCTAGTCCTATAATATAAAGTAAAAATTTAAATATTTAAAACATTTTGCAATTGACAAATACAACTTATCTTAGAACAAGGACAATAATAGTAATAGACAAATCAGTCTTGAAATTAAAACATTAAGTTAAATATAAATGTAATTGTGTGGAAAACGCAGTAAATTCGTTCACAAAGAAATCAATATGCGGAAATAATGTGTTTGCTAATTTAATAGTTTTACAGAAATAGGAACTTGAACCATAGTTTGTACGGTTAATGACTTCGTGGAAGGTGGTCACAGAACGGGTGGTTCTTGAAGGTACACGTAGACCAATTTTATTTAAGAGTGAGGTACAGAATTTATGACCATGAATTAAGTTATATAAGAAGCAAAGATCTTTTAGTTGACGACGACTCTGTATTGAGTCAAGTCGAATAATTTGCAGTAAAGACTCGTAACTTTGACCAGTGAGATGCATCTTATAAGCATAATAACGTAAGAATTTACGCTGAACTTTTTCGATTTTATTAATATGACAATTATATTGAGGTGACCAAACACATGATGCATAATCTAAATATGGTCTAACCAAAGAACAATACAGGAGTTTTAAAGAACAACCAGTCGTAAAGTCATAGCCATAGTTTTAACAAAGCCAAGTATCTTTAATGACTTAGAAACCATGCTATTAATGTGTAGGTTGAAATTTAATTTAGTGTCAAGAATAACACCCAGTAATCAACTGGGTCAAGAGTCAACTAATTGTAACCTAGTATCCCGTATATAGTAAGAGTTATTCTCAAAGTTTCTTAGTCGAGTAAAAGTTATAGCATGGCATTTGTTTGCATTTAAGTCCATACCATTAAGTGAGCACCATTCCACAAGACCATTAAGATCTGATTGCAAATTGTAGCGATCCAAATCAGAGGTAATTATGTGAAATAATTTAAGGTCATCAGCAAATAGAAGAAATTGAGCAAAATTGAAACTTTTATTTATGTCATTTTTAAATAAATTAAAAAAGATAGGTCCTAAGTGAGAGCCTTGAGGTACCCCCGATTTAACTATAACTTCATTAGAGAAATAATTCTTAATACGAACTGTCTGCCTTCTATCTAATAGATAATTTCGGATCCAACTAAGGAGAGCATCAGAGAAACCTAACTGTTCAATCTTATGTAACAATAACGTATGGTTGACCGTATCAAATGCCTTGGAAAAATCTGTATAAATCGCATCTACCTGTTGTTTGCTTTCCAATGCTTCATTTAAGAAGGAGGTATAATTTA
The DNA here is from genome assembly GCF_917563875.1 of Diabrotica virgifera virgifera. Classification (NCBI taxonomy): domain Eukaryota; kingdom Metazoa; phylum Arthropoda; class Insecta; order Coleoptera; family Chrysomelidae; genus Diabrotica; species Diabrotica virgifera. The sequence goes on along the minus strand of NC_065445.1, from coordinate 60,278,834 downwards.
ACAAGTTCATTTCAGTTGATCTTCTCATAACAAAACCATACTGTTGTTCAATGATTACATTTTGTATAGTAGGCTTAATTTTGTCACATATTAAACTCTCGGATAGTTTAGGTATAGTATTAAGGATACTAATAGGTCTGTAGCTTTGAACCCTGCTTCTATCGCCATTCTTGAATATCGGTGATATAAAACTAACCTTCCAAACGGGAGGGAATTGACTCGTTTGTAATGATTTTTGAAAAATAAAGAATAAGGGACGAGCAAGATTAAAACTACAGTATTTCAGTAGCTTGGGTGGGATTTCATCAGGCCCTGGACCCTTATGTATGTTTAGCTGGGATAATTTGGTATATACCTCTGAAATAGGTAAGTCACAATCAGTAATGTTGAAACTAGTGTTAGCCCTTGCACTATTTGGAATAGGACATTCGTCCTCACTATACACTGCAGCAAAGTACTGAGCAAACATCTTGGCTATAGTTGGACCATCGGAACTGCTTTGGCGATTATGGTTTAAAGTGTTCGAAATTCTATTATTGTTCCTTTTAGAATTTACGAACCTCCAAAAGCTTTTAATGTTACTGGGAAGTGTATGTTCAACGTTTGCTACACATTGATTGTATGCTTGACCTGATAAGGACTTGCATATCGACCTTAATCTAGAAAATTCATTATAGTCTTGAGGTAACCTGGTCACTTTAAATTTCTTATGAGCGTTCTTTTTAGCAATGATGCAGTTTCTTAACTCTCGGGTATACCATTTAGGAAAATTGCCGGTATCAAACTTTTTCATTGGTACATAAACATCGATAGCGCCAAATAAGACATCATAAAGTATATTGACCATATATCATCTAAACTTTTGTCTCTGAAAATTTCATCCCAGTATATTGTGTCTAAGTAATCAGAACTACCTTGAAAATTTGCTGATTTAAAGTCGTAGAAAAAGCCTTCAGCTTTCATTTCATCAGTTAAAACATCTCCGCGGTTTAAATTAAAGCATAAAGGAGGGTGGAAAATATCGGGGTCAACTAATCCCTCATCAGCTTCTGCGACAATGCAATTTTCATCATGAACCAAAACTAGATCAAGTAATGAGTTTACATTATTATAGATGTTATTGCGTTGGAAAAGATTTTGATAGGAACATATATTATTCATAATATTTATAGCATCTTCTTAGATTAAAGAAATGCCTGGAGCAGGAATTGCCGTAGAACAAAAATTATCATGAGACCAAGAACAGTGTAGGTTGAAGTCCACTGCAATACAGAAATGAGAGGTGGGAAATGTATTTGAAAGATTATCGATTCTGTTATTGAAAGAGATATATTTTTCTAAAGCAGCTTTAGGAGGAAAATAAAGCGCACCCACAATAAGCGGACAATAATTAGTACTGCCTACAGCCACATATTTGTTCTATACCTGGAAAACATTCCAGCAGTCTACTAGAGATAGTTGAGCGTACTGCAATTAGAACTCCCCCCCCTCTGCTCGCAGTACTAGTGAGGTGAGAACGGTCCTTTCTAACTCTGGTTTTCCTTCAGAGCGAATAAAAACGGTCCTTTGTATATATTACATAATCAGTAAAATCAAGTTCTGAGTCAAATATTTGGTCATTTAACCAAGTTTCAGTAAATATAATTATATCATAACAAACTCCCCTCGAATTGTTTCCAATAACACGAAGTATTTTATAGTAAACATTATACAAGTGTGTTGTTTTTTTATTAAAATCTATAAAATGTCGTCTAAAGGCGAAAAAATGGTTAAATTGGTCCTAAATAAGCACCAAATTGCTCGGATATAAACTGAAAGTGAATCTAATAGTGATCCATTTGAAAACTTGTCTGATAGAGATCCTGAAGACACTCCTAGTGAAGATAGCGACAATTCTGATGGGGACGAATCCACATATTTGAACGAAGAAGTAACCAGTGGTATAGAAACTGATAATAATTATGAATCGGAAAAAGAAATTGGTAAGAAGAAAGGTAACTCTCATAATTTGATTCTCATTATCTTTATTTTTAGGTAATGCTGAGGAAGATGTATGGACTGACGTTCAGGAAAGAGACAAATTAGATTTTGATGAATATCCTACACACTCTTAAATAAATATTCAAGGTGAAAATATGAGCCCATTGGATATTTTTTGTCTATTTGTCACAGATAAAATTTTGAAATTAATTGTTCAAGAAACCAGTAGAAACCCCCCAAATGTTTGTGTACGTTCCAATTAAACTATTACTGCGATACCATTAGTTAAAAACAGTGTTTTTAAAATTGTTTCTACGAGCGTGCAAAAATGTCTACTTTCGCGCACGCATTTTAGTTTAGAAAGTTTCACTTTTCCGCACGCGTGTTACCTTTCCGCACGCGTGTTACTTTTCCGCACGCGGTTTTTACTTTTCCGCACGTGTGTTAATTTAGATGTGTTAATATGGCCTTAAAGTAATTATAATACATGCAATAAACTAATATTTAGGTATTATTTACTAATTTATTTCAAATATATCTTATTGTGTTCCTGTTTTAATGAAATTAACGCGACAATTCGATGAAATAAAATTATTTTGACATAATATTCGAAAGTCAAATCGGTAGACAATAACAGTCGTTTTGAATCATCGTCATGGAAACCAAGATTGTCGTCATGCTAACTAATTATATTGAAAGTTTGGTTTTGACAACTTTGTCAAAGAATTAATTTGTGTATGTATTCTCATATTAAGGGCCGGTTGTTCGAACGCTAATCAACAATGATCATTATGAAATAATTAATTACTGTCAATGTCAACTTTGTTTGGGTTGTTAAAAACATAATTAGTTACAATTCTGAGATTATAATCAATTAATATAACAATAATTATTAACAAAATTAATAATAAATCTCATAATTGTAATTAATTATGTTTTCAGCAACCCAAACAAAGTTGACATTGACAGTTTTGGTGACAGTAATTAAATATTTGATAATGATCATTGTTGATTAGCGTTCGAACAACCGGCCCTTAGTAAATTAATTGATTAAGACTTGGTAATTTTTTAAAGACTCTTAGAAAAAATATTGTTCCTAACTCTTGCAGAAAGTCTCTTTTCCGCACTCGACTGCTTGCCGAACTCCCGCTTCGCGTCGTTCGGCAAACTGCAGTCGCGTGCGGAAAATAATGACTTTCTGCACTTGTTAGGAAAATAACTATTTTGCCTCTTTGTATTTTTACGATAAGGCACCTTTTATCGAGATTTGGCTTCTTTTTTAATATGGTTCAAAATATACCTAAAAATGTAAATCATAAATAAATTTTCATATTATTACTAAGTCTCCATAATCGTACTTAACCATATACAAATATGTGTTGGATTTGACAAATATTCAAAATATCTCGATAACAACTCAACTTTTCGAAAAAGTACTAAGAGGCAAAAAAGTTTTTAAAACATTGTGTTTAACTAATGGTTCTACAATAATAATTAAATTGGAACGTACACAAAAGTTTGGGGGTTTAAAGAAACAAAACTCACATAAAACTTTTATGGGATGTCTAAAATTCACTATAATTTTTTCTTAAGATACTACTGCCATAAGAATGCCACATGTCCATTTTCAATAAAATATCTCAAACAGTTTTCGATATATTGGAAAACGTCGATTTTTATTTTGTAACTTCAAAGGGCTGTAACTTTTTTTATGTGCACATTTATACTAAGGTAAGTTGGGTTCAATCGAACTATTTTTGTTCCCAGAATATGTGATTAAATTTATGACCTGTATTGGTCCAAAAATGACCTTTATAATAATAAGTTTTTCTCCTCAGTTAGGGACAGATTTTTATTAATTCTACGTTATCTACATTTTCAAAATAATAACGATGGTATACGATGGTAAGCCACGATAAATTATACAAAATCAGACATGTTTTAGACTTACTTAATGATAGATTCATGAAAATCATAGATGAAAGTATTGTACCATGGTGTGGTCGTTTGAGTATGCGGCAATATATAAAAACAAACGCCATAAGTATGGCGTTAAATTATATAAACTATGTACCGTCAGCGGATATACCTATAAAGTAATGGTTTACTGAGGAAAAGAAAACAATATGATAAACAAAAGCCATTCTCAGAAAGTTGCGCTGACCTTAATGAATAGCTTGTTAGATGCCCAACGAACTTTATATGATTCGGGCATTCTTCTTGCAAAAGATCTATTAGATCGCCTAACTTTTTATTGTGGGACTCTTAGAAGCAATCAGTCAGGTATTCCAAAGAAAATACACACAACGCAAAAGTCTAAGGATATTTTAATAATTTGACAATACCAATGACAGAAATTTCATGCCCATATAAATTTGCTTGTACTATAATTGTTGATACAGACACTCACTTCTTATCAAAAAAAAAATTGTAAAACTGATAGCAATACATGTTTTAGAATGTTTTTTTATAAGGGACAAAAAAATCGACATTTTTATGTTTCGTTTATTTTTAATTTTAGTGACTTTATACCATTCTTGCTTAATAGGTGAGTTAAAGATATTATCTTTTTACCATGCAACGACAACATTTAACGTTGGACGAGATGAATAGAACCGTGGGCCTCCTTTAAGCTGGTATGCGACAAACTCAAGTTGCTGACCAGCTGGGTGTCTCCAATAGCGTCGTAAGTCGTTTGTGGCGTCGGTTTAGAGACACTGGGAGTCCAGCCGAGCAACATCCAGGACGTGGTCCCTATACAACCGTGGCTCAAGACCGATATTTAATTTTAAATGCCAGAAGGCAGCCAACAATCACAGCACCCGAGCTGGTTAATGAATTACAGCTTGCACATAATGTAACAATTAGCCGCAGTACTGTGAGGAATCGTCTCCATGAAGCCAATCTTCGTAGTCGGCGACCGCTGAGATGTCCATCTCTATCAAGAGGCAATCGCGCTGCAAGATTAACCTGGTGTCAAGAGTTTCAGAATTGGACTGACAATGACTGGGCCACAGTTTTGTTTAGTGACGAGTCTAGATATGGATTTCATCCAGATTCTCGTCGGACAAGAGTTTGGAGAAGACCTGGAAATGGAGAACGATTACGACATCTTCAAGAAGTGTATGCATACAGAGGTGGTACATTAATGGTATGGGGCGGAATTATGATTGACGGAAGAACTGACCGCATTTTCCCACGTGGCTTTCTCAGAAGTCACCAATATTTGGACAATATTCTTGAACCTGTTGTGCGTCCGTTTGCTGCTGCTGTTGGAGAAAATTTTTACTTTATGCATGATAACGCTCGATCACATGTTGCGCATATTGTAACAAACTGGTTGGATAACGAGGGTATTGATGTATTGCCGTGGCCAGCACAATCACCAGACTTGAATCCTATTGAGCATGTATGGGACATGCTCCAACGAAGAATTACTCCACATATGGGCAATATCTACAATGACTTTCAATTAAAAGAGCTTCTGAGAGAACAATGGACACCACTACCTCAAGCAGACATTAACAATATGATTCGGAGCATGAACAGTAGATGTAGAGCTGTGATAAACCAACGTTGTGGCCATACTTTATTTTAAGTTTATATTTCGTATTTTTGACATTTTATGGTGGTATGTGAATTGTGTGTGATTTGCAATATATTTCTTTTTGCTCCAATTTTCTGTTTTTTTGCAATTTATGGTTTTTGACATATTAAAAAACAATTCAAACTACAAATTTTGTATTACTTTTTTTAAGTTGATTACAGATAAACAAAATACGTCTATTTATAAAAATATCCCTAGACTTTTGCGTTGTGTGTAGTTCAAAAGGAACTAAAGAAAAATTAAATAATTAAGTGGCATCAAAAATAAGGGCAATACAGGGTGTCCAGAAACTCTAGCGACAAACGGATACAGGAGATTCCTCAGATAATTTTAAGACAATTTAACCCAATTCACTTAGTCCGAAACCGCTTCCTAAGGGAGCTAGAGCTATTTAAAGATGGCGTCTGGTAATTAGTTTTTCTTAAATCCCCCGGAACGCTTCTATTTAGAAAAACAAAAATTGGTATGCATATTTATCTTCCAGAGATAACTCGATTCCATCCATTGCAAATTTCTAGTACCTGTCATAGGCGTCTGTTTTGGGTAGGGCATCGGTACTTTATCGCATAACTTCTTTGTCTTTAACTTTTAGGCATTTCTGACTATGGATTATTAAATTGTGAGGTATTCTTGTACTAAAAGGTACTCTTGTTTTAAGTCAATAGGATACATCATTTTCTGGAAAAATCGATTTGAAAATTTTTCGTTTTTAAATAAAAAAAAATTCAAATAAACCTATTTATAAAAACGAAAACTTCTACGTTTAATTATATTCTAGAGATGAATCGATTTCATTAATTTTCTAGTATCGATCAGATGCGTCGGTTTTGGGTAGGTCAACGGTTATTTTATCGCATAACTTTTTTGTCTTTAATTTTTAAGCATTTTTGATAGTAGATTATTAAATTATGAGGTATTCTAGTACTAAAAGTAACTCTTGCTTAAAGTTGGTAAAATACACCGTTTTTTTTAATTTTTTTTTTAATTCAAGAGACGAAAAATTTTCAAATCGATTTTTCTAGAAAACGGTGTGCCCTACCGACTTAAATCAAGAGTACCTTTTAGTACTAGCATACTAAAATGCTTAAAATTTAAAGACAAAAAGGTTATGCGATAAAATATCCGTTACCCTACCCAAAACGGACGCCTATGATTGGTAATATAAATTCGCAATGGATGGAATCGATTTATTTCTGGAAGATAAATATGCGTACCATTTTTTGTTTTTTTAATTAGAAGCGTTCTGGGGGTATTTAAGAAAAACTAAATACAAGATGCCATTTTCAAAGAGCTCTAGCCCCCTTAGAAAGCATTCTAGGACTAGGTGAATTGGGTTAAATTGTCATAAAATTACCTGAGGAATCTCCTGTTTTCGTTTGTTGGTAGAGTTTCTGGACACCCTGTAAAAAGGTAATTCGTTGGCAAGACAAGAGACCGGTATTAATGCTATCCAGTAAACCTGAACACACCCTAAACTTCTGCAGTACGAGCAAGAAAAAGAGATCAAAAGCAAGGGAGGAACCAGTGGAATATATTTTTAAACCGCAAGTTATCCGAGACTACAACAAAGCTAAAAAAGGTGTAGATTACAGTGATCAAATAGCAGCTTATTATTCTTCCTTACGAAAAGGTCTTAAGTGGTATTGTAAGGTAGTCTTCGAACTAATTTTTGGTGCTACAATAATCATCAGCTGGATTGCCTAAACAAACAAAAAAAAAAGATACTAATGCCAACGTCTCGTGAACAATTACAACTTTCAAATCAAACTGAGTGTATTTCTGAAACCAATTTATCAAAACGAAAACATTGTCTGCATTGAGAAGAACGTCCTGGTAGAAAACGTAGACGAAATTTTGTTGATTGTTGCAATAAGTTGAGAGAGACTATGAAAGTAAAGAAGCTGACAAGAAGGTGACCAAAGTAAACACTTTTTGTGAAAATTAGATAGACATATCTTAGTTATCTATCATATTTGTAATAAATGAAAATTATGTTAGGTATCGGTAATTTAAGAAAAATTTTAATTTTTCTGTCAATTCGAAAGATGTATTTGCATATTAAAACATAGTTTTCAATTTCAAACAACTTTTCATAATAACAATTTTCTATATGGTGCAATTAGTCCATTCTTTCACGTTTTTTGCTCTAAATTTTAAAGAACCGCTTGGATTGACATGAAATTTGACATACGTATAGCTTACATGTCAAAGAAAAAAAGTGATATTGTGCCGATGTGTGCTTTTGCCCTGGGGGTGATTTTCCCCTCTTGGGGGTGAAAAATTATATGTCCAAAATAAGTCCGGAAATGGGTAAACTGACTAATTTTAAGTAACTTCTGTTCTATAGAGCTTTTTCGCCAAGTCAACACTTTTCGAGTTATTTGCGAGTGAATATGTTCATTTTTCAACAAAATAACCACATTTTTAGACGTTTTTTCGCAAATAACTCAAAAAGTAAGTATTTTGTCGAAAAAACGTTCTTAGCAAAAATATAGCTTATAAAAAAGTAAAAAAAATGGTGTACGGGTTAGGTCTCTGGATCTCGTAGAACCAGAGTTATAGCCAATGAAAAATAGATTCATATTCACCAAATTTTAAATAGAATATTTCGACGTGAAATATCCAAAAAATTAAGCACTTTTTGGGAAAACCCATTATAACTTTTTTAAAGTGTTTAAACAAAGCTTTATTTCTGTTTTTACAAAATGTTTGTAGCATTAAATTTAAGCAAGTTACGCTCAAAATAAAGTTGGCCCCTTTTGTTTTTGCAAAAAAAATCGGGAAGACCACCCCCTAATTAGCAACTTAAATGAAATTAATCGTTACCGCTCCACAAATTATTTTACTTATGTTGTCTTTATATGATCTGTAAGTTTTATCGATTCAAAGTGCTTATTTTTGAAAAAATTTGGTTTCATAGTAAAATTTTTAAAAATTTAAATTTTGAAAAATATGTATTTTTTTCAAAATAACTTAAAAATTGTTAGAGATACCAAAAATCTCGAAAAACAAAAAAAGTCAGATTTGTTTTTCTGAATATCATGTATTTTTTTGTTTTTCTGTTAGACAAAAATTGATTAAGATTTGGTGTTTCTAAATTTGCATACATTCGTGATCAATGACTCATTCAACCCCTTTTAACTACAGCCCTTTCAATAATAAGGACTTTGAACCGATGAAACTTACAGATTATAATAAACAATATATACACGAGTCAAGAGACTTGTGAAGTCGTAAGGAGTAAGTTCATTTAAGATACTAATTAGGGGGTGATTTTTTCGATTTTTTACCAAAAACAAAAGGGACTAATTTAATTTTGAGCGTAACTTGTTTAATTTTGATGCTAGAAATTTTTTTTATAAAACAAAATTGAAGCTTTTTTTAAACACTTTAAATAAGTTGTAATGAGTTTTCCCCGAAATGTGCTTCATTTTTGGTTATTTCACGTTAATTTCACGGTCATTCGGAATTTGACGAATATGAACCTATTTTTCATGATCTATAACTCTGCTCCTACTAGGTGTAGAGACGTGATATATACACCATTTTTTAAAATTTTTTACAGGCTATATTTTGGTAGGAATGGTTATTCGACAAAATACTTACTATTTCCATTATTTGCGAAAAACCGTCTAAAAGCGTGGTTATTTTGTTGAAAAAATGAACATATTCACTGCTAAATAACTCGAAAAGTATTGACTTAGTGAAAAAATTCTATAGAACAAAAGTTACTTAAAATTAGCCAGTTTATCCATTTCCTGACTTTCTTTGGACGAATATTTTTTCACCCAAAAGAGGGGGTGAAAACTACCCCCAGGGCAAAAGCACATATCGGCACAATATCACTTTTTTTCTTTGACTTGTTAGCTATGCGTATGCCAAATTTCATGTCAATCCAAGCGGTTCTTTAAAATTTAGAGATTTTGCAATATTTTACCGTTAAAGAACGGACTAAATATAAAGTACCTTTACTCTTGACCGAAATTCATATTTTGACATACCTCGTATAAGATTAATAAAATTTGATATCTTATAGTTCCATGTTACGGTTAGGTTTTAGGTCATGCAGAGATTTTTATCAACTTTTTTCCGTAAAATTAATATCAAAAAAGTTTCCCATATGGTTCCAAGTTGCGCAGACAGACTCTATACAGCGTTTATTGCTATAAATTAAGGTAATCAGTTTTTATTTCCTTTCACATAGATTTAAACTTAAAACGGGTATGTGTGAAGCATAAATGAAATGATGCCTCACATTTAACTTTACAACTGTATAAACACCTTGTTAAAGTAATGAGTTAAAAGATGTACTCAACTCCATAACGACCAACTACAAATTTCGAATACCGGTGCAGTTTCGTGACCATTTTACACGACTCCATTACTGTGAACTGGATCGCGTAGAGTTTATATTAGCAGCTAGAGCCTTTTCGCCATAAATGTGCACAACATTCGATCTTATAAACAACTTTTTATCGTTCCCTAGACAAATATAATCCCAATTACACTGGAAGTATCTTATCAAGCTTATCACGATTTTCTATTTCGTTTCAGACAGTAGCATACATATAGGAACAAATGTAAAGAATTTTCTGGTGATACTCTTAAAATTGGTAGTTTAATTTATCATTATTATATAAACATCAGCTCTAGGTAAAAAATTGACTATTTACCCCAGGCTGTGGGTGAAAAATAGGTCGATTTCAGGATATAATTCAGGAATTTTTGAAACCTATCAGGTGTTGTAAAGGACGATGCCAGGAATAACTTCTACTAAAATGTAACCAAAAATATTGTGCGCTTTTTTTTTTAATTGCGATTTTCATTTGTTAAATTTGCAATTTTTATTGATTTTTAATTTTGCAGCTTAGGATATTGATTTTAGAGAAAAACTTTTTAATAGAAAGTTGTAGTGAATTAAAAAACCTACAATTTGAGGTACGGTAAGTTTAATTTGGTTAACTGGTTATTACAAAACAGCCTGCGAAAAGTCCAAAATGACCGTTTTTACAATTGCATTATTTATAATCAAGTATATTCAAATGGGAAATAAGCCACAATTTTACCTAAAAATGATTTTATTAACGTTTCGACGCCCAAGTCGGGTGTCGTTGTCAAAATACAAAATAATACTAAATAAACGAAAATGTTGTTGCTTAGTAAAAAATTCTTCTAATAATTTATTTAATCTGACTCATTTATATCGGCAATTCAGACACGTATTATACATTTTAAAGTAGACGACTTTAAAATGATATTGCCAATATTGATGAGTTGCGTTCCTGGGACGACTTTACTAAAAGATAGTTCATTCGATTACATGAAATGCATTATTTATTGTACAAATATTTATTTTTTATTTTTTTAAAGCTTTAAAATAAAGATCTTTCAATTCCAAACATAAAAAAAATTGTAAAGCCAGATTAACGAATTTGTTGCTTAGATATTATAAATTGTTTATCCCAAGAGGTCAAATGTCGAAGGCTATAACTTTTTGAAAAAAAAATCGTAGAGAGTTGGTGAAACATCTAATCTCCTTCTAAAGAGTTATATTTTCATATTCTGATGTAAATAAATGCGTAAAATATTTTTAAACCTCTAATTTTTGGGTTTGAAAATAAGGTGTCAAATTTCGTTAAAAACATTTAGAGCTGAAGCGGCCCTGTACATCCTATGAGTTTTTAACTTACAGATTATTGTTGCTAAAGATGAAACAAAGATTTATAAAAAAATTAAAAATTTCTACGACCAACTGAACCCGTGATAATTTTTGGGTTTGGAAATAAGGGGGCATATTTCGTTATAAACATTTAGAGCTGAAGCGGCCCTGTACATCCTATGAGTTTCTAACTTACAGATTATTGTTGCTGAAGACAAATTGAAGATTTATAAAAAAATAAAAATTTTCTACAACCAACTGAAGCCGAGATAATTGTTTTTTTTTTCTTAAGTCGTAGTGCCTTTATTTATAACAATTAAGAAATTATTTTACAGTCATTGACTAAAGAAAGACTTATATAATCTTAAAATAAAAATTATTATAAAATATAATTACATTTAATTATTAAAAATTATTTTTAAAATCGGTGCATTTGCGAGCGGCCGAATTTTGCAAATCACCCAGCTCGCTTCAAATCCGCGCGGTCGGAAAATTTTTACGTAGCTTGTATTAAATTTGGAGAGAAAACAATTTAATAATATTACCATTATAATATGCAGTCTATTTACCACTGTATTTGTTTTTCCTGATAAACTTTTATATGTGAAATTTCATTTCTGAAGAAATAATATTACAAAAATGATACATATATATGAAATATATAACTATATTTTAATTTTTTCATTGTTATATAAATATAATAATAATAATGTTACTTCTTACTATATACAATATAAAACTTTTTCTTCTTGTAGTGACTATTATTTTTATATTTCACATATAAAAGTTTATCAAGAAAAACAAATACAGTGGTAAATAGACTGTATATCATAATGGTAATATTATTACATTGTTTTCTGTCAAAATTTAATAAAAGTTACGTAAAAATTTTCCGAGCGCGCGGATTTGAAGCGAGCCGGGCGATTTGCAAAATTCGGCCGCTTGCAAAAGCACCGATTTAAAAAATAATTTTTAATAATTAAATGTAATTCTATTTTATAATAATTTTTATTTTAAGATAACATAAGTCTTTCTTTAGTCAATGACTGTAAAATAAATTCTTAATTATTATAAATAAAGGCACTATGATTTAAGAAAAAAAAAACAATTATCTTGGCCTCAGTTGGTTGTAAAAAATTTAAATTTTTTTATAAATCTTCGTTTCGTCTTTAGCAACAATAATATGTAAGTTAAAAACTCATAGGGTGTACAGGGCCGCTTCAGCTCTAAATGTTTATAACGAAATTTGCCCCCTTATTTTCAAATCCAAAAATTAGAGGTTTGCAATTGTTTTACGCATTTATTTACATCAGAATATCAAAATATAACTCTTTCAAAGGAGATTGGATCACTAACATTCTACGATTTTTTTTCAAAAAGTTATAGCCTTCGACATTTGACCTCCTGGGATAAACAATTTATAATATCTAAGCAACAAATTCGTTAATCTGGCTTTAAAATTTTTTTTTTTTTTATGTTTGGAATCGAAAGATCTTCATTTAAAGCTTTAAAAAATAAAAAAAAAAATATTTGTACAATAAATAATGCAATTGTAAAAACGGCCATTTTGGACTTTTCGCAGGCTGTTTTGCAATAATCAATTAACCGAATTAAACTTACCGTACCTCAATTTGTAGGTTTTTTAATTTACTACAACTTTATATTAAAAAGTTTTTCTCTAAAATCAATATCCTAAGCTACAAAATTAAAAATTAATAAAAATTGCAAATTTAACAAATGAAAATCGCAATTAAAAAAAAGCGCACAATATTTTCGATTACATTTTAGTAGAAGTTATTCCTGGCATCGTCCTTTACAACACCTGATAGGTTTCAAAAATTCCTGAATTATATCACGTTTTTTCACCCACAGCCGGGGTAATTAGTTATTGTAGGTAATATACTAGATTTATTATTACAGTTATGGTTCCTCTTGTGTGGATATAGAGGATGTAAAAGCCAAATGGTATAAATTAATTATTTCCTAAATGAGAAATTTTGGAAATAAATCCCGAAACGCAGATTTTGGTTTTTAAATTATATGATTTTTTGGCATATGTGTATCATACTAGTGACGTCATACATCTGGTCGTGATGACGTAATTAATGATTTTTTTAAATAAGCATGTGTAATATATTAACTATTTAGCAATATATTCACACACTTATTTATACAGGCTATCCAAAAAAATTATTAAATTAATTGACACAAAAATAAGAATGTATATTATTTTATTTAATTCAAAATACATGTTACTGCTGTCAGAAAACACAAAAAATATTTATTTGACGAATAAACCTGGTAAAGTCTTCTACTTTAAAATGTATAATATATGTCTGAATTGCCGATAGAAATGAGTCAGACTAAATAAATTATTGAAGAATTTTTTTACTAAGCAACAACATTTTTGTATAGTTCATTCATATTTTTTTTTATTTTGACAACGACACCCGATTTGGGCGTCGAAACGTTAATAAAATCATTTTTTTAGTAAAATTGTGGTTTATTTCCCATCAAAACTAGTTAATTGCAAAAATGCCACAAGAAAATAGCTTCAGAACAACATTAAAATAAAAGAGTATGTGTACTTTGTACCCACGTAAGAAGTTATAATTTTATTAAAAATTTTTTTCTAAAAAAGATCCAAGTTGCAATCAAAGTAGGTATCACAATTACAAAATACATCACACAAACGTTTTCGGACTTAAAGTCCATCATCAGGTTAGACCTAGAAATTTTAGAACTAGGTTTTTTAGACAAAAATTTTTAATAAACTTATAATACCATCTACATCTAGCTTTTACTTCTTAAGTAATTTTTATTATGGTATACAGCCAATTAAGATTCATTCCTTTTTATGGTAAGAAGTTATACTTCTATTATTATGATTTCAACGAAATAAATATATTTTTAGCAGTTCACTTGTGTTTTTATTTAAATATTAAATTAATTTTAATTCTTAAAATAATAACAAAAATTAAAAATAAGGTTAATAACGTCATTTTTTATGAACTGGAGCATCCCCGCAATTAATTTTCCCGTGATGAATCGTATAAAATATAAAAAACGTCAGATTTTCTGCACAAATTTTTAATTGTCTGTTCATCATATTTTAATACTTCTGATTATTCTATTGCCCACGAATACAAATCCAAAGACATAACAATTATAATAAATATGTTTACTTAAAACACCAAAAAGTATATTTTTTTCACACTTTATTTGCACTGATTCATACGTAAATTGAATGAAGTAACTGACTTCATACTTAGTCCAGAGAAATAAGGTTTTTGTCGGGACACTTGAGCAGCCAGGTTGCAAATGGGTTTTTTGGGTACTATAATATCTAATACATTATAATACATTATAAATACAAAAATGCCCGTACAGTTCAGCCCATCAAATAAAGGTCAAAAATGGCAGTTTTTTCGTTTAAACCGCTACTGGTAAAAATAGGGTAAATAAATATCTTATTTGTAGTATTCTTCTTTTAGTAGATGACCCAAGGTATAAAATTGCAGTTTTTGAATTTTGGTCCCATTATGTGTTGCTTTGGAAATTGTGATGGGTGTTTCTTCTAAGACGACAGACTCAGGTTAAAACAAAATAAATATATTCAATCTAATTTTTTACAAAATAAATAAAAATAATATATCTCATTTCTATTCATCGCAGCGAAGTCCTCCTCCAGGTAGACAAGATGGTGGTATGCTTGATGGTCGTAAGTAGTGTTGCCCAAAATCGGTCTTGGTCTTGCAGTCTTAAGACCAAGACCGCCTAATTTTAGCAAGACCAAGACCAAGACTTACCGTGCAAGACTTGAGCAAGAACAAGACTAAGCCTGCGAGACTCTTGCGTCTTGCAGTTAGAACTGAGGGTCGTTTTAGGGAGTATATAAGTTTGGCTATATTCTTAGATACTCTATGAGAAACAAAAAAAATGTTTAACAAAAATTTTGAAAATTGGACTTATGCGCATTATGAACAATACCATAAACATACATAGCGAATCAAAATATCCATTAAAAAAACATTCGACACATTTGACATGTACTGAGAGGTCATTATTATAATGTAAAAATAAATTTTTTTAGTTATACATTCTTTCTCAGCAGCAGTGGAGTAGCTAGCCCCACTGGGGCCCCATATCAAAGATTTTCGCGGGGCCCTTTTGAAGAACTGATATAAGGTAGTGCTAGAAAATGTTCAATGGAACACCGTACTTATGTGAATGTGTACTCTTTTGTATGGTGTCGAAGGTTAGAATTTAACGGATACACTCTTCAAAAAGCTGGAAGACTTTGAAACCTTGGTGTATCGGAGGATCCTACGAATAAGTTGGGTGGATAGATTTCGTAACGAAATTGTTATACATCGGAGGGGAAAAATTACGGGAAGTTATCAGAGCAGTAAAATCTCGCAAACTTGAATATTTTTTGGCCATGTTATGAGGTGCTATGTGCTATCCGTATTATACTACGGGATGGAAGCGTGGACAATGAAGAAAATTGACGTGAGAAGACCGGATACATTCGAGATATGGATGTACCGAAGAGTATTGAAGATCTCATGGGTAAACAGAATAATCAACGTAGAGGTAAAGACACAGACGTGTGTATAAGGAAAGAGAAGTACTTCCAACAATTAAGAGAAGAAAACTGAGATATATGGGACATGTCATGAGAGGAGATGAATATCTAATACTCCAGTTCATTATGTAAGGAAAATCCAGGAAAAAGATTTATAGGAAGCTGATAGCTGATTTAACTTATGGCTGAAGAATCTTAGGGCATGGTTTGGATGTAGTAACAACGAATTATTTGGAGCCGCACTCTCAAAAGAAAAAATCGCTTTGATAATTGCCAACCTTTGAAGCGGAGACGGCACCCAGAGAAGAATGCGCCACCCAGAGAGTTATAATATACTCCATTTAATAATAAAAGGCAAAGGAGGCGGAAGATAAGGGCCAGGTCGAAGAAAAACGTCATGGCTTAGAAATCTAAGAGAGTTGTTTGAGAAACTCCAGCTTCCATTTTCCGAGCTGCCGCCAACAAAATTAGTATATCCAATTTTGATAGCCAACACTCGATAATCAAGCACGGCACATGAAGAAGAAGACATGTGTGAATAATTTTATTTCACTTTAAAATTCCTGAAATTCAAATACTCATCAGTACGAACTAACCAGCATCTGAAAGAATTACTAAGAATTGCTGTCACCATTTTTTCATTAAGATTTAAAGAATTATCAAAAGAAGTAAAATAAATTTAGTACCAATAGGTTGTACTTTTATTTACACGTGTTCAATAAATATTCTGTACAAAGTTCTGTAAAAAAATTTTTAACACCTCTTTTTTGCATAAATTTTTAATACGCATTTAATGACGGCTTCTAAAAAAATTCAAATTTCTATCAAAGAATAACAAGGACCTTGGCCACCCCTGTTACAGACGACAATTAGATAAGAATTATTGTTTCATTAGTAGATAGAGATCTAGTACCTACTTACCATTGCAATCTAAATCACTTTGATAATCTGGTTGATGGAAAAATGAAGAAATTTTGGGTATCTTCTTCAAAACTTCTTCCTTTTTTTGTTTCATTTTTCTTTTCATCGCTCTACTCAGCTACTCTCTTTTTATTTCACTCATTTTTTTCACTTCACAATATTTTCAGAATTTAAAATTTAAACTTTCTGAATCGACTGCACAAATTGAACCTAATAAACCTAATAAACTCTAGTAAACCAAACTCAAAAAATAGATTTGAAAACAGATTCAGTTTTTTCAACAACACTTGTTATATTATATAAGCCAAGGTTGACTGGACAATGCAAAAATGGGCTAAACGATAAATAGATTAAGTACACGAAAATATACCCAAAACAATATACACACTTTTGCAAATCGTCAAAGATTAAGCTATAACAAAAATTGCAATTTGGCCATTTTACAGTGTGTCACCGCCAACAGTGAATGAACAATGAAAAGTAACTTGAAACCAAAAACAAAGCTTCTTTGTTATTATGGATTACAGCGGCAAATGGCTATACGTAGATATTATGATTTACAATACAATAATATAGAAAAAGAATCCATTATACGAAAAGGTCGACATCCAAACAATAAACTGTTTCAAAGCGTTTTATTAGGGAAATTGTAGAATATTTTGTTAAATTTTTTAAATTGAAGTTTTGCTTCGACATACAGCGCCGGGGCCCCGTATAATTGATACGGCGCGGCGATAGCTACGCCTTTGCTCAGCAGCTGACTTCTTTGCTCTGAAATTATTAATGGTCCTGGTTTTGAGAATAGTCGTCTTCTAATCACATTCATATAACACAACATTCCTGCGTTGCGACGCCTACAGTAATATCGAATATCGTATCCAAACTTTTTAAAAATATGTCACCTTAGCACTTATATTTCTCCAAGAAATTAACGCACCACCCATCTTTATTTATACGTCCATGGCACCATACCACCTTAAAAACGGGTCATTTTTAATGTCTCAAATTTCCTAAACCTGTTGTTATTTAAATTTAAGTGATTTTTTTTAATATTTGGTCTTATGCAGTGTATGCTCTTTGTGTATATCGCAGTAATAATATATATTGTATGTAGACAGGTCAATTATTGTCAGTGTATACCGGGTGTACCAATCAAACTGTGTTTTTCTACAACCACTATTCAAAGTGCACTTTTCTGCACGGTTTTATGTTAGCAAACTTGATATTTTATCACAGTATAAGATATTTGACATTAGTGTGCAGAAAAGTGACGTCCCTGTGCCGCAAAGTGACGTTTCTGTGCCGCAAAGTTCTTTTCTGCACAGTTGACTACCTCATTCTGAGTAACGTTATATTCTGTTTACATCCGTGGTTAAACTTTAGACAAATATATAATCTATAAGACAATTATTATATTTTACTATAGCATAGAAACTAAATTATGGATGTTACAACTGTTTTATTTAACCATTTTATTCTTATTAAACATTTTATAATTATCAAATAACCAATAAGGATTTAGCAACCTGTGCAAGAGACGTCGAATGAAGTAGGTTTTGTGTAAATCCGTGACTGCATAAATATAATGTCAATAATGTGTAATAATTGTTTAAATTTAAACAAATTAAGGCAGTGCATTAATTTTTTAACTGATTTCTGTGCAATTTATTTAGGTATAAGGAATTTAAATTGATTAGTAGGTATTAATTAAATACAGTTTAAAATGTATCACATAGGTACCTATTATAATTAATCATCGTTTGGAAATTGTGATTTTTATTTTTAGGAAAAACTGTGCTTGTAGAAAAAGTATAGTGTGAAACACGTGCAGAAAGGTAATTTCTCACTCGTTTGAATTGCGGCACTCGCTTGCGCTCGTACCGCAACTTTTCAAACTCGTGAGAAATTAGTACCTTTCTGCACTTGTTGCACAATATACTATTTTTCTCACTCTGTGGAATAATCTAGCATTATGCTAACTTATTATTCTAGCATGCAATAATAGCATACTCAAATTAAAGCCCAACTAAAGCCTCATATTTTCTTAAAATTATGTTTTTTATTCATTCACGTATATTGGATAATAAAAAAGTTAGGTACTTTTTTAACTAGCCACGTTTTTCATCAATACAGAATGTTTTTAAATAAGTATGGCAAACTTTAATGGGTAATTCTGCACGAAAAACTAATGACAGTTTACTTCATAAACGTTTACTTTATAAATGCTTGGTTTACCAAATAGGGAGGGGTTGAAATTTTTCTTACAAACTGACGATTTATTTATTGCTCTAAAATCGGTTGAGATATGCAAATGAAATTTTGTGGGTTTTAAGAGGTAGTTTTAACTTTAGTTAGTTAGAACATAGAGAGCGATCGTGGGTTCAAACCCCACCCGATGTCAATTGTTTAGATATTTATTAATTTGGCTAGTCTTTACTATGGCTATGATATTTTGGCTAGTCTTTACTATGGCTATGATATTCAAGCTTAAAATGTACCTCTCTGTTACGTTGTTCTAAGATATGCAATAGGCTAATGGGCAACTGCGAGACCTGCGATAAGACTCTTGCTGCAAGATCAAGACCAAGACCAAGACCGGGAGCGCAATACCAAGACCAAGATCAGGTGTACTGGCGCAAGACCAAGACCAATACTGTCTAAGTCTCGTCTTGGTCTTGCATTTGGGCAACACTAGTCGTAAGATGATAAGACGCTGCCTTGAAGAGCGACGAGATATCGGGTTTGCTATTGAGAGGTGGTTTGGACAAACACAGGACAATCGGAGTAATGGTTTGGATGGTTATTGCATATGGTAGCCGATTACCACTTTTGTTTATTCGAGGCAGTATGGCAGATGCACGTTATGTTGATGACATCTTACAAACCACTGTACTGCCTTATCTAGATGGCCGTCGAAACGCCCTTTTTCAGGAAGACGAAGCGCGTCTCCATAGTGCTCGTCGAACTATCGACTTTCTCCAAGAAGCTGGCGTTAACTTCTGCCGTGGCTAGCAAGCAAGCAAGCAAGCAAGCAAGCAATTTGATTTAACCCGACCTGTGGGAATGTCCACCCTCTCGAAGGAGTACATTCGGGTGTAACAATTCATTGGGGCGAGGTGTTTTGACCCGAGTAAAAACAGGGATCACCCCACCTCGCTCCAATGCCCCAGGCCATCCCTTTCCCCCCCATAGCACGCTGATGCGCGATGGGGGCACAACTATCGTAGCCAAATGCTCTTCACAATGGAATCCTGGGTAATAAGATTCCAATGTGGTACCCTAATCGAATGCAAAAACTAGGCCAGCGTGATGCGCTCTATGCCTTTATCTTCTTTCTTACTTATCCGCGGAACTAAAAAATTGCTTGCTTGGGCCCCGAGTCATCGTGCTGAGCCCTAGTGGGCTCCGCCCGATGACTCGTTGCTCGAGTTTGTATGTGTTTTATGGTTTTTTTTTTTTTTTTTTTTTATAATTTTTTTGGGGGCTTTCGCCATTTTTTTTTTTTTTTTATTTTATTTATATTTTTTTGGGGGCTTATGCCCTTCTGTAATTTTCTAAAATTCACTTACCTTAGAGGCGATCGTGGTACTTGATCTTCGTATGTAACGCTGTCTTCGGCACTTGTTTTCGAGCTACGAACTCACTACTATCACTTATCACTTTTATACTCTTATCCCACTATTTGTTGCTTCGGACGTCTGTGCTTCCATCGGTGGAACTCATCATACCTTAGCGTCTCTCGCAGTATGTAATTTGGGTGGTGCTCCAGTTCCGCGAATTTGGTCCTTGCCTTATCTGTCATGATTTCGGTGACTCTCACCTGTTGGAGTTCTCTGAACAGGAATCTTTCAGCTACATATCTTGGGACTCTGGCGGCCTCCCTCAAGCTGTTGTTGTGGGCTTCTTGGATCTTCTTCTTGTGTGTGTTACTTACATGTCCCCATGCGAGAGACGCGTATGTTAATACCGGTAGGATTATACTATTGATCAGTCTTAACCTTGTTTTCAGTCTTAGTTTGCTTTTCCTGCCTGTGAGTCCTCTTAATGTTGCTTTTGCTATGTTGGCCTTCCGGACTGTGGCTTCTACGTGTTGTTGGAAGGTTAATCCTTTGTCCATGATGACTCCTAGGTATTTAGCTTCGTTTTTCCACTCGATGGGTCTGTTCTGCACCGTCAGCTGTTCCTCTGGCTGTTGTCTTCCTTTCTTGTATAGAACCGCTTGCGTTTTATCTGAGTTGATGGCTATCTTCCATTTTATACTCCATTCTTCTATTTCTTCTAACGCTGTTTGCAGGTTGGTCACTGCTATATCTACATTTCTATGTTTGGCCGCTATCGCTGTGTCGTCGGCGTAGAGGCTCATGAGGGTACCTGGTGTTCTAGGTACATCAGCGGTGTATATCGTGTACAGCAGGGGTGACAGGACCGCTCCCTGGGGTACCCCAGCTTCCGGGTTTCCGAGCTCGGACAGGACTTGTCCTATCCGAATCCTGAAAGTCCGGCCGCCCAAGTACGACGAGATTAGTCTCGTCATCGCCCCGCTGTACCCGAAATCACGCATTTTGTATAAGAGCCCCTTGTGCCAGACTCTATCGAACGCTTTACTTACGTCCAGGAACGCTGCTCCAGTGTACTGCTTGTCGTTGAAACCAGCTGCTATGTACTCGGTTAGTCTGAGTACTTGTAGCTCGCTGGAGTGCTCTGCTCTGAATCCGAATTGAGCTTCTGGGATGATATTTAGTCTGTTCGTTTCCGCTTGCAGTCTGCTTAGAATGATTCTTTCCACTATCTTGCTGATCGCTGGAAGTAAGCTGATTGGCCTGTAGTTCTGCGGGAATGTGTGGTTCTTGCCAGGTTTTGGGATCATGATGACATGGGCCTCTTTCCATCTGTTTGGGAATATCTTGTATCTTAGTATTGCGTTCACTATATTTGTGAAGTACACTATAGCTTTTCTGGGCAAATATTTTAGGGCTCTATTTGTTATTTCGTCTAAGCCAGGCGCTTTTCTCGGCGAACTGTTTTTGATGTGTTCGTTGATTTCTTCCGGTGATGTTGGGGGAATGAAGTCCTCTGGGTCTTCTGGTCCTTCTTCTTGTTCTTCAACTTCTTCCAGGAAGTCGTCGTCTTCGTCTTGGTGGTAGTTTAGGTCGCATTCCCTTTCGAGTGTAGCCCTCATCGCTTCTGCTTTATCCACTATGGTGTATACCATACCGTGTCTTCCATGTAGTGGGGGGATGGGTTTTCTGTCGCTTCTCAACATTTTCTGTAGTTTCCACACATTTTTCATGTTTGAGTCTTGTTCTTCCGTCTCTTGTACAAAGTTGTCCCATTTTTTACTACGGTGGAGTTGTAGGGCCGTTTTGACCTCTCTGTTTAAAATATTTGCCCAGGATTTGTCTACTCGATTTCTTGTTCTTCTTGCTGTTTGTTTTGCTCTATTTTTTTCCCTTATCAAATCTTGTGTTTCTTGTGGAATATCTTTGAACCTTCCCATGTAAATCTCGACTTCTTCCTCTGTTGTGCTGCTTCTGATTGCCTCTTGTATGATGTTTTCGAGCTCTAGGACTTTTCCTTCTATTTCTTCTGGATTGTTTATCACTGGCACTATATTTATTCCTTCACTTACTAG
Organism: Diabrotica virgifera virgifera; assembly: GCF_917563875.1. Taxonomy (NCBI): domain Eukaryota; kingdom Metazoa; phylum Arthropoda; class Insecta; order Coleoptera; family Chrysomelidae; genus Diabrotica; species Diabrotica virgifera. Next base: position 60,256,447 of record NC_065445.1, on the reverse strand, counting down.
TCTTTTGTAGTTTGTCCACTTTATTTTCTTTTTTGTTCTTTTTGGTGGGTTTGTCTCTTCCCATGTTCCGATCTCTAGTAGGATGGGGTGGTGGTCAGTTGATCCTTCGTTCAGCGTAATTAATTCTGATTGCAGCCCTAGGTTTTTGGCCACAACTATGTCGATATGGGTTGGAAGTCCATTTCCTGGGTAGTGGGTAGGTTCTTCTGGGCCCATTGCTATTGTGTCTTCATTGTTTTCTATGTATCTATTTAGTAGTCGTCCGTTTCGGTTCGTAGCTCTGTCGTTCCAGATGGGGGATCTTGCATTCAGGTCTCCTATTATGATGGATGGTTCGGCGATGTTTAGGAACGCATCTAGGTCATCGTCCATTAAAGGGTCTTGTGGTCTTACGTAAGCTGATGTGATTCTTACTGCTCCTTGCCTCATTTTCACTTCTACTGTTGTAGCCTCCATGTTGACCAGTGGTGGAGTCGTGAATCTGGTGTGTCTGATTCCCTTTTTTACTAGGATGGCCGTTCCTCCTGATCTTCTGGTGTGGTCGTTCCTGTATACATCGTATCCAGGGAATTTTAAGTTAAAGTTGTTAGTTAACTTGGTTTCCTGGATTGCTACGATGTCCATCTCGTATCTACTTGCGATTTCATCCATGATGTTCTGGTTTGTTGATATTCCTCCTGGATTCCAGGAGCCTATCCTCAAGTATCCCCTGTCTGTCAGCATTACTTCTGCGCTTCCCTGGTGCCTTGTATAACTTCTCTAACTACCCTAGTCACTATTCTGACTATGTAGTCTTCATCAGGGATCGCTGTTTGGTGTTGGTTGTTTTGCGTGGCCTGGGCGTAGGTGGTGCCGGTGGCTTGTGGTCTTCTTGCCTGTGGTTGTTGTTGTTGCGGCCTCCTTGGTGGGGGTCTTCCCCACGTAGGGCATCTTGGGCATCCTCTGTAGCTGGCTGGATGGCTGCCTTTACAGTTGGCACATGTAGCTTTAACTTCTTTGGCCCTTTTGCACATCTTAGTGGGGTGATCCTCACCGCATTTGACACACCTGGGGTCGTTGTGGCACGCGTTCTGGGCGTGGTGGTAGCCTTGGCAGTTGAAACACTGCGTGGGTCCTGTCGCTTTTCGGAGATCCTCTACCACGACCTTCATGTGGCACAGGTTGGTTATGCGTCTCGCCGCCTCGACGTCCCCCTGATCCAGAGTTATGACGAACATAGGTAGCTGTCTTCTTGGGCCGGCTCTTGTCGACATATTCTTTGCTGCTTGGCAGTCAATGTTATATTGATCTGCCATGTCATTCTTGATCTCTTCCTCTTTGGTATTCGTTGGTAGCCCTCTTATTACCATTTTAGGTTTTACTTCTTCCTCGAATGGGAAGGCTATCCATTGTAGTCTCTTCTTGGGATCTTTTAGGGTCATGTTCTTTGCGTAATCCTCAATAATGTGTGTCATCTTTCGATAATCTTCCGGGCTTTTCGCCTGGATGAGGGTTTCCCTTCCGCTTCTGGAGATCTTATTTGTCGTGATTACGCCTTGTTTCTGGGCTATACTGAGGATAGCCCCTGTCTCGCTCACGCTCTGTAATTTAATTACAGGCGGCTTACGTTGACGGGTTACCTGTTGTTCAGGTAACGCGGCAGCTTCTTCTTGCTGGTTGGTCTCCATTTGGTTCGACTCTGAATCCTTGGGATGCCGTGCGGCAGGCGCATTTCCACCCGCGCTCGTAGGTGGATGTATTGGTGGGGCATTTCCTCGGGGTAGGTTGAAGGAATCTTCTGGTGGGGGTGAAGCAGCTCTCATGGCGTTTCTAGCTTGATTTTCCCATGATGTCGTCTCGTCTTTTGAGATGGGTGACTTCAGTTTTGGGAAGTCTTCTTTATTTTTTGGATTCTCTCGTATTTTTCTTAGTCTCTCCTCTGCGGGTGACCTTTTGGCTTCAGGGATTGGCTGTGATTTCTCGACTTCAGAGACTGGCTTCTGTTGGAGATTCTGTTGTAGGAGTTTTTTCATTTCTTCGAACATATCTGCAATTTGGACTCGCATTATCTGCATCTCTTCGTTTTGTTGTTGGATGAGGAACATCAATCTCTCGTTTTCGGCCTTTTGTTGGTCTCTCTCTGCCGTCATCGCCTCTAGCATCTTCCTCATCTCTTCTTGCTCGTTTGTCTTGAGTACCTTCTCTTTCTTGTTTTCTTCGGCTTCACTCTCTTTCGGTTTCGTTCGTTTGGTGGTGCCTCTGACTGCCTGCTCTGCCTCATCATCCATGGGCTCTGCTGTTGGATTTTCTCCGTCCTTCTTCGCTTCTGCGTCGTTCTTCGGTTTCTCCTCTTTTTTCTTTTTGGATTTCTCCTTCTTCCTCTCGCTTCTAGGTTTCTTGAACCCATTTTCATCCATGGATGAGCAGTCGTCGGTGTCGGAACTCAATTCCTGAAACAGGTTAGAGCCCACTTTGCGTGAGCCCTCATAGATTGGCGGGGATTGCGCCATGAATCGGGGGTGTGATCGAGACCTAGCTCGATCAATCGTCTGGGGTTGGGGGCGAACGGTCCTAATTTTGGACGAAGCCTTTTTTTCTGTCGACTGGCCCGACGCCAGCTCGACTTCAGGGTTGGCTCCCTGCACCAAGCGCGGTTGTTCACGTACCCAGACAGAACTGTGTACGGGTTCCACTTGAATTTCTCAATCTACTGACCTAGGGGCCGGGGCTGCATCAATGTAGATTCTCAAAAGCTACACCCTGCAGTGTCGAGGTGCAGTGTTTTAAACTACACCCTTCCCTTACGGAGGCACAGTAGATATCCCGTAGCGGGCTCTCGTCGAGCCCGCTATTTCTTTTTCCGCTAGCCGATCTCTAGCTGTGGCGTCTCAGAGAACTCAATAGAAATTCCCTAAGTTTCACCACATCCAGACGAACGGCTTTTGCCTCACCTTCTTGCCTAAGGCGAAAAAGTGTTACGGTTTCGCTATCACGCTTACATTCGTGATGGAATGAGAATTCCTGCTAGCCGAAAACAACCTTTTCACCGTCTGGCTTCTTGTCGTCCGCGTCTTCTCGCCTCGGAGAGTGAAAACGCTCAACTGTTACCTCGCTTACATTCGAAGTAGGACTAATAAGTCCCCAGCCGAACAATCCCCACTACTCGTTGGCTTCTCTTCGCTGCTTCTCTGCTCCGCTCCGCTCGCACGCGTGTTACTAGTCTAGTGGTCGGCACTAGACTCTTCTGCCGTGGCTACCCCTTTCACTGGGTTTAAATCCTATCAAACATGCGTGGGATATAATGGGGAGGAGACTGTCCACTTTGCACCATCCTCCGCAGACTCCAGGTGCCACAAGCAGACATCGATCAGCTCATTTTGTTAATGCCTAGAGGAGGGTGCCCTTCTCGGGGGTGAAAGTCATATATTCAAGATAAGACCGGAAATGGATAAATTAACTGATTTTAAGCAACTTTTGTTCTATAGTTTTTATGTAAGTCAATACTTTTAGAGTTATTTTCGATTGAAAATGTTTATTTTTCGACAAAAAAACTACGTTTTCGGACGGTTTTTCGCAAATAACTCAAAAAGTAAATACTTGATCGAAAAAAATATCCTTAGCAAAAGTGTAGCTTATAAAAAACTGAAAAAAAAATGTGTGTCAGTAAAGTCTATCAATCGAGTAAAACAAATTTGTAGCTCATGAAAAATACTTTCTTGTGCGTCTAATTCCAAATCGAATATTTCAAGGTGAAATCACCGAAAAATTAAGCACTTTTCGGAAAAAACCTATTTAAACTTTTTTAAAGTGTTTATAAAAGGCTTTATTACAATTGTCCATAAAAGTTTCTAGCATTAAAAATAAGCGAGTTACGCTCAAAATAAAGTTGGCGCTCTTTTTTTTTGTAAAAAAATCATGCAAATCTCCCCGTGTTTAGCTCCTCAAATGAAATTAATCGCTACTGCTTTACAAACAATTTACTCACTTATCTATTTTTTATATGATCTGTCAGTCTAACCAGTTTATAGTGCTTATTTTTGAAAGGGTTATAATTAAAAAAGCTTGAACGGGTCACTAGTCACGAGTGTATGCTTTTGAACAGCCATATCTTAACCAATTTTTGTCTTGCGGAAAAACAAAATGAAACTAGCATATTTATAATAAGAAAACCTATATTTTTTTACTCTTTAAGATTTTTCTTATAACTAATACTTTTTAAGTTATTTTAAAAAAAGGAAGTTTTTCAAAAAATTTTAGAAAATTTAGTTTTATTATAAAACCAAATTTTTTCAAAAATAAGCAATTCAAGCCAATCAAACTTACAGCTCATATAAACAATATACATACAGTTAAAATAAATGGTAAAGCGGTAACGATTAATTTTATTTAGGGTGCTAAATAGAGAGAGGTTTTCACAATTTTTTTTACCAAAAAAGGGGCCAACTTTTTTTTTTCAGTGTAACTCGTTTATCTTTGGTGCTAGAAACTTTTGTAAAAAACAAATATAAATATTTTTTAGGTACTTTAAAAGTGTTAACAAGCTTTTCCCGAAAAGTGCTTAATTTTTCGGTGATTTCGCGTTGACTTATTCGATTTGGAATTAGACGAATAAGAACGTATTTTTCACTAGCTACAACTTTGCTTTTTCTCAATTTATACAGGGTGTTTCATTAATAATTGTCCATATAGTAACCGGAGTAACCTTAGCACAAAATATGAAGATTTAACCTAAAACATTTAAATTAAATGTGGTTCCTTACTGAGTTACAGGGTGTATTATCTAAAAATTTAAAAATTATTTTTGCTCAGCATTTTAAAACTATTCCACGTATCCTTTTCATACTTAGCAGGAAGTATAGGTACTATAAAAACTACTAAATTATGTTAACCAAACGTTTCAGGCTATTACCAGAGGCGTACGACGGTGAAAAGGGAATGGTTGACCCTTTCCAAAACCTACGCCACTGGCGGAATTGCTATTTTAGTTCAATTTTTGGATTCTCCAATACTTTCTATGAAAATAATATACTCTTCATTCGTAACGATAAAGTCATTAGTTTTCGAGCTCTTTAAAGTTAAAAATGGAAAGACACGGTTATTTTGATTAATATATTGTTTGGCTTCATTTTTAATTTCAAATATCTCGAAAGCTAATCATTTTATCGTTACGAATTAAGAGTATACTATTTATATAAAAAGTATTGGAAAATCAAAAATTACAATAAAATAGCAATTTCGTCAGTAGCGTAGAATTTGGGAAGGGTCCACCAGCCACTATCCCCTGTCGTACGCCTCTGGTAGTAGCTAGAAACGTTTATTTATCTTAATTTAGTAGGGTGTACAGTACCTACACTTTCTGCCAAGTATGATAAGGATACGCCAAATAGTTTTAAAGTACTGAGTACAAATCATTTTTAAATTTTTATTATATGAATCATAATATCATAAATTAATCAAAATAACTGTGCCGTTTCATATTTAACTTCAAATATCTCGAAAACTATTGATTTATCGTTACCAATTAAGAGTATATTATTTACGTAGAAAGTATTGTAGAAGCTAAAAATGGCACTAAAATAGTAATTCCTCCAGTGGCGTAGAATTTGAGAAGGGTCAACCATTCACTATCCCCTGTCGTACGCCTCTGGTAGTAGCTATAAACGTTTGTTTATCATAATTAAGTAGGGTGTATAGTAGTCGCACTTTCTGCCAAGTATGAAAAGGATACGTCGTATAGTTTTAAACTGCTGAGCAAAAATAATTTTTAAATTTTTAGATAAAACACCCTGTAACTCAGTAAGGAACCATATTTTATTTAAGTGTTTTAGGTTAAATCTTCGTATTTTGTGCTAAGGTTTCTCCAGTTCCTATATGGACAATTTTTAATGAAACACCCTGTATACTTTACACCATTTCATTTTGTTTTTTATAAGCTACACTTTTGCTTAGAATATTTTTTTCGATAAAATATTTATTTTCGAGTTATTTGCGAAAAACTGTCTGGAAACGTAGTTTTTTTGTCGAAAAATCAACATTTTCAATTGCGAATAACGTGAAAAGTATTGACTTACGTAAAAAACTTTATAGAACTAAAGTTGCTTATAATCGGTCAATTTATCCATTTCCGGGCCTATTTTAAACACGCGTTTTTAACTCCTGAGAAGGGGTGACTGTCACCCCCCAAGTAAAAGCAACCAATGGGACAAATTCAACTTTGAAGTGGTGGGTAAGTAGAACCTAAATCCAAATTTTCATGCAATTCGGAGTTGCCCCTGAAAATTACACTCCAAACCGGTCATTTATTGGGCTATATCGTTTCATTCTTGATGAAAATGTACCAAGTTGACAAAAAATTAAGTTTCAGAAATGATTCCTTCTAGGTGTCACACTTCTAATGTCACTGAGTATATTTACGTAAAAACTAAAGAATAATCAAAAAAACATGCTGAAATGATTATTACGACCGTGGCATAGATTGTAAGGGGGGAAAAGGGGCGAAAAGGAAGTATATATACCTACAGCACGCCTCTGGCAACAGCGGAAAACTATCTTTTAAGACTAGTTAAAGTATCCTAGCATGTGTAAACTGTGTGTCAAGTTTGAACAAAAAATATTAAAAGGTTTTTAACCATGGGCTAAAATCATTTTGTAATAAAACACTCTGTATCTCAAGTATATTCAAATGGGAAATAAGCCACAATTTTACCTAAAAATGATTTTATTAACGTTTCGACGCCCAAGTCGGGTGTCGTTGTCAAAATACAAAATAATACTAAATAAACAAAAATGGTGTTGCTTAGTAAAAAATTCTTCTAATAATTTATTTAATCTGACTCATTTATATCGGCAATTCAGACACGTATTATACATTTTAAAGTAGACGACTTTAAAATGATATTGCCAATATTGATGAGTTGCGTTCCTGGGACGACTTTACTAAAAGATAGTTCATTCGATTACATGAAATCAATCCCAACTCAAGAATATCCGCCACAAAAAATCATAGCATGTGATCTGTCTTTAAAAAGACAACCAAATGCAACGGTGGCACTGAAATTCTCGCGTTAGAGATTCCATATAAATGTGTCAGATTAAATAAATTATTAGAAGAATTTTTTACTAAGCAACACCATTTTTGTTTATTTAGTATTATTTTGTATTTTGACAACGACACCCGACTTGGGCGTCGAAACGTTAATAAAATTATTTTTAGGTAAAATTGTGGCTTATTTCCCATTTGAATATACTTGATTATAAAAATGCCACAAGAAAATAGCTTCAGAACAACTCTGTATCTCGGTAAGAAAGAATATTTTATTTAATTGTTTTGGGTTAAATCTTCGTATTCTGTGCTAAGGTTTCTCCAGTTACGATATGAACAATTCTTAATGAAACACCCTGTATAGGCAAGATATCAACAAAATTGGGCAAAAATATAAAAAAAGAAAGGATTAGAAATGTTAAAATGTAGACAAAGACATAAAATCTATAGTCAAATCACTTGAGAAAGGCACTCTGACGAAACTGCTTTAGTGACATTAACATATAATAACTTTTGTGGAAGTATTGGAAACAAAAGTTTTCAATGTTTGATTGTTAGAGTATCTTTATATTTATAGTCGAGGCATTCAAACACAAAAAAGGCATAACTGTCGATTTTTGGCGCAGTAAGACGGATTTTAAAGCAGTTTGGTGCGTTGGATTCGTGAGAATGTCAGGAAAATTTGTGAACTAATATAATAAATAAAAAATCTGAAATTGCACTTGTGCATAAGAAAAATGCATTTCAAAAGTGCATTTAGAAGTAGGCAATTATTATAAATTTGCAACTCGGTAAATAGTGGGAAAATTAGCTCAATTTTCTTACTCGGGGGTTTTTGGGGTCGCTGAAAACGAATATGAGGTCGACGAGAGTGTGCAAACTACCTAGTGCCTGCATCGGGTGTAAAAAACGTCTTCCTCTGGAGTATTGTGGTAATTTATCATATAATTTGCTTAAAATTATTACTCGGGGGTTTTTGGGGTCGCTGAAAATGAATATGAGGTCGGTGAGAGCGTGCAAACTATCTGGTGCCTACAGCAGGTGTAATAAACGTCTTCCTCTGGACTATTATGGTAATTTGTTAATTAATTGGCCCAAACTTGTTACTCGGGAGTCTTTGGGGTCACTGAAAATAAATATCGCAACGACTAAAGTCTAATTTCATAGGATATTATAAAAAAACATGATTATTTTGTTCAGGATCTTCATTTTTATTTTAATTTGGAGCTTAAAATTATGTTGGCAGTATTGATACATTCTTGACTAATTTTATGTAGGATTTATTGCCTTTCTCTCTCACACGTTTGTATACACCAATATAACGGTAACTTTTTTAACCATAAATATATATTATAATAATAAAAATTTATGTTTATTTGTAATAAAAATACCACCCTTTTCGAACACTATAGTTACATCGAAGAAAATAGATTACACTAAAAACCACCGATTAACGAGTTTAAACTATTTATATGATAAATTACCATAATACTCCAGAGGAAGACGTTTACTACACCCGCTGCAGTCACCAGGTACTTTGCACACTCTCGCCGACCTCATATTCGTTTTCAGCGACCCAAAAAACCCCGAGTAAGAAAATTGATTCAATTTTTCCCACTATTTACCAAGTTGCAAATTTATAATAATTGCTTATTTCAAAATTCACTTTTGAAATGCATTTTTCTTATGCACAAATGCAATTTGAGATTTCTTATTCATTACATTAGTTCACAAAATTTCGAATTCTTACGAATCCAACGCACCAATCCGCAATAAAATCCGTCTTACTGCAAAAAAATCGACACTTCAATCCTTCAATGCCTCGACTATTACTGTAATTTTTAGTTTTGTAAATAAATTAATTTTATAAAAACTATCGCTACCTACAACTAAAATATTTTTATGATTTAATTTAATATTTTTTTAATAATCAACAAATAAATATACATGATTCCCATTCAACAACAAATATGTAAATTTCCCTTAAGTTAAGTCCATATTTTATACAATTATATTGTATTTACATAAATCCATAAATACTAAATAAAACGCATTGTGACATAGCTCAAAATGTTATACATTTTGGCTACAGTGCATTATTGGATAATGCAAAATACATAAAATTTTAATACATTAGCTTGTCAAATTGGTGTAGTGTAAAATACATGACGTGTTACGGTTATCCGAAAATAGTGAGGTAAAAGTGAATATTAAAAAAAAACAGTTTTTATTTTTCACTTCCATAATAATTGGTCTATTTTACCTTTTCCTTTCTTCTAAAACCATTTCCTTCCGAGATATCCACCGCAGAAGAAAACTAAATAATGGATTATCTAGATGTCCCATTTCAAATGGACTTGACTCTACATAAATGTACTGCAAGAGAAGTCAAACGCATTGTTAAGCATGAAATCAACATAAAGAAGGCACCTGGATTCGATCTAATTTATGGAAAAATCCTACAAGAGTTACCTGAAAAATGTTACAAACTCATAACCTTCATATTCAACGCAGTACTTCGGAAGAGTTACTTCCCCTGCACCTGGAATGTTGCTCCCAATGTATACAAAGTTTTCGAAAAGCTCAACGCCAGTAGGCTCGAAATAATAATAATAACGTTAAAAAACTGATCCCAGAGCATCAATTTGGATTTCTAAAAAAGCACGGAACAATTGGGCAAATGCACTTATTAGATAACCAAATCTACAGAGATCTGAACGGTAGAAGATATTGCTCAGCAGCCTTCTTGGATATATCACAGGCATTTAACAAAGTGTGGCATAGCGCCCTACAAATTAAATTGAAAGGACTCTTACCCTATCCCCAATATCTACTACTAAAATCCTACCTATCAGACAGATATTTCTTCTTGAAACAAGGGAGTGAACTTACTGCATTACATCCAATATCCTCAAGGTAGAGTCTTGGGACCTATATTGTTTCAGTATTGAACTGTGGCGTATCAAAATTAATGAAACGAAATCTACACAAGTGACATTCACTTTAGACAGAGAAACATGTCCACCAGTAAAAATCAACGACTGCTACCTCCCACAAGCTGACGATGCTAGATTTCTTGGCATGCATTTGGACCAACGGATCACTTGAAAGAAACATATATTCACCAAAAGAAAACAGCTAGGCCTTAAATTTAGCAAAATATATTGGCTGTTTGGACGCAAATCGAAATTATCATTCTATAACAAAATACTGTTGTATAAGGCCATTCTCAAACCTGTGTGGACATATGGTATACAACTTTGGGGAACCGCTAGTAATTCCAAGATGGACATCCTTCAAAGATTCCAAAACAAAGTGTTGCAAGCCCTCGTTGATGCACCTTTCTACATCCCCAATAGGGTCATTCTACACGACGTCAAGTTGGGATCCATCAAGGAAGTGATCTACCAGTTCAGTGTTCGTTACAGTGAAAGAGTGTCAGTGCACCCTAACGTGTTGTTCAACCGCCTAAATGTGCCCGATGTCAACGAAGTGCGTAGATTTGGACGCCTGCTGCCTGCCGACCTGTGTGCAGGACTCAGATAAGTTTTTGGCTTCTTAATATAGACACCAATAAGTACTCTCATTTTCAAAAAAAAACACTAAATTTAAATTTAGTTAAACTAAAAGGGGTAGTTCCCTAAGTTGGCTGTATACCATATAGTTAAAAAACTCTGATATGAAGTAAAAACCACTTCTATGTAATAGGTATATTAAAAAAGTTTAAAAATCCCAATGGACTGAATTAAATATGTCCAATTCAGAACGTTTTCAGACCTTTCAGTCGATCATCTGTGAATTCAAATACTTGCTAAATAGCCCCAGAACCAAACAATGGTTGTAATTATAATTCAATCTATATTATTTTGAAGTAAAATTCAAAAATTGAAAGATTAGCGTTTTCAATTTTACTTCAAAATAATTAGCCCAATAAATGACCGTTTTGGAGGGTAATTTCCAGGGGCAACTCCGAATTGCATGAAAATTTGAATTTAGGTTCTACTTACCCTCCACTTCAAAGTTGAATTGGTGCCGTTGGTTGCTTTTACTTGGGGGTGAATTTTACCCCTTCTCGGGGGGTGAAAAACGCGTGTTTAAAATAAGACCGGAAATGGATAAATTGACTTATTTTAAGCATCTTTTTTTCTATAAAGTTATTTACGTAAGTCAATACTTTTCGAGTTATTCGCGATTTAAAATGTTGATTTTTCGACAAAAAAACTACGTTTTCAGACCGCTTTTCCCAAATAACTCAAAAAGTAAATATTTTATCGAAAAAAATATTTTTAGCCTATAAAAAAACGAAAAAGTGGTGTACCAGTAATGTCTACAAATTGAGTAGAAGCAAAGTTGTAGCTCATGAAAAATACGTTCTTATTCGTCTAATTCCAAATCAAATAATTCAACGCGATATCACCGAAGAAAGAAGCATTTTTGGGGAAAACCTTATTAACATTTTTAAAGTATCGAAAAAAAGCTTATTAATTGTTTTTTACAAAAGTTTACAGCATCAAAAATAAACGAGTTACACTGAAAAAAAAGTCGGCCCCTTTTTTTGGTAAAAAAAATCGTGAAAACCTCCCTCTATTTAGCACCCTAAATGAAATTAATCGTTTGGCTTTACCATCTATTTTAACTGTATGTGTATTATTTATATGATCTGTAAGTTTGATTGGTTTGAAGTGCTTATTTACGAAAACATTTGGTTTTAGATTAAAAAAAATTTCTAAAAATTTTTGAAAATTTGATTTTTTCAAAATAACTTAAAAAGTATTAGTGATAAGAAAAATCTAAAAGAGTAGAAAAATGTAGGTTTTGTTATTATAAATATACTAGTTTCATTTTGTTTCTCCGTAAGACAAAAATTGGTTAAGATATGGCTGTTCAAAATTTGCATACACTCGTGATTAGTGACCCATTCAAGCTTTCTCAGTTATAACCCTTTCAAAAATAAACACTTTAAACCGGTGAGACTGACAGATCATATAAGAAATAGATAGGTAAATAAATTGTTTGTAAAGCAGTAGCGATTAATTTCATTTGGGGAGCTAAACACGGCGAGATTTTCATGATTTTTTACAAAAAAAAATAGGGCCAACTTTATTTTGAGCGTAACTCGCTTATTTTTAATGCTGAAATTTTGTTATCAATTAAACTAAGCTTTTTATAAACACTTTAAAAAAGTTTAAATGGGTTTTTCCCGAAAAGTGCTTAATTTTTCGGTGATTTCAACTTGAAATATTCGATTTGGAATTAGACGAATAAGAACGTATTTTTCATGGGCTACAACTATGTTTTGTTTGATTGATAGACTTCAGTAATACACCATTTTTTTGGGTTTTTTATAAGCTACACTTTTGCTCAGTATATTTTTGTCGATAAAATGTTTACTTTTTGAGTTATTTGCGAAAAACCGTCTGAAAACGTAGTTTTTTTTGTCGAAGAATCAATATTTTCAATGGCAAATAACTCGAAAAGTATTGACTTACGTAAAAAACTCTATAGAACAAGAGTTGCTTAAAATTAGTCAATTTATCCATTTCCGGTCTTATCTTGAACGTATGTTATTTCACCTCCAAGAAGGGGTGACTGTCACCCCCCAAGTAAAAGCAACCAACGGCACAATTTCAACTTTGAAATGGAGAGTAAGTAGAACCTAAATCCAAATTTTCATGAAATTCGGAGTTGCCCCTGAAAATTACACGGTATCGCCGTATTTCCCGTTCATTTACTGGGCTAAATGTAGATTGAATTATAATTACAACCATTGTTTTATTCTGGGGCTATCTAGCAAGTATTTGAATACACTGATGATCGAGTGATAGGTCCGAAAACGTTCTGAATTGGATATATTTTATTCAGTCTATTGGGATTTTTAAAATTTTTATTAAATATACCTATTACATAGAAGTGGTTTTTAATTCATGTTGGAGTTTTTAAATTTAGTTAAATCTTTAAAAAAGATCACTCACGGGAGGGATACTCTACATGTCAATCTAGCATTTGTCAAAGCAAACGCTTATTGCCTTTCCGGCAGATTGCAGAATCCATTAGGGGTTATAAAAAAATACCTCGGATACGGTTACCATAAACACACTTGATATATCCTGTCCTAAAGCATAATAAGGGCTGATTTATGTTAGGACGGGGCGTGCACGATACGTGCCGTAGAACAACAGAAAGCGCACGTCCCCGGCACTCCCGGTTTCGTCCCGTTCCATTGTATGATAAACTAGCTGATGCTTTTCATATCAGACGATTCGTCAGCGTGCCCTAAACACCGCCTCCCGTGCCGTCCACATCCCGTCGTAAGATAAATCAGCTTTAAGCTGGCATTTTGGCCTATAACCCCCTGTTGTATAAGAAAAAAGCAAATGTTTATAACGAAGTTTTTTTTAGTTTAAACAATTCTCAAAGGAGTAATTATTATAGAACTGACATTTTTTAATCTTGTAGTAAAATGTCTAAAACCATCACTAGAAAAAAAAAACGTCATAATATCATTTAAAAACAAAAATGGAGAGGAGCAAAATGACTTAGGAAAAATAACAAACCTAGTTGAATCTTTCTATAGCGCATTATGTGACACAAAACAGGAGCCTGATGATAACTCAAAAGAAAACCTAAAAATGAAAATTAAAAATGTCAACTCTGAAATTTTACACGATATAATACGTCCATGAAATCGAAACTGTCCTACCTCAAATGAAAAATAACAAAGCTGCCGGTCCAGATAGTATCCTTGATGAAATGCCAAGTCTTCCGTAGCTAGATAGTGTGATGCCTAGGTATTGAAACTCCATCACTTGTTCTGTTATCTGACTTTCCAGCTCCAATTTACATCTTATTGGATGTGTTGTTATAACCATGCATGTTGTCTTTTTTGGGAAAATTAACATATGTTAAATTTTCTGGCGGTTATGTTAAATTGGTGCAGCATACGTTGTAAATCATCTTCACTTTGATAGATTAGTATTGCATCGTCTGCATGGCAGATTATTTTAAGTTGTTTTCTTCCATTTGGTATCATTTTTTAGTTCTAATTTTTTTATTATTTGGTCCATGATCAGGTTGAACAATAAAGGACTCAAGGAATCCCCATGTCTTATCCCATGCCGGCTTCAATCGGGTCCACTTTTACTTTTATTGTGTTGTTCTGGTAGATGTTTTCGATAGTTTTAATTATTCCTAGAGGTACCTCTCCCGAGTATAAAAAATGTATAACGTACATTTTTTGTAGTTGTTGAGCCAAATTGTAATCATATCTACGAGTATAATAAGTATTTATCTTATATGGATATATTCTTATATTACAATGTTCAATATATTATGTAGGTGTAGATTTCAAAGAACATGGGAAAAAGTCATACTGTTCCGCACGCGATTGCAGTTTTTAAAAGAGGCTTACCGCAAGAGTTAGGAAAAATATTTTTTCTACGAGCGTTTCAAAAATGACCAAATCTTAATCAATTAATTAAATATGAAAATACATATACAAATTAATTCTTTGACAAGGTTGTCAAAACCAAACTTTCAATATAAGTTAGCATGACGACGATCTTGGTTTCCATGACGACGATTCAAAACCACTCTAATTGTTTACTAATTTGACTTTCGAATATTATGTCAAACTCATTTTTCTACATCGGTTCTAAAAGAGCCACTTTCACGCACGCATTTCGTTTCCGAAAGTTGCACTTTCCCGCACGGCCTGCGTGAAAGTAAATTTTCCCGCACTGCGTGCGGGAAAAAAATACCTTATAATGTGACATTATAAATAATATATTATAATACATGCAATTAACTAATATTTAGATATTATTTACTAATTTATTTCAAATTTATCTTATTGTGTTCATGTTTTAACGAAATTAGCGCGATTATTTCATTCATAGAAGATTCTGACCAATAGTACATAAATAAAAATTAAACTGATTATTTTTTGATGATTTTAACTTCCAATCGTATTGTAAGATATTTGATCACGTGTTTAATTCTGTGCAATCAGATTAAATTTATACTGAGGATTATCTACTGTAGAAAATTACCGATAGAATTTTTTTAAGTAGATTGTTTCTGTTTAATGGCAACCAGTTTCCTAGTTTTGACAACTGTCAGATTTAAGAATAATACGTATTAAAAAATAATCTTACGAATGTCACACGACAGTAAGAATAAATAAAAAATAATGCTTCATTTTTACTCAAATTTTTTGTCATTGGGCAATAGCCACTCGAGCCCTGCGGGCTCTCGTGTCTATTGCCAGACAACAAATTTTCGAAAAATTTGTCGCATTATTTTCAATTTATTCTCACTCTCTTGTGATATTATACCCGATATTTTTGGATGATTTCCCGTCGTCGTATATTACTTCAGATGCTCT
Organism: Diabrotica virgifera virgifera; assembly: GCF_917563875.1. Taxonomy (NCBI): domain Eukaryota; kingdom Metazoa; phylum Arthropoda; class Insecta; order Coleoptera; family Chrysomelidae; genus Diabrotica; species Diabrotica virgifera. Next base: position 60,241,043 of record NC_065445.1, on the reverse strand, counting down.
TCGTTGCTGTGAAAAAATACATTCAGTGACATTAATGACAATTAATGTTTTAAAAATTATAAAGGTGATGACTTTCAACCATCAAATATTTATAACAACTGTGTGTTTAATTGTACTAATTTGTACTTACATAAATAAATTACAATAAAATTTTGGTTTTGAACAGTTTTATTCATGAAATAATCGCAACAAATTGCACTCGATCTCTAAAATTAATATAGAATTTTAGAGCTCTTGTGCAATTACTACTTATAATTCGATGAAATAAAATTATTTTCACATCTAATTTAAAAGTCAGTTCAGTAGACAATTACAATGGTTTTGAATCGTCGTCATGGAAACCAATATCGTCGTCGTGGTAACCCATTATATTGAAAATTTTGTTTTGACAACCTTGTCAAAAAATTAATTTGTGTATTTTCACTTCTAAATAAAAATTGATTTAACTCTATTTTTTGTGGCTTTTTTTTAACGTACGGCACTAGAAAAAATATTGTTCCTAACTCATGCGGAAAGTGTCTTCCCCGCACTCTACTGCTTGCCCGAACTCCGCTATCACGTCGTTCGGGTCAACGGCAGTCTCGTGCGTGAAAGTATCCTTTTTCCGCACTGGTGTGTGAAAATAACTATTTATTTCATCGAATTGTCGCGTTAATTTCATTAAAACATGAATATAATAAGATACATTTGAAATAAATTAGTAAATATGATCTAAATATTAGTTTATTGCATGTATTATAATTATCTTAAGGCCATATTAAAATATCTAAATTCAGTGCCGAAAAGTTATGCGGAAAATTAAAACTTTCCAAACTAAAATGCTTGCGGAAAAGTAAACTATTTTGCACAGTCGTAGAAAATAGTTATTTACCTAACAAGTGCAAAAAGTCATACTATTCCGCACGCGACTGCAGTTTGCCGAACGACGCGAAGCGGGAGTTCGGCAAGCAGTCGAGTGCGGAAAAGAGACTTTCTGCAAGAGTTAGGAACAATATTTTTTCTACGAGTCTTTAAAAAATGACCAAACCTTATCAATTAATTTAATTAATATGAAAATACAACACAAATTAATTCTTTGAGAAGGTTGTGAAAACCAAACTTTCAATATAATTAGTTAGCATGACGACGAACTTGGTTTCCATGACGACGATTCAAAACGACTGTTATTGTCTACCGATTTGACTTTCGAATATTATGTCAAAATAATTTTATTTCATCGAATTGTCGCGTTAATTTCATTAAAACAGGAACACAATAAGATAGATTTGAAATAAAATAGTAAATATTATCTAAATATTAGTTTATTGCATGTATTATAATTATTTTAAGGCCCTATTAAAATATCTATACGCGTGCGGAAAAGTAAAACGCGTGCGGAAAATGAAACTTTCTAAACTAAAACGCATGCGCGAAACTAGTGCAGAAAGTGATACTTTCACGCACGAGACTGCCGGTGACCCGAACGACGCGAAAGCGGAGTTCGGGCAAGCAGTCGAGTGCTGGGAAGAAACTTTCCTCATGAGTTAGGAACAATATTTTTTCTAGGGCCGTACGTTTGGAAAACAGCCACCAAAAATAGAGTTGTATCAATTTTTATTTAGGAGTGAAAATACACAAATTAATTCTTTGACAAGGTTGTCAAAACCAAACTTTAAGTATATAATTCGTTACCACGACGACGATATTGGTTTCCGTGACGACGATTCAAAACCATTGTAATTGTTTACTGATCTGACTTTTAAATATTTTGTCAAAATTATTTTATTTTATCGAATTATCAGTAGTAATTGCACAAGAGCTCTGAAATTATTGAATTCTTCCCGAGTGTCACTTTGGCAGTTTTAATTTCACAAGCCGAAGGCGAGTGAAATTATGTCAGTGTGTCACGAGAGCAAAAATTCTATATTAATTTCAAAGATCGTGTGCAATTTGTTGCGATTATTTCATGAATAAAACTGTTCAAAACCAAAATTTAATTGTAATTTATTTATGTAAGTACAAAGTACCATTAAACACACAGTTTTTATAAATATAATATGACGATTGAAAGTCATCACTTTTATAATTTTTAAAACATTAATTGTCATTAATATCACTGAATTTATTTTTTCGTAGAAACGAAGGGCATCTGACGTAATATGCTTAACGACGGGATATTATCAAAAATTATCACCTTAATTTGCATTTCTGTAGTTTTCTATTGGTCAGAATCTCCTATGAATGAAATATTCCCGCTAATTTCATTAAAACATGAAGAAATATGATAAATTTGAAATAAATTAGTAAATAATATCTAACTATTAGTTTATTGCATGTATTATAATATATTATAAAGCCGTATTACAAGGTATTTTACTTTCCCGCACGCCGTGCGGTAAAACTGTGGCTCTTTTAGCACGGCCGTAGAAAAAATTTTTGTCGACATTAATCAGATAGCTTTATTCATAAAGTAAATATATTTCCTTAGAATTTAGTTTATTTTTCCACTTTTTATCAGTATTTAAGTTTCTTAAATATATTTTAAGTGTGTCCAACAGTATAAATTTTCATCTGTAGATGTCCGGAAAAGCATATAACATAAATTTTTAAGCAGCAAATAACCTGAAAAAATATATATCTAATTAGGGAGCAAAAACAGATATATAATACTTTTTTATCCACTCCGGAGAACTGAAATGAAATTTCAAGGATCCTTTTTGTCGAGAGGTCGGTTCTCAAAGAAATAAAAATTGTTCTTGCTAAATTTTTTAGGTCTGGATATTAGAGAAAGGTTGAAATAAAAGATAAACGTTATTAGCATGAAAAAAACTGCGTTTTCATTTAGCCACTTATGTAACTTTAATGTAATTTTGACTTGGCATTAACTTCCGGGACACTTAAAACAGTAAAGAAATTTGCGAAAAGGGTGCGCACTAGCGTTGCCACTTTGCTGGCGGATAAACTTATACGAATTCTTTTACTAAAAAAAATACAGTCTCTAAGAATAACGTTAAAATGTTATTTTGACCTTAACTCTTATCTATTTTAGTGATTATACGGAAGGTTTAAAATTATGCTTTTGCTCTAAAAGTTTGGTTTAACAGGTTGCTTTAGACTTTAGATCAACTATTACCAGTGAAGAGTGTTTATATTTTTATGTATCGCATTTTGTATATCAATATTTGTTTTCATCAACCAATTGCTCTTCCGATTTGGTTAAGGAGACTTTATAATTCCATATTGACAAGGTTGTAACAATGAGTGAAGGAACGGAATAGAATTGAATGAACTTTAAGAAGACAAAACGTATGATCAAAATTAAGTCGAATAACCAATGTACAATAGTATGGTAAATAACTATGTAGAGAAGGTTCACAAATGTAGTGCCATAATTATCCTAATAGTCTCTTAACCCTCTTTAGCCCAATGTATCTCACAAGAGACATTATTATATAATTGATTTTTTAAATATTGCGGGCTTTTTCAATAGTCCAAACCTTGGTTGTCACAATCAGCTGTTCTTTCTCTATACAGTTGTCTGTCTTTATTTAATTTAAACGGTTTCAAAGTATTAAGTTATGTTGACTTATTTTCTTGTTCTGTGAGTTTGCGCGTTTTTCAAGCCATCAACTCAACCGGTAAATTCAGTTTATATACTTTTATTATTTTAATAATTTTGTTTTATGAAAACCTATTTAAGTGACTTATTATTATGTTGTTTAAGTTTAATCAATGTTTAATTATCCACAAGCTTTAGGCACTAATACTTTCTGGTTTATTTGCAACATACTTTTATAAAATGTATCTTCCAGTACACCTTGGGCAGCATATGCGCAAATTATTTTAAATATGATTTTTGCTTAATTGGCAACGTAGTATAAATATTCTCCTTTATAAATATTCCCTTTTATAAATATTCTATTATTGAACATTTTTAAGTTGTTAGCACCGACTTTTTTTTGGCCTTAAGGTAAAACCCACACAGCCAGATACAAATTTTGTAAAAGAGAGTACAAGGATTTATACAAGGATTACACTCTTCTCGCCCAGGGGCCGATCAGGGCATTTTATAAACGATTAAAGGTAGGCCTCGGATAGATAAGGTATATAAACGTTAAGGAAACACATAAGGTAGCAGCAAAAAGTATTGTTAAATTTGTATTTTTGTTGTTCTGACGAAATATAAAAAACAATCGTAAACTTATTTTCTGTTTAAAGCAAGAAGGTACATTATGTTATATGGGCTTTCAATGTTTAATTGTAGAAGTTTTCTGAATAGCTCATTGGATTGAGCCCTATATTTTAGGCAATCAAAAAATATGTGGCCCAGGTCATCGATTTTATTATAAGCTTCACAAAGATCACTCTTAAGTATTTTGATTTTATCTAAGTGTGCTGGAGAACATGCTTGACCAATTTTTATTCTACTAATAGTGGTTATGTTTTGATATGCTTATTTGTTCATCTGTAGTTAATTCACAATTTATCTGTTCCCCCATTTCTATGCTTTCTTTGACAATTTTATCTGCAATTTCATTGTTTGTTATTCCTACGTGTGTTTTAACTCAGAAGAATTTTATAAATTTATTTTGATCTTGTAGTTTTTAATAAATGTTTGGATGTTAAAGATAATATCATTTGTTGTGTTTGAGGTGGATTTTAAAATTTTTAGAACTGAAAGTGAATCGGAGAAGATAATGTCATTCTGTTCCTCTTCCTGTTCCATTTAAAATCATAAACCAGACGAAAGGACTCAATATATTTAAGCAATATGAGTGTTATTGTAATTAAGGGAGAAGGTACTGCCTGCACAAATCCACGTTTTCTCTCCTTCAGGTGTAAAGTGGTTTTTGATAGGAAAATGTAAGGGGACGCTCTTTTATCCCAACTGCAACACAATTTTTTCTGTATATTTTGCCATGCTCTTTTCGTTTTAATTATCTATCACCATTTTAAGTGAAATTGAGCCATCTACCATAGCATAGCATAGTGCTTGTTCTATCACTTTAAATATTACATGTTGTAAAGCACGAAAAACATTGTGTTGTAAGATAAATTATTTCGTTAATGTGATTATCAGATATATTTGTCGCATCCCATTGATGGAATAAGTTATGGTATTGAATATGAATAACTCAATGGAACAACTGGAAAGGCAACTGGAACAAATTGGTCATACTCTGCCTCACTTTCAAATTTATCATTAATGACATTTGCATAAAAATTCTCTTTTGTGGATATATTTTGTGAATATTGCAGTATTTTTCTTCTTTAAGTACCGTGCCCAAATTTTTAGGCGTGAGTAGCTTCCATAACAATTTGCCGATATCGTTCTCGATCTTGTGCGGCATGTAACAATTGATCTGCTGATAAGCCAGTCCATTGACGAAGGTTTCGGAGCCATGAATATTTCTTTCGACCAATTCCTCTTTTTTCGTCGATCTTTCCATTGAGTATTAACTGCAGCATCCTGTATCTGCTACCTCTCATTATATGCCCCAGATATTAAGTTTTCTCTTTTTTATCATCTTCATTAAGTCACCTTCGCCTTGACCTACTGTGTTTAAGACTTCTCTGTTTGAAATGCGTTGAACCCAAGATATTCTGAGCATTCTACGATACGACCACATCTCAAAGGCTTCTAATTTGTTCATCACGTTAACCTTCATGATCCAGGTTTCACATCCATATAGTAATACAGGATACACATAACATTTTAGAAACTTGATTCTTAGTTCTAAGTTCAGCTAAGAGTTGCTCAGAATAGATCTAAGTTTCATAAATGCTCCTCTTGCAATTTCTATACGAGTTTTTATTTCTTCATCCGGATTTAGTGTCTCGTTTATCCAACATACTAGGTATTTAAAATGGTTAATTTTTGTTATTGATTCATCACTGACAATTAGTTGCATAGGGCCGACGTCTTGTTTACTAGCCACAAGTAACTTTGTCTTTGTTGAATTTATGTTAATTCCGTTATTGGAGCATTCTCTAGTCACTCGATCTATAAGAAATTGAATATCTTCGATATTTTCGAAGATCTTCGATCGCGGTGTCGTCTGCATATCTGATGTTGTTAATAGTTTCTCCCCCGATTCGAACTCCACATTGTCCTTCCAAGGCTTCATTAAAAATTATTTCTGATTATACGTTAAACAAAGTTGGGGATAACACACAACCCTGTTTGACACCTCTTTGAATGCAAATTTTGTCTGTTTCTTTGCCGTCTACCAGAATAGAAGCTTTTTGATTCCAATATAGATGTTGTAAAAGTCTCAGGTCTTTATCATCTATTCCAATCATTTCTAGATATTCAAACCACCTATCATGTTGAACTCTATCAAACGCCTTCTCAAAATCTATAAAGCAGACGTAAATTGGTTGACTATTGGTACTTGGTACTTTGGTACTTTCCATGACCGTTGAAGTAATGTTAACATTGATAACAAAGCTTCCCTTGTTCCCAATCCTTCTCTGAAACCGAATTGTTTGTTTCCCATTGTCTCTTCACATTTCTGCTTGATTCTATTAAGAATTATCTTAAGAAGTAGCTTGAGAGAGTGGCTTATGAGACTAATTAGTCTAAAGTCTTTACATGATGATGTATTAGGTTTTTTGGGAGTGACATAAATGTAGACTCTAACCATATCTGTGGCATCATTCCAGTCTCGTATATATGGTTACAAATGTTTGTTAGTTGTGAGACATTGTCGTTATCCAGAAGTTTGAGCCCGTTTGATGGTATTTGGTCAGGGCTAGGAGATTTCCCATTTTTGCTCTGTTTGATGGCTTTCTCTACTTCCGCTTTTAAAATACTAGGACCAGTATTCGTATACTTTGTGGTGTTAAGTGGTGGCCTCATATCCAGGAAGAGCTCTTTTATATAGTTAGTCCATTCTTCCTTTTTCTCATCCAAGTCGAGAATTATTTTACCTTTGGAGTTTCTCATAAAGTGAGGAGTTCTTTTTCTCTGAGTGTAGGTAATTTCTTTAAGCTTGAAGAAGGTATCGCTTTGGTATTAATTCCCAAACCGTTTTCTCCGTCTCTTGGTTGTAGAATAAATTACTTCTTTTTCCTAATTGGTTTATTTAAAAAGACTACACTTACTAAAGCTAAGTTTAGCTTTTACGCCAGACACATCGAGAATTAATATTGTACAAAAAAGTGTCAAATATTAATTTGGATTTAATTATGAACTATTATAATTGAAAAAGCTATCGTTTTTTAAATATATGTAACATTGACAAATATTTTATTTAGGAATTGTCACTCATTTTTTGAGATAGATTTTTTAAGAAGGCCAAAATCGTGTATTAAATGTGACATAATTTTAGGGGCGTAATAAAGCAAAGATTAGAATTTGGATTATATAATAAAATTTCAACATTCTCCCCCGCATTGGAGCATCCCTGCTTCAACTAAATTACACAGTAACAGAAACAGAAAAAACAAAGTGTTAGGAAGAATGTAGCAAAACTAGAAATAAGCATGTTGGTCGTTTTAAGGTTGAGTTTGATTTGGTAATAAAGAAAGCTTTGAAGTAGATCGTATAAACTCTCCGGAAGCCGTACGGAGCTTAACCACACGGACTTTGCCATCCTTACCAGGATATACTTCAATGATGCGCGCCAACGGCCACATCATTGGAGGTACATTATCTTCCTTGAGTAAAACTAGTGTATTTACTTGCAGGTTAGAATATTCTTCAGCCCATTTAGGCCGGATCTGAAGGCGATTTATGTAATCAACCGACCAACGTTTCCAAAAAACTTGTTGAATTTTAGAAATCTGCTGGAAGGTGGAAAGTCTATGTTCGTTTAAATGTGAAAGATCCTTTTCAGGATAAGCGATGAGAGGAGACCCTATCAGAAAGTGTCCCCATGTAAGGCAGGTTAAATCTGTAGGGTCATTAGAAACTGGACCTAAGGGCCGAGAACTTAGTATTGCCTCGATTTGACAAAGAATAGTGTTAAACTCTTCTGAAGTGAACAAAGCATTACCCACCAATCTCTTGATATGAAATTTTGCGCTTTTGATGGCGGATTCCCAGATTCCACCCCAATGCGGAGATCGAGGTGGAATGAATTTCCACTTGGTCTCATTTTGTGAAAGAAAGTCACAGATAATATTTACATTATTATTAGTTTTGAAAAATTGATACAACTCATGTAGGACATTTTTTGCACCTAAAAAATTGGTGGCGTTGTCACTATAGATCACTGACGGATTTCCTCTTCTCGAGACAAAACGTTTAATAGCGTTTAGAAAGGAGTCAGTAGACAGTCCAAGAACTAGCTCTATGTGAACTGCCTTGGTGACCATGCAAACAAAAACCGCAATGTATGATTTTATGAGTGGAGATTTACGAAGCCTTGAGGATTTTATTTGAAAGAATCCTCCGAAATCAATTCCAACTTTCTGAAATGGTCTAGAAACATTTACACGATCAGAGGGCAAACTTGCCATAATCTGTTGGCAGACTTGATTATTGAATCGAAAACACATATTGCAATTTCGAATGATTTTTTTGATCTCTCTGAGCCCATTAAGGGGCCAAAAACGTAAACGAATATTGCTCAGAACGGTTTGAGCACCAGCATGCCCGAGCCGCCTATGTTCGTACTCTAGTATGAGGGAGGTCGTATGATTATGGGGTGGCAAAAGCAAGGGATGTTTCTGTTGGTAGGGAATGGAGGCGTTACAAAGCCGTCCGCCGATCCTCAGAATTGATAATTCATCGAGAAATGGATTTAAAGATAATAATTGTTTATTTGATAGTTGCTGGTTTGCAGAAAGTTCGGAAATTTCTTTGGAAAAATTGGTTAGCTGAACTTGCCGAACTATAAAATATAGAGCTTGGTCCAATTCTTCAACAGTGAGGGGATCAGATTGTTTGTTTCCTTTTAAACAACTGACAAATCTGAGTACATATGCAATAGTACGACGTAATCGAGAAAAAGAAGAAAATTTTTGAAATAATTGTTCCCAAGGAGGTTTTGAGTTGACGTTTGTGAGTATATTGGAACGAGTTTTTCTGTGCTCTGTAATTAGCTGATCAGCTATTGGGGGTTCATCAGAGAATTCTAAAGAATGATTAAGAAGAAAAGCAGGACCGGACCACCACAACTTGTTGTCCAGAATTTCTTGGGCTGATAAACCGCGTGATAGAATGTCAGCACTGTTTTCAGCTGATTTAACGTATCGCCACTGACAATTTTGCGTCAGTTCTTGAATTTGAGCAACTCTATGCGATACGAACACTGACCATTTACTAGGGTGTGCCCTGCACCAACATAAAGCGACCTGAGAATCGGTCCACAAATTTATTGAGTCATACTCTAATTTATTTTCGAAGACTTGTAGAATTTTGTTTACAAGTTTCGCCAGCAAGAGCATAGCGCAAAGTTCTAACCTTGGAATGGTAATTGATTTAAGTGGGGCGACTCTAGATTTTGAAGATACTAAAGTAGAAGAAATATCATTGTCAGAATAAAGAACTCGAAAATAAATGCAAGCACCATAAGCCTCTATGCTTGCATCAGAAAAGCCATGAATTTCTATTTTGCTAATAGTTTTCGGACGAAAATATTGTCTAGCTATTTTTTGTTGTGAAAGCAAGGGGATATGTTCAATAAAATTGTGCCAATCTTTAAGAATGCAAGCGTCGTTTATTACGGTGTCCCAATGAAACTTTTTGAACCATAATTTTTGCATCAGTATCTTACCTTTTACTATAACAGGATTTATCAAGCCTAACGGATCATAACATTGAGCTAAGATAGAAAGTATTTTTCTTTTGGTAACTGGACCCTGCACGATTTCTTGAGGCACGGAAATACAAAGAGTATCTTCTGCTGTACTCCACTTTAGCCCAAGAACTTTACTTGGGACTTCATCTATGTTTATGTCATAATCAGGTTTTTGATTTTCCGAAATATCTTTGGAAATATTTTTAAGAAAATAATCACTATTTGAACAATATTTATGCAACTCAAACCCATGCTTATTTAAGATGGTATTTAATTGAGAGCATAAATTGAAAAGTTCGTTGTGGTTATATGAACCACAAAGGCCGTCGTCCATATAGAATTGATTCAGAATTGCATCAGACGCAAGAGGAAATTCTAAATAGTTTAGACAAGCAATTTCTTTAAGAATCCTTGTTGCCAAGAACGGGGCTGAATTGGTTCCAAAAACTACAACATCGAGTTGGATACATTTAAAGTCTTCATCAGGGTTTTCTCGCCATAAAATGTTTTGAAGAAAAGTTTGTTCCGGGTTCACGAGGACCTGTCGGAACATTTTTTTAATATCTACCGTGAATACAAAAGGAAAAAGTCTAAATCTACATAGAATGTCATACAATTCTGGCTGGACCTGATATCCCTTTAAACACACGTCGTTTAAGGAATACCCTGAGGAACTTTTGGCGCTGGCGTCCATGACAACGCGCAAACGCGTTGTTAAACTGGATTCTCTAACTACACCTAAGTGCGGAATAAAATATTTATTTTCAGATTTGGCATTTAGCAGAGTTAGGGGTACATAATGAGCATGTTTAAGTTCAATTAATTCATCAATAACTTTTTTATAGTCTTGATAAAAGTTGCAATTAGTTTTAAATTTATTTTCTAAAGAAATGAAACGCTTTCTGGCCATGTAATAAGAATTTCCTAACTTTAGATTTTCTGAAGGTGATTTCAGCGGCAAACTTACTTGAAATCTACCATTTTGTAAAATTTTGGTTGTAGAACGGAATAGGTTTTCAGATGCCTCATCAGCTTCTGAAAGATAGAATTTATTGGGAATTTCCTCGATTTCCCAGAATTTTTTCAAACGGCTGTCTAATTGTAATGTGGAAAGAAGTGAATTAGATTCAGTTAAAACTTCTGAACTACTGTCTGTAACAGATATATTGGATACAGTAAAATGATCAGGAACTGTACCAGCTACCACGAAACCTAAGTGAGACTCTTGTAAGACTGGAAGATTTTTGCCAAGTCTGACGAAGTTCTCCCTCCTATTCCTGATATATGTACTGACTTGTTATACGTATCTAATTATAACTTGTTCACAAGCTTCTCTACGATAAATGAATTTTGGGATCCTGTGTCCAAAAGAATTTTCGCTATGCAGAAATTAGCGTTTTTACCAAGTAAGGTTACTTTTGCAGTACCCAGAAGAATATGACTATTTTTTACTGACTGAACAGAGTGATTCGCTGAATGATTATTTGCGGTAGGGCTATTTTCCGTAAAATTTCTCGAAGGACCTTGAAAATTTGTTATTCCTGAATTTTCCTGTACTGGTTGGATATCCAAAGAACGGGTTTGAATATTTGAATTACTATCGAGATGAGAAGATGAATTATTACCATTTTGAACATGAGCAATATTATCTAAATAAGAACTATTAGATGAGATTAGAGAGCTATGGTTACCTGCGTAGCTATTAGGTTGAGAATTTGAACCATTATTATATAGAGAATATGAATGACGCTTACTACTAGTCATTGGCGGAGAATGTTGATTTTCGCCGATTTTTATGTACATTAACGAATTGTGTGACTTGGAGCAAAAGGAACATTTTTTAGAAGATTTACACTCTTTCAAATTGTGTTTACCAAAATAATTTATACATAAATTCTTTGCCCTAATAAATTGCAATTTGGCGGAATGAGATATATCTTTAAACTCAGAGGAAGTGTAAATTTTATGGCCCTCCTTGTTACAGTAGATACAAATTAATTGAAATTGGCGATTTGAAGTTGCCTCATGCATTGTCGAATGAGATGAGAAATTTTTTCTGGTAGTTTTAGGACTAGAAATTTCAACATTTTCCATAATTACTGCACGTTTTTCTAAGAATTTTAAGAAATCATTTAAAGTAGGTATTTCATCGTGATTCCTCTCAGATTCATATGCCTTAGCCGATTGAAAATCTAACTTCTTTTTTAGAATGAATATAAGTGTTAAGTCAAATAAATTTTCGGAAGTTAAATTCAAATTTTTTAGTGACAAAATATTCTTTTGAATTGTAGTGATTAATTCTCTTAATGTGTCTGACTTACATTTAGAAATATTATTACAATCAAAAATTGCTTGCAAATAAGAATTTATTATGGCGAATTTGTTTTCGTATCTCTTCTTTAAAATATTTAACGCGATTACAAAATTTTCATTAATTATCGGTAATGAATCTATAAGTTGAAGGCTTTCACCTTTTAAATAACTCTTCAAGTACACAAGTTTTTGGACATCTGTTAATGTCTCATTTTTCACTATGAGCGCATCGAAGAGCTCGATGAACGATTGAAAGTCTCTAATATGACCTGAGAATTGTGAAATTTTTATATCCGGAAGACGAACTGCTATTGGAGCACTACAAGAACCCTCACTGGATGAACTAGATATTATCTGAGAAGGTGCAGCTTTTAATTTATTAACACAAGCGGTCAAATCGCTTACAAGTTTGAAATATTGATTTTCTGTAAACTCTCTATCTTTTTCTTCTTTGCCTGTATTTGATGCAAGGAATTCAATTTCATTTTGTGCTTTTTCATAATCATGAAATATTAAATGAAGTCTACTTAATCGCGTCTCGAACTGGGTAACATCTAATTCTACGTCTTTTTTGGCTATAAACCAGTTAGACATACGAGTAAGAGAACACTTAGCAATTTTTCTATATTTTTTGAACTCATCCATTTTTATTAAAGATATTGGAACACGAAAATGTCTTTGAATCACAGAATTTATTGATTTTAATGTCTTTAAATAACTGATAGCCAAATAGAATAATAAAACAAAGGGTATATAAATGGACTTATCTCACCCAGTATATCCTTTTGTTGTTGTGTCGGCAAATAATCTTGAAGAACTTTCCATAAGTTTTATGCTGGTCAAAAATCCGGCTCGATGTAGGCCAAATGAAGAAGGTATCGCTTTGGTATTAATTCCCAAACCGTTTTCTCCGTCTCTTGGTTGTAGAATAAATTACTTCTTTTTCCTAATTGGTTTATTTAAAAAGACTACACTTACTAAAGCTAAGTTTAGCTTTTACGCCAGACACATCGAGAATTAATATTGTACAAAAAAGTGTCAAATATTAATTTGGATTTAATTATGAACTATTATAATTGAAAAAGCTATCGTTTTTTAAATATATGTAACATTGACAAATATTTTATTTAGGAATTGTCACTCATTTTTTGAGATAGATTTTTTAAGAAGGCCAAAATCGTGTATTAAATGTGACATAATTTTAGGGGCGTAATAAAGCAAAGATTAGAATTTGGATTATATAATAAAGTCTCAACAAAGCTTTTTACGTATGTTAAACTCGTCATGTTTTCTTTGTAGTTCTTCCATTTCACGACATCTTTGTTCCATCCAGTCCTCTTTTGCTCGCTTAACCTCGTATCTTATTTGTCGATATATCTCTCTATACTAGTCTAGAATAAGGTCTAGTATTTTATCGGTCATCCAATCCTTTTTCTTGTTTGGGTCTTTTTCTGGTTTCAAAACTTCGTTTGCTATGGTGACCATGGCGGAATTCATGATATCTAGATTTTGACCGATATTTTCTTGTTCAGATCTTTCTAACTGTTTTTTAATCTCACGATTTATCTTATTTCCGGACTCATCTTCTATTACGGCATTTCTTAGTATTCGAGTATTAGGTTTCTTCTGCGTTGTGGGGGCTTTTATTCTTTTTAATTTTAGTTTGAATCCAGCACAGAGCAGATTATGGTTAGTTGCTGCGTCTGCACTTGGGTATGTTTTTGCAGATGTAATACTGTTTCTAAACCTTCTATCAATGATAATGTAGTCAATTTGATTTCTGACTATCTTTCTCTCTTGATCAGCTGGAGATTTCCAGGTATACAGTCGTCTTTTAGGTTGCTGAAACAAAGTATTTGCTATAATTAGTTTCTCTTCTTGGCAGAACTGTAATAGTCTTTGCCCTCTTTCGTTCCTTTCTCCAAGTCCATACTTTCCGGTTATATCTTGTGTGATTTCTGCACCAACTTGTTAGTTAAAGTCTCCCATAATAATTGTATTCATGTTTTTTGGTGCTCCGGAGAATTTGTTTAATTTGGCTGTAGAATTGCTCGATTTCTTCATCTGATTTGTCAGCTGTTGGTGCATTGACTTGTATAATATTAATATTCAGTAGTTTATTTTCAGCTGAATCATCATGATATGATCATTGAAGGGGACGAAATTTCGGATACAGTTACGAATTTCTTCTTTGACAATGATTGCGACTCCGTTACGTCTGGGTCCTTCTGCCTTTCCCGAGTGGTATACAATGTATCCATTACTCTCAAATATGTTTGACCCTAGCCATTTCGTCTCGCATATACCTAGGATAGGAATGTCTAGTCTGGCCATTTCTAGCTGAATATTTGTATTTATATAATATTAATTCATTCGCCGCCTATGGACTGTAGTGAGTAGTCGGTTGTAATCTGAGCTCCCGAAAAATAACATTTTAATAAGGAAATTCAGCGAAAAATTTCCTAATTTTTCAGTAGTGTGAATATAAAATAGTTTTGGTGCTGTGAGTTGAAAAAAAAATTGGAACACTATGGTTACTACAAGAGAAGTAAAAGAAGCTATTGAAAATGCTGTAAGTCAAGCCATTATAAAAAGTCTCCAAAATAAAGATATTATAAAAAGTCTTACTGATAATGTCGCCGTAGCCATTATAAATACCATTGAAACCCGTCTAGTTAATTTAGAAGAAACAGTGGCGTCACTTAAAGTGGATATTAACTCCACTAAAACAAACTTGGAGCGCAAAATAGAAGAATTGAACGAGAAATTTGATCGACTAGATCAAGGGAACCGGCGCATGTGTCTACGAATTTTTAATCTAAAGGAAAAGGAGAAAGAAGACACCAGAAACGAAATAATTAACCTAATAAATTCTAAAATGGGTTTAAATTTAAAATATGAAGATATTAACTTATGTTATCGAATTGGTAAACAAAACAAGGATAAAGCTAGGGCTGTGTATCTTAAATTAAATACAATCGAGAATAAGCAAACAGTCTACGCTAAGAAGAAGCTACTAAAGGGTACTGGGGTAGTTATTAAGGAAGATCTCACTAACTTAAAATTGGAATTGGTAAATCAGCTAACCAGTCTTGTGGGTTTAAAAAAATGTGTGGACTGACAATGGTAAAATCTACGTCTGTCGAAACGGTAAGGTAAAAATAATAAAAAATTCTAAAGACTTTGATGAATACAGAACTCATTATAATTTGTAAATAATATGTGTTTTATCAATTGTATTATTGCTAATGCTCTCTAGGTTTTAAGGCTTTAAATTTTTGTTTTCGATACCATTTTTTCTATTTCGCTTTAATAAACGATTGATTAAATTTTGGGATATCAGGTACAATTTATGACTAAATGCTTGAATATCTAGAAATTTTAGATAATAGTCAGGAAATCGATACAAAAGAATATAATAATTTTCAAGATTACTTACTTGAACTGGAGAGTTACTTGAACTGGAGAGGGTAAAATGGGAGAATGGAATTGTTGTGATTCACTTTAATATTCGAAGTTTACAAAAGCATTTTGATGAACTGCTCATATATTTAGAATCAGGTAAGGATCTTTTGGACATAATTACTTTATCCGAAACTAGGGAGGTAAATATAAATGATTTTCATATTCCGAATTACGGAATATATTATAATGAATCGTGTATAAATAAATGCGATGGTACGGTGATTTATATAAAAGATAGTATATCATCTACAATTAGTACTATAGAGATAAATGATAGTAAATTTCTCCGCGTGAAATTTTTAACGAAACATTTAAATACTTATTATTCAGTTGGGATAACTGCCTATTATCGACCACCTGCAACAAATACTCAAATATTCTTAAACGATCTGGAACAATATCTGCAGCAGTTGGATATGCAACATCTTGAAGTTTATGTAGGTGATATAAATGTCGACTTGTTAAAATCCTATACACCCGATACAACTAGGTATCTAAACATATTAAATACATATGGTTTCATCTCTTATATAAATAAACCCACAAGAGTTACTTCTGATTCTAAGACAACAATAGATCATATATTTATTAGGAAAACTAATAATATAGAAAATAAAATTAATTGATTGGTTGACTTACCTGTTAAGGAGGGACAATCATAATTGTCCTATCTTACATTTCGAACATTTGTACTTATGGTAGTGGTCTTTTCGGGCCGCTGATCACAGTTTAAAGAAGCAGAAGAAGAAAAAGAAGATTATTAAGCTTCTTGACAAGTGACGTCCGCGCATCACTGTTTTTTTTATTTTATTTTTATCGCACAAGACATGGGTGGGTTCAAAAGAATCAATGGGGGGGAGCGTACAAATGTTCGAAATGTAAGATACGACAAATATGATTGTCCCTCCTTAACAGGTAAGTCAACCAATCAATTAATTGTCCTTCACAAAAATGAATTGTCCTTCACACTTCATTGCAATCCAAAAATGAATAGTACTTAGCAATTTTTTTTTTTTTTAGAAACTTTACACAAAATATATACATATGTATACCTAACTAATATATTAGAGCGAGCAATTATTAATTAAGATTCATGTTTATATTTTAATTATATGAGATGTGTACTTTCAACCAGGTACAAATAAACATAATAAGAAAATTAATGTTCTTACTAATATTAGTAACCTACACATGTAATATAATTACAATTACATACAATTACATGGACTCACCAGACAATACGGTTTTGCAAAGAGTCCGTAATCTTTTGCTAGAGGTTTATTATAAAAAATATTGAATACTTGAGAATTTTCTGTCCATCTCGCCGTCTCTCTAATATCTTCTATAATCCAGTTCTAACTCCCGCTGAGGTAGATGCATGTCTGACACTATACACTTTAAAAATATTAGTGTCTATATTTTTAATTTAAAAAAATGTTATATCTATCTACTCAACGTCTGGGTAGATGTTGCTTTATACGTCTCTTTTAGAAATCTGTAAACACTCTCAACTGTGTTTTTTGTTTTAAATAGGTTGATATTTGTTTATTTATTATTATTATTATTATTTTTTGGGGAAGTCTTTATCCTATGTTATATCAAAATGTCAATTTTATCTTGATCCATGAAAATATTCTGAATTTTTATTAGGTACAGGGTTGGCAACCTCTGAACTGAAGTGAGTGCAATCAACATTACAAGTTTGTAAGTAAGATTTTTCAGGGAAAGGCTTGTGAGACGAAATAATGTTTCTAAATAAAGTAATACTGGTAGAGGGTCCCAAGTTAATTAATATTTGGGCAATTAAGGTTTGAGGTTATATATACATTTGTAAAAAAATTTAAAAATGTTTTTATAATATTCTAGGATATCTTCTATCAACGCCAATGCAGCACTGTGAATGTTAATACGAGCTATAATTATAATCCGGTTCTACGATAGATTTAATAAAATTAAAATTTGATAATTCATAAGCAAAATGGTTATTATTTTATACTAAACCGTCACCATCTCTTGAAAACTGTATCATACAGATTTAGTGATTTGTTGTAATAGATGGGATGGAATCCTCAGGAATGCCTTTTCTTAAAAAGCTTGCCTGACAAGAATATGGAAACCCAAAGGATGTACTGGATATAAAACCCCAAAAAAAATTCTAGATTAAATTTTTTTCAGGTCCATAATTATCTTTTTGGTTGTGTAAGGTATGGTGGTCAAAGGTTGTGTACCAAGGCTGAAAAACATAAAATTTAAATCCATGCCAATCTAGAGTTAAGGCATTGGCTTTCTCTGATCCGGGGTCAGGGTTCAAAATTACATACCTTGCACATTTTTTTTTAGGATATGTGGCAAAAATATCGATTTCTGGAATAAGAAGCTGATCAAAAATTATAGTAACACAATTATCACTTAAAGAATAGTTTCTACTCTGTTTCTATTTTTAAAGATCTTGATTCCGAGTCAGGCAAAAGCATTTTTTTTACTGTTACAGATGCAAAAATAATTTTTAAATTCCTATTTTCACAGAATTATTAAACTTATCTGCAAATGTTGAGTACTGTACACTACCCATCTTGTTAATGCAAGACACAGCTGTTGCTGTTATTTATTCCTAGCAAAATGTTACAATTCCTATATTCGTTGAAAAAGGATTTCAAGCCACTATATGCTGCTAGTAACTGAAGTACATTTATATGTAGTTGTTGTTCATGACTCCAAAAACCATGAGTTTTGTTATCAATGCAGCATACCCGCCATGCTAAAAGATATATGCATCGCAAAATATTTCAAGTACATAATTGGATTATTTTATATTTTGCTCACTAATTGGTATGTTATTTAACCACCAATTGTAATCATTTTTAAGTATTTAGGTATGGTCATTTTAGTGTTATAACTATTAGTTTAAGAAAGAGGCTACTTTTCTTTTGTATTTATTTATATATTGTTTTTTTTTAGTATAATTTTCCATATTTAACTTCCATAAATGGACGAACTATTACAAACTGACCGATTAAGGCTGCAAATGATCTTATTTTACATGTACTTTTATTTTTGATGTTCTGAATACTATTAGATTTTTTTTTTGTCAGCAGGTGCAAAATATATCAGGTTCGAATCAAACGTAAAACCAAGAAAAGTTATATTTTGTGGGGGTGAAAGTATACTTTTCCTTTTTTTTTATTTATAGTAAATCCCAAGCAGAAAAAACATAGAAAATGTTTAAACAATATTTTCTTTACATTTTAAATATGATTTTGAAATTGGTAAATGGTCCTCTAAAAAATTGACAAAAGTAAAGCCTCCTGTTATTAGATTATTTAGGGCTGGTTTTAAAGTTTTTGTAAATATAAAAGCCGAGATATTATTCAAACCAAACGGTAAACAGTTTAGTTAATATAAAAAAGTTCTGTACTTAAATTTTAAATATTTTTTAGAATTTTAATGAACAGGAATAGCAAAATAGACAACTTTTAAATCTATTTTTGCCATAACCCTTGAAAATGAGCTTGAGGACTGACCTATTATAGTCTTCCAGCTTAAAATATGTGGCTTCTATAAAGCAATTCAATTGTTTTAAATTCAAAACAAAATCTCTGATTTCTGTCTTTTTAGGCACAAAAAACTACGAAAAATAAATTGTCCTTTTGTATGTGAAGAAGGAGAAATAGTAATTTTTAATTACTTTTCAAGTCATTTTTTTTTTGTCATACGACCAGTTTGGGTCTATGAGAACTTTTGGTGCTTTCTCTTCAGAGGGCGTTGTTTTAAATAAAATATTAAAACCTTAGACCAAACTTAAAAATTTCTTATCTGAAGTAATCCCTTTCCATATTTTAATACAGTTAGCCATATTACGCTATTAATTTTTATTGACATTTAGTATGACATCCTGGTTGTTCTCATTTGCTTTTGGTACTGCTGTCTGTTCGATTGTTTGCA
Organism: Diabrotica virgifera virgifera; assembly: GCF_917563875.1. NCBI lineage: Eukaryota > Metazoa > Arthropoda > Insecta > Coleoptera > Chrysomelidae > Diabrotica > Diabrotica virgifera. Next base: position 60,221,595 of record NC_065445.1, on the reverse strand, counting down.
TCTCGATGCTAGTAGAGGGTGATTTGAGTACTGACTTTGTCCAATTCTTGGTCTGCTCAAGGTTGGATTGAAGTTTAAACGCTGCTGATTAAAGTTGCTAGATTCTGAAAGAACTCTTGATGGATGCTGAGTGGAAAGAGCAGCTTGGCTTTGTGGTATAGTCTTTGGATAAACAGTGGTCTTTTGTGGCTTCGTAATGACTTCGAGATGACTTAATAAAGCTGATTTTGTATATTTGTTTAATATTTTTGACAAAACCAAACAAAAAATTATTGTAAGTACACTTACTAACTTTGTAATATTAAGGTAGATGATAAAAATCAATGCAGAATGTGCAAAAAGTAGTTAAATATATTTTATTCTATTCTAAACTTCTGGGCTACTATAAGTAACTCTGCGAAATAGGAGTAGCTCAAAATAAAGATTTTCTGGGCTACTAAAAAAAGTACCCTCTTCTAGTTTTATTGTTTGAGGACAAACCAAACAAACATTTAATGTAAGCAGTAAACTTACTACCCTCGTAATATGAAATCTAGGCAAAATGTGCACAAAGTAGTTGAATAAATACATTTTATTGTATTCTAAACTTCTGGGCTACATTAAAGTACCTCGGAGAAATAGAAGCAGATAAAATAATCATAAAGATTGTCTGGGCTGCTAAAAAGTACCCTCTGCTGTAATTTTATTGTTTGAAGACAAACCAAACAAAAAGCTTGGTGTAATTAAACTTGCTTGTAATCTTAAATCGAAGTAGAATTTACAAAAGTAGTGAAATAAATATAATTCTATTGTATTCCAAACTGCTGGGCTACTGTAAAAATACCTCTGAGAAATAGAAGCAGATAAAATGATCATAAAGATTGTCAAGGCTACTAAAAAATACCTCTGCTCTAGTTTTATTAGTGCAAGTAAACTTGCTTGTAACGTGAAATCGAAGTAAAATTTACAAAAGCAGTTAAACTAATATATTTTGTTCTATTCTAAACTTCTGGACTACTGTAGAGTACCTCTGAAAAATAGAGGCAGGTCAAATAATCATAAAGATTTTTTGGGCTGCTTAAAAGCACCCCTGCTCTAATTTTATTGGTAAACCCTTTATTTTGTTCTCTTTTAAACCTTTGGGCTCTAATTTTATTTTTAAACCCCTAATAATGTAGTCTGTATTACTTTGGGCTACCTTAAGGTATCCTTATTGACACAAACAATACAAATTTTTGCATAATATCATGTCTGTCGGACATTTTGCTACAAAATAAACATTAATAGGAAAACCAGTGCAGTGTGGCAACATAGCGCCTGTTACATCTCTGTGTGTTTTGACAAATACTATTGACGTTTTGAGTATTTCGAATAGGGAAGAAGGCGAGATATAGTAACTATGACAACAGAGAAAATATATTGATAACAACAAAAAAGGACCCCAAGTTTGAATTTGGTTAAAATTGTCATTTCGTAAATATTAAATATTTATAGTTCGATCTATTCACACATAATTTAATTTATCTAACATAAAATGATTCAAAAATATCTTATAAATAACTTGGTCTTTTGGGATAAAACCCAAATATATCATATAAATACCTTAACTCTACCAGTTTCTGTTGCAAATTTTCATATTTCCGCCTCTTTCGAGATACACAATTATTCTCTGATGACTTTTGTGGTATTTTAAACACTGTCTAATAATTTTTATAAAACTATTTGGAAAGCACTTGTGATCAGTACACGCACAGAAAAAAAACAGTGATGCGAGGACGTCACTTGTCAAGAAGCTTAATAATCTTCTTTTTCTTCTTCTGCTTCTTTAAACTGTGATCAGCGGCCCGAAAAGACCACTACCATAAGTACAAATGTTCGAAATGTTATGTGAAGGACAATTGATATAGATTCGATAGTTTTTCAAACCGATATGACAGATCATTTTTCGCCATTTGTTTTGATATCCTTTAAAAGCTGTGACAGTATAAATACAGAACATAAAGAAAAAAATTACAACAAAAAAATTGACTTTAAAAAAATAAATAATTATTTAAAAAATGAATCATGGTCTGAAGTAATTAATAATAATAATGTTCAAATTTCTTACAACAATTTCATTAATAAAATAAACACAATTACAAACTCTTTCACTAAAATTGTTGTCAACAAAAATAACAAATACAAAAAATTACAACCATGGATATCTACGGCAATAATAACATCCATTCATAAACGTCATATCCTCAAAAAACAACTAAATAAAACGCCTACACCCATTCTAGAAGCACAGTATAAGGAATATAGAAATAAACTTAATGTGTTAATAAAAAAAACAGAAAAATTATTACTATAAACAAAAATTATACGGTACTCATGGGAATACTAAAAAATTATGGAATATTATTAATGAGGTTGCAGGAAGTAAAAATACACTAGATATTTCTAATATTGATATTGTTAATGAAAATGGGGACTGCGTTAAAAATAATACAGATAAGGTAAATGTGTTTAATAATTTTTTTATAAACTTAGGAATGAAAATGGCAAATAAAATAGAAAATTCAAATTTACCTGATAATTTGTTGAGAGATGTTTATATAGAATCGTCTATTTTCTTAAAACCGGTAACGCAGGCCGAAATAACTATTTTGATATCTAATTTAAAGAATAATTGTTCTCCTGGTCCCGATAAGATTAGTAGCAAATTAATAAAATATATTCATCTTAATATATTGGGCCCATTAACCCATATAATAAATCTCAGTCTCTCAACAGGACAAATACCTACGCAATGGAAGCAATCTATAGTTTCTCCCATTTTCAAAAGCGGTTCTAGAAATAAACTAACTAATTATCGACCGATATCTGTAATAAATAACTTTGCTAAATTATTTGAAAAAGTATTAACAAATAGATTGGTTAGCTTTCTGGATCAGCATAATGTTCTTTCTAAAATTCAATACGGTTTCAGAAAAAAATCCTGTACAGAAGATGCCGCATTGAATCTAGTTGAAACAATAATTAAAGCTCTCGATAATTCTAAAAAATGCCTAGCAGTCTTTCTGGATTTGGCTAAAGCCTTTGACACGGTATCTCATGCCAAACTGTTAAGTAAATTTAATAATTATGGTATTCGGGGTATTGCATTAGATCTTTTTAAAAATTATTTAACAAACAGAACGCAGCAAACTAAAATCGGTGACAAAATAAGCACTAATATTAATTTTCAGATGGGGATACCACAAGGAACGGTGTTAGGACCTATTTTATTTCTCGTATACATAAATAGTATTGCAACAATCCAGAATTTTGAGGGACAGTTGGTATGTTACGCAGATGATACTGCACTCATAATTACAGGAAATACTTGGGAAGAAGTGCATTTTGCGACAGAGGTTTGTCTTAAAAATATTAGAATTTGGCTAAATCATAATCTTTTAACTTTAAGTGTCGAGAAAACAAAATATGTAACATTTTCCCCAACAGTTACGGACCAACCATCTTTAAAGATTAGACTGCATAATCCCAGATGTAAAGATAATATATGTGATTGCCCCATACTAGAAAAAACCCCTGTAATAAAATGTTTGGGTGTTATGATTGATCATCACACAAGGTGGTCACATCATATTACCTATGTCTCTAAACGTATAAGAGCTTTAATACATAAATTTTATAAAGTAAGTTTCATCCTATCTAAGTCCAATCTTATTATGATGTATAATTCATTAGTTGAATCAGTTCTAAGATATTGTATAACTATTTGGGGTGGTGCATTCTCTACTAATTTAAAAAATTTGCAAACTACACAAAATATTTTACTTAGAATAATATTTAAAAAACCTAGATTACACTCAACATCTCTACTCCACCAAGAAACAAAATTATTCAAAATACGTCAAATTTATATACACCAATGTCTCCTAAGGACCCAATTTTCAAAAGTAAAAAACAATAAAAAACTTCAATTACTAGAGCAGCTACTAATCTACATCTAAATACTAATTTATTTAAAAAAACTGTGACGCAGAGATCATTTTCCTATTATGGTCCTAAACTATTTAATATGTTACCAACGCATTTAAAAGAAATTAATATAAGACATAAATTTAGTAAAGAAGTAAAGAGTTTAATTATCAGTAACCCGGAAATGTTTAAAATATTTGAAAATGTTTGAATTTGATTTGCACAACCAATTCGTATTTTCTCCTTTTTTACTCTTTCATCTAATCATCTAATAATCATCTAAAAAAAAAAAAAAAAAAAAAACTAAATCACATAAACAGTTAAAATCTAAAAAGAAATGTATCGATTTGCTATTGTTATTGAATGTTTTGATTTATATTTTACTTTAATTTATACATATTATAGACAGTGTATTTAATAAATTATATGTACATTGTATATTGTATTGACTGACATCAGTGGGAGGTATCCGACAAACAGATGCCTTGTGTCTAGGTCTGCCTCCGTATGAATCAGTCAGTATAAGTATATTAATTAGGTCTGTTATATGTATATTGTATAATAACTAAGTGGTTGAATAAATTATTTGATTTGATATTTGATATTGATAGAAGTAATTGATAGAAGAAGTGATAGAAGTAGAAAATAGTTATCCGTCTGCCCTCGGAAACCTAATAGCCATTCGGGGTCGGAAAAAGTAAGAATTGTCCAAAAGAGGCCGATAGGAAAGATTAAAGAAATTTTACTCAAGACAAGTTGAAAGAGAGTAAAATGTGAAGGCCCTCATGACTCGCCAGCTGCGACTCATGAGAATATGGGTATTTTTCACCTTTTGTTCCCGCTCATACATCGGGGTGTTCACTACAGACTGTATGGCTTGTCCAGCGTACCATAGCATGATGTAACGAAATGCATGCACTCCCATATAATTTTGGAGCCCACACATTCCGGAACATTATGGCCTGACATACATTGCAGTATTAGTAACATATATATTTTAAAACAATTTAAGTTCTTATGTAGGTATTTCAAAGTATAATAAATTGTTGTATTCTGATGTTTTCTTTTTTTATAATTATAGAAAAATAAAAAATAATGATCTATGTATGAAGGCAAACTTTGTTCCTTTAATCTCGTCTAAAACAAAAAACAAAGCTTTAACGTCCGTTCAAATAAGTTTGTGAGTTCTATGCAAAAATTTTAATAGGTTTTATATCCGAACAGTTAAGCTTACACTTCTTAATTAACATTTTCAACCTTTTTCCTTCGGCTCTGTTTATTTTTAATTTTCTGTACTTTTTCTGAATTAACTAAATAATACGAGAGTATATCTATATCTATTTTTAGAACGATAATACTACAAAATCGTAGTTACAGCATAAATATTAAAGGGTTTTTATATTTAGTAAGAGACTTGTTTAGAAAAGTATTTAATGCTTGTTTAAATATTTTATTTTTGATAGATTCGACCGTTACTTAATGGAAGTTTATTTTATTTAACAATAAAACACTGAACACGTTTGTTTTCTATAGTTCCACAAAGTTTATGATAACTATGTGACTACAGCTGTTTCGGCAGGGTACCTTTCTCAAGTGATTTAGTTTACTATGTGTTTGCCTTTTTAAAGTCTTTAACTGAAGAGGCTGAGGAGCTGTTTGTCTCGAGTTGGTCATTCAGAATTATATCTGTACTTTCTAATTTATTAATTTCCACATTTTCTAATAATGATAGCTTAAGGCCTTTATTTTAAATATGCAGAATTTGAAACTCTTCAATAAAAGAATGATTATGATCTAGAAGGTGAAGTGCGTATGTAGAAGTGTCTGTTTTTCTATTGTTGAAAGTCCTTTTGTGTTCTGCTATCCATTTGTCAAAGGTTCTGTAAGTTTGACCGAAGTAAGCTTTCGGACAGTCACCACAAGTTAGTTTGTAGACACCACTCTATAGTTGTTTTCTCTTTCGGCTCTTATTGTTCTTAAATATATTTGCTTAAGTTGTTGTTAGTTCTGAAAGCTGGTGTTATTCCTTTCTTTTTATGTATCTGGCTATTTTTCTTGTTATCTTGCCAGTATATGTGATAGAGCAGAAGGTACTGCGTTCTTTCTGGGGTGGTGGATAATTAGTCTATCCACCACCACAGAAAGAACCCAGTACCACAACGAAAGACCAGACAGGTTTCACAGCTGGGAGAGCATGCTTAGATCAGACTTACACGGTCTGACAACTAACAGAAAAAGAAGTGCCAAAAATAGATCCCTCCATCTGGATTTTTTTGATCTCAAGAAGGCATATGACTCGATCTTAGAACCAAGCTATGGGAAGCAATGGAAGACATCGATATTTCACTAATATTATTAATAATAATATACCTCTGCGTTTTATACCGCTGGCGTGGCTTTAGGATTATAGCAGGGTAGTTTGCTATCTCTAGGACCTACGGTATACAAGGAAGGTAACGGCCAGCTCTACGCTTTTGCCGCCCATTATTACCCCCGGTTTTACCCAGGGTACTCATTTTATTTAGGCTAAGTCGACCTGGTGGTAAATCAGACAACTACCGCCTGAGCTATCCGGGCCCACTAATATTAATTAAAGCAATAAAAGCACTGTACAGAAATAACAGAGTAGCTATAAAAGCCGGCCATAGAATATACAGTTAATTTAAGACGACAAAGGGACTACTACAGGGTTGCTGTTTGTACATCCCCTAGCCTGTTCAAAATAATTCTGGAAACACCCTGAAACCATCGAAAAGCAAAATAAATGCCATGGGTGTACCAGTAAGGAACGAATATCTACACTCACCGGCACAAAAAACGGGCACCCTAAAAAATGGGCTATTTTTAATGACTTGTATTTACTAAACCTGATATCCGATTTAAGTAATTTTTTAATATGCTATAGCCTTATTCTGTAACAATATCGCTGTAATAATATTGTTGTTAGACAGGTACATTGTCATTGTATACAGGGTGTACGAATAAAACTGTGTTTTTTTCTCAAACTTTGGAACATCCTGTGGAATGTTCTAGCTTTTATAAAATACTGAAATTAAAACCCAACTATAGCCTCAGGTTTTCTTAACATTCTGTTTATTTATTCATTCGCTTATGTTTGATAATAAAAAAGTTAGGCACTTTCACAACTACTCCTGTTTTTCGTCAATACAGGGTGTTTTTAAATAAGTACGGCAAACTTTAAGGGGTAATTCCGCATGATAAAATAATGACAGTTTGCTTTATAAACGTATGCCCGCAAATGCGTCGTTTCCGAGATAGGGGGTGTTGAAATTTTTCTTACAAACTGACGATTTATTTATTGCTCTAAAACGGTTTGTGATATGCAAATGAAATTTGGTAAATTTTAAGAGTAAGTTATTGCGCATTTTTTGGCATACAATTAAGAGTTTTATATTCACCATTGGCGTGCATACCGGATGTATCTAAAATATTTATACCCGTATGCACGCCAATGGTGAATATAAAATTCTTAGTTGTATGCCAAAAATTCGCAATAACTACCTCTTAAAATCTACCAAATTTCATTTGCATATCACAAACAGTTTTCGAGCAATAAATAAATCGTCAGTTTGTAAGAACAATTTCAACACCCCCTATCTCGGAAACGAAGCATTTGCGGGAATACATTTATAAAGCAAATTGTCATTATTTTATCATGCAGAATTACCGCTTAAAGTTTGCCGTACTTATTTAAAAACACCCTGTATTGACGAAAAACAGGAGTAGTTGTTAAAGTGCTTAACTCTTTTATTATCAAACATAAGCGAATGAATCAAAAAACAGAATGTTAAGAAATCCTGAGGCTATAGTTGGGTTTTAATTTCAGTATTTTATAAAAGCTACAACATTCCACAGGATGTTCCAAAGTTTGAGAAAAAAAAAACACAGTTTGATTCGTACACCCTGTATACAATGACAATGTACCTGTCTAGCAACAATATTATTACAGCGATATTGTTAAAGAATAAGACTATAACATATTAAAAAAATTACTTAGATCGGATATCAGGTTTAGGAAATACAAGTCATTAAAAATGGCCCATTTTTTAGGGTGCCCGTTTTTTGTGCCGGTGAGTGTATATACCCTAAGTTTTGCTGACGACCAAATAGTGATCGCACAATATGAAGACGACCGCAGTTTTATGATGCGAATATTGGAACAGGAAGATACAAAGAATGGGATGGAAATAAACTTAAAGAAAATTGAATACATTGCAACGGGGAATACGGGAATAAAACAGCTGGAAATAAACAAAGGTAAACAAATTAGAGGAACAGATAAGCAGAAGTATTTAGGTTTCATAATACCAAACAAAGGAAGAACGGAAGAAGATATAAAAAACAGACTAGGACAAACAAGATACTGCATACTAAAATTAAACCCGGTACTGTGGGATAAGAACATCAGCGTATAAACAAATAGAAGAATATATAATACCATGACAAGAAGAAGAATACTCATTTATGGGTGTTAAAATTGGACAATACATAAGAAAAACAAAAACAAAATAGGAGAAACACAGATGGAATTCCTAAGGAGAATCTGCAGATTAACAAGGAGAGATAGAATAAATAACATAGAGATTAAGAGAAAAATGGGAGTCAACTCACAGACAGAGTTGGGATAAAATATGGAACCAAGCAAATATCTTTGAAACGAAAAGAACAATATTTATGAAACTTTGCATGCAAGTACAGTGACGCAAAAGGCATCTGACATATTTTTTGTTACTACTCCACTTCCGGTTTCACCGCAAATACCCTTAACTTATTTACTTTAAATGGGACACCCTGTATATTTTTGCAGATTTTAAAAGAACTTGTTATTTTTAATTCATACATACCAAGTTTGGAAGAAAAACTATTAAAACAAGAAATAAATCTCTTTACAGTTAAAAATAGGTTAATTTATTTACGTTAGACCAATGATATTAAAAATAAAAAAATAGTATATTGTGCAACAAGTGCAGAAAGGTACTAATTTCTCACGAGTTTGAAAAGTTGCGGTACGAGCGCAAGCGAGTGCCGCAATTCAAACGAGTGAGAAATTACCTTTCTGCACGTGTTTCACACTATACTTTTTCTACAAGCACAGTTTTTCCTAAAAATAAAAATCACAATTTCCAAACGACGACTAATTATAATAGGTACCTAGGTATGTGATAAATTTTAAACTGTATTTAATTAATACCTACTAATCAATTTAAATTCCTTATACCTAAATAAATTGCACAGAAATCGGTTAAAAAATTAATGCACTGCCTTAATTTGTTTAAATTTAAACAATTATTACACATTATTGACATTATATTTATGCAGTCACGGATTTACACAAAACCTACTTCATTCGACGTCTCTTGCACAGGTTGCTAAATCCTTATTGGTTATTTGATAATTATAAAATGTTTAATAAGAATAAAATTGTAAAATAAAACAGTTGTAACATCCATAATTTAGTTTCTATGCTATAGTTAAATATAATAATTGTCTTATAGGTTATATATTTGTCTAAATTTTAACCACGGATGTAAACAGAATATAACGTTACTCAGAATGCGGTAGTCCACGGATGTAAACAGAATATAACGTTACTCAGAATGAGGTAGTCAACTGTGCAGAAAAGAACTATGCGGCACAGAAACGTCACTTTGCGGCACAGAAACGTCACTTTTCTGCACACTAATGTCAAATATCTTATACTGTGAGAAAATATCAAGTTTGCTAACATAAAACCGTGCAGAAAAGTGCACTTTGAATAGTGGTTGTAAAAAAAAATTATTTAAAATGTTGAAAATGTTTGCTGTTCACCTCCTGACAACGTGCAAGCCTATAAATAAATTCGTGAGTAACTTTTTGCAAGATTTCTCTTCGTATTAGTTCACGTTCATCAATGCTTATTCTTTGTCTCAAATCCCGCAAGCATTTTGGTCGCCTAACGTAAACACCTAATTCTAGATAACCCAAAGAAAAAAATCTAACGGATTGAGGTCCGGAGAACGAACACTCTATGAATCCTCTACGTCCAATCCATGGATTTGGAAAATTCACTTCCAAAAAATTAAAATTCACCATAACCTATTATCATTAATATTTCAATAATCTTTTCCACTTAAATGAACTATTTTTAATACAACTTATTTCTGTCAATTAGTTCAGTAACAGTTTTACCTACTATACTAAATTCAAATAAGTCATGCAGTGCATGTAAACAACAATTTTAGTCTACAGTATAGATTATAGATGGTACTCGTTTATTTCTTATTACGTTGTATTAATACAAAATATTATCTACAGACACTTTTAAACAAAATTTCTCTACCAAATTTGGTATGTATGAATTAAAAATAACAAGTTCTTTTAAAATCCGCAAAAATAAATAGGGTGTCCCATTTAAATTAAATAAGTTAGGGGTATTTCCGGTGAAACCGGAAGTGGAGTAGTAACAAAAAATATGGCAACAGATGCCTTTTGCGTCACTTTACTTGCATGCAAAGTTTCATAAATATTGTCCTTTTCGTTTCAAAGATATTTGCTTGGTTCCATACTTTATCCCAACCCAGTATAATAGACTACATGGAACAGAAGAGATTAACCTGGTATGGACATGTCAGAAGAGCAGACCAAAATTGTTAGATAAATAGAATAACAGAGAGAAGTCCGATAGGAAATGCAAGAGAGGCAGACCCCAAAGATCCTTCAGAGATCAAGTGAACGAAGCAATGAAGAGAATAAATATACCGGAAGGGGACTGGTAAGACAGAAAGAGCTAGAGAAAATTCTTTAATGAAGGAATACTGTGAAAACTATAGAAATCCTAAGTATAAACTGAAGGGTACTAAGAAAAAACGAGGAATGTCACTTTTGTTGAATTTTTCAGCAGAGCATTTTCAAAGTTATAAGACTAATATTATTGATATGTTTTGATAGTACATATTATTTTTATTTTCAAAAACATATGTTTGGAAAATTTACTCTGTGGGAACACATAAAATCAATGTGTCTTCACTTATTTCTGTGCGATTCGCAACTGAAATTCCCCCTAATTAACCGGTAGCACCGTGGCATCCCCTTCTTCTCCTGTATATGTATTTTATTATTAGTGTTATCTCATGACACAACCCATTTTAACCAGTGTTATTTACGTATAGTAAAGCACAGAATATAACCTATCTAATGAATTATTCTTTATGTCTTGGAAGAGTCAACATTGAAACAAGACCATTTGAATAAGTTGGCCGCCTTTGAATTTTGGTGTTACAGAAGAATCCTACGAATATCATGGATTCAAAGAATGTCAAACGTGGAAATAACTAGAAGGATTGGAAATTAACCGGAAATAATACAAACTATCAAAAGACGAAAATTTAAGCAAAAATACTCATTATTACAACTTATTATGCAAGGCAAAATCCGAGGAAATCGAGATCTGGGAAGACGAAGGACATCCTGGCATAAGAACTTACGGGAATGGTTCGAATGCAGCAATGCAGAGCTATTTATGCCTGGTTGCACCAACAGATCTTAAGCTCCACCTTAGCTAAGCTCTACTTATAGATAGGGCCTCCTTGAGTATCACTTATGTTGCACCATAATTTTAGATCTTTACCTTATTATCAATTATATCTATTATTATATTATGGTATTCTTATTGTAATATATTATAATTATATTATATTAATTCTTATGATATTCTCGACTTAAGCTTAAGATCTGTTGGTGCAACGGGGCATTAGAGTGGCAGTCAACAGAGTCCGCATTGCCATGATGATTTCCAACCTTCTATAGAAGATGGAACTTAAAGAAAAAGGATGAGAGATTAGAACAAAGAATGAACATTTCTGACATTCCCCCTTTTTAAACGCTTTTCTTTACTTCAATAGTTTGCATCAAATCTTTAGACGTTAATTTGACTGACTTTTCTTCAATGCAAATGAACGAAAATTTGCAGACATATGCATTCGCGGGAACAATACACGAATAGTCAACAAAAAAAAATTATGTTTATTAATCGTTAAATAAAAAAAAAGATTTTAATGGAAAATGCTAAAATTCTCTTGTTTTTTACAACGTAGAAACTTTAAACTTTTACGGATTAACAGAATCTATATTAAATAGCTAATGATATGAACTATACATAATTTCACTTTTTACGTTAATTGTTTACGTAATGCTTCATAAATAAACAATAAAGTTTCAAATTTTGAACGCTCATATATTTGTTTATATCAACGGCGGATCCAGCAACCTTGCAAGGAGGGGGCAATGAAATAAAATTTTCTCGTCACTCGCGTACGCAGGATTCTTTTTCCGTATGGGCTGTTACTTTATTTTTCTTCATGTACCATGTCCTTTCAAAACGTTGGTTACTATCATAGCTATTTTAATTTTATTCACTGCCACCCTAAATCAACCACGAAGTGCTTTTTCGTCCTGGACTGCGTTTGCCTTCTATTTTCACTTGCATAATATTTTGTAGCAACCTATATTTGAAACTTCTCATTACATGTCCAAAATACTCCACTTTTCTCTTCTTAATGCCATCTATAATCTCAGTAGTCTTGCTGAGACGTTCTAGTATTGTGGAGTTTCGAATCTTCTTCACCCAAGATACTTTTAAAATTCTTCTCTAGAACCATATTTCGAAAGCCTCAAGGCGATTTAGGTAAGTAGATCGATTTTATTCACAGTCCAAGACTCGACACCGTACAGTAAGACCGAGAACACGTACTGTGGGCAAGTAATTCTGTTTTATGTTTCGTTCCGTTATTCAGTTGTCAACAGGACACAAAACTCACTATTTATTTTCAATCGTAATTATCTCTTTCTTAAAAAAAGGCGACACCAGGCGAAGTCTCAAGGAGGGGGCCATTGACCCCATTGACCCCCCCTTCGATCCGCGCCTGGTTTATATATAAATCGGCGTTTATTCGTGTCAAATTTCAATACGATACGAAACAAAACTTCAACCAAAATTCAAATTAAAAAAATTCGTGTTTTTATCGTATTCTTAGAAAAACCACCGGTAGAGACGTTTTGTGCTATAGTCCAGGGCGCATTTGTTTTGAGATGGACGTTGAGAGGTGACTCAAATTTTTTTGCAGAAATTGCTTGAAAATAAATCAATTAATAATATTTGAGTTATCCTCCCTCTCAAAAAGGTCCGGAACATTGTTTAAATAATCAAAATGGCAAAAAATGAAGGAAAAATTCGATTTTATTCTTCGTTTTTTGATTATAACTTTAAAAGTATTCATTTCCGAGAAAAGTTGTACTTACATAAAAGTTGCATAATTAAATTTCTTACAATATAAAATTGGCTAAAAATTTAAAAAATTGTCACCCTAGTTGCAAAATAGCAATAATTGCGAAAAAAAACATACAAAATCAAGTATTGGCATTTTACGTTTTTCAACCATTTATGCTACCCTTAGGACCTTCATATTTCACCCAGAAAAACTGTATGATATAGTAAAACAATACTGTAAATTTTATTAAGATCGGTTTAATAGATTTTGCAAAATAAATTTCGCAATCCAGCTTTCGCAAAAAAATTCATTTGTTCAAAATGTTACAGGACCGAAAATAAAGCAGATAGCAAGTTGAAATTTTTTTTGCTTATAAAAGTTTACTTGTACCTTTCATTTGCAATTTGCAAAATTAAAATCGATTAATTACCACGGCGTCAGAAAATTTTTTAAATAAACATTAATTTTTGGTGCTACGCGCAGGACAGCGGTGTTCGATTCACACAAGTTGATTTCCACCAAAATGTCTTCCAATCTTTATCTAATATATTATTTTCTTACTCTACATTTTGTTGTATTTTAATATTTTAATTCCACAAAAATCAAACTAATTTTATTATTGTTTGTGAAATATTGTTTAACCAATTGCATATATTTAAAAATAATAAACTTTTATTCTCTAAGTTAAAATATATGAACAAAGAAAGTTTTTGCTAATAAAAGTGTTATTTCAAAGGATAGAGTATGTGTTTTGATTTTGCAATAAACAAATTTATTTATTTACATCGAAATGTAATAAAAATTAAAATGTATCAATCATTATCAAAGGTCATTGGAATGACCAATCAGAGCAAACTATCCGCTGTCCTGCGCGTAGCACCAATAATTAGTGTTTATTTAAAAAAATTCCTGACGCCGTGGTGTTAATTGATTTTAATTCTGCAAAATTGCAAATGAAAGGATCAGTGCATTTCTATAAGCAAAACAAAATTCAACTTGCTATCTGCTTTACTTTCAGTCCTGTAACATTTTGAAAAAATGAATTTTTTTTGCGAAAGCTAGATTGCGAAATTTATTTTGCAAAATCTATTAAACCGATCTTAATGAAATTTACCGTATTATTTTATTGTATCATAAAGTTTTTCTGGGTGAGATATGAAGGTCCTAAGTGTAGCATAAATGGTTTAAAAACGTAAAATGCGAATACTTGTTTTTGTCTGGTTTTTTCGCAATCATTGCTATTTTGTAACAAGGGTGACTATTTTTTAAATTTTTAACCAATTCTATATTGTAGGAAATTTATATACGCAACTTTTATGTCAGTACAACTTTTCTCGGAAATGAATACTTTTAAAGTTATAATCAAAAAACGAAGACAAAAATCTAATTTCTCCTTAATTTTTTGACATTTTGATTATTTAAACAATGTTCCGCACCTTTTTGAGAGGGAGGATAACTCAAATATTATTATTTGATTTATTTTCAAGCAATTTCTGCAAAAAAATTTGAGTCACCTCTCAACGTCCAAATGTACTAATATTTTTACAGATGCGCCCTGGTCTACTACAATTAACATTAGAATTCGTTTTGTCGTGTTAATTAATTAAACGCTTTTCTTTAGTTCAATCGTTTGGCTCAAATCTTTGGACGTTAATTTGACTGCCTTTTCTTCAATGCAAATGACTAAAAATTTGCAGACATATGCATTCGCGGGAACAATACACGAATAGTCAATAAAACAGTTTTTTGTTTATTAATTGTTTAAATAAAAAAACGATTTTAACGAAAAATGCTTAAATTCCCTTATTTTTTACAATGAAGAAACTTGAAACTTTTACAGATTGTAGCTAATTATATACATATGTCGGTAATTATACATAATTTCACTTTTTACGTTAATTGTTTACGTTATGCTTCATAAGTAAACAATAAAGTTTCAAATTTTTTGCCGATTCCGACTACTTTTCATGTTTGTACATCATATGTTTTATACGTATTTTAATAAACATGACGATATATTTTAATGTTTGAAAAGTGTAACACTAAAAAGTAAAAAATAAAAAAATATGAGAAAAATATTTTTAAGAACCGCTTTTCTTTAGTTACGAGTGACTAAAATTAAACAATATAAAAAATCAACTAAAAAGCAAAAAATAAAAAAAATTGAAAAAATCTAACACATTCGTTAAAGAAAATCGTGGTGCGAAAACCGTTTATTCAATGAAGACGCGCCACGCTTTTCTTTGACCAATGTGTTAGATTGTTTCAATTCTTTTTATTTTTTCCTTTTTAGTTGACTTTTTTATATGTTTAATTTTAGTCATTTGTAACTAAAGAAAAGCGATTCTTAAAAATATTTTTTTCATATTTTTTTATTGCCCTGTACCCTTCATATTGCTTTTATAAAAAATATTTTTTTGTATTATAATATGTAGTTACAAATAATTTCAATTAATTAGCATGTTTTTTTTTCGGTTTTCTTGTCATCTACTGCCAATAAGAACATAAAACTAGGTGAATAGATATAAAGGTAAAAAATGCCTTTTTCCAACTTTCGGGTCGAGTAAAAACTCGAAACAATGCTTCACCGTTAAATCCAATAATGGTGTCCAATTCCGATGCAGAATACATTTCCCAATCCACAATATAACCCAATTTACAGATATATATGAGTAGCTGTAGATGAACGCCGAAATTTCGACAATTGTACAATTCAAACTTTAGACAATCGAATAAATTCTTCCTAATGGATTTACGGACTCCCTTGATCGGTTTTACGTTTATATTGAGTTGCGTTATTGATGATTCTTTTTCTTTATTCTTTCGGTCTTTGTTGATCTACTAAACGTACATTTTTTGGATAATTTAATGTGTTCTTTTGACAACGGTTTTATTACCGATATGTTGTAGAAGGAGTTTATGTAAAATATAGAGCCAACGAAAAAAATTGTAATTTAAGAAGGCCATGAAGTAACTTCAAAAATAAGTCAAAATGTTATTCAACAGAGAAGTTATTAACGAATCATATTTTTCATAAATATATCTATATGAAGGTCATTCGTAAAATAAGATTCCATATTTATGCCGATGAGAAAGAATGCAACGTGCTGGAAGGATGCGACGTGCTAATAGAAATTTGGCAACACTGCCTTACACATCAACTCTCCTTCTCTCTTATACCACCAGTCTCATTTTGCTGCATTACTTCTTGTCACCCTAGCATCCTTCGAAGATGGATGTCCCGATCATTATTACCGCCAATGTGAAATTCATGCTGTGATACGTTTTTTAAATGCAAAATGGATTTCACCTATTGACATTCATAATAATAATAAGTTAATTGAAGTTTATGGGTAAAAGAATATAATATATTATATTACGTCGGTTTTATAGCGTTCTACCACTTTCAGTTCCTAATCGCCACTCCTTTCTATTGTGGCAGTCTTCTTCTCTTAGATTTCTTTCCGAGAAATCGCCTTGGAGATGTCCTTTATCCATGTAGTTGCTGGTCTTCCTCGTTTTAGTGTTTCTATGGTGGGGATCCATTCTAATACTTTTTTGGGAATTCTCCTTTCCTCCATTTGTCTTACGTGTCCGTACCATACTAGCTGTTGTCTTTCGATGTCATCTATGATTGTTCTTTCTATTTCCATTTGTTGTCTAATGTCGTCGTTTCTTATGTGTTCTAGCCTAGACCTTCTTTCTGACCTTCTCCAAAAATCCATCTCAGTGGCTAGTAATTTATCTTTGTACCTGTTTGTTAATTGCCAGATTTCAGCTCCAAAATGTTAACACTGGTTTTATTATTGTGTTATAAATTCATTTTTTATTTTATTTTCTATTCTTTCTTTAACATTTTCTTCGTTTCGTCCTGTACTAGTTAGTTTTATTCACAGATATATGTGTTCATTGCAGCTTGTAATTTTCTCCTGTTCCATGTTCAGGTCCTCCGTTTCTTCCCGTGTTTTTTGGGTATTTACCTCCAGACCCTGTTTTCTATATTCCTCTATTAGTTTCCTTGTCATATATTCCAGATCTTCCTGGTCCTGTGCAATAACAAATTGGTTATCTGCATAGTGCTGCGTGTAGAGCATCGTATCTCCTATCGGTAGTCCCATTCCATTGCACTTCTTCTTCCATTGTCTAAGGGCTTCATCAATATAATATATTGAATAATACTGGCGATATACAGCATCCTTGCCTTAGCCCTTTAGTGGCCAGGAAACCTTTTGATATAGTATTTCCGCTTTTAAGTTTAGACGTCGAGTTTCTATATAGTTCTTTGAGTGCCTGTATAATAGATACATTTATGCTGGTATTTTCTAGTACTTCTCATAGTCTATTAATGGGGACAGTGTCATATGCCTTCGTTAGATCTACCATAAGTAAATGCAACTCTTGCGCTCTTGACAGCCTTTTTTCTATTACTTGAGTTATAGAGAAAATGTCTATTGTGGATCTACCTGCCCTAAAGCCGCTTTGTTCCTCTGAGTAGTATGGATGGTACTCTTCACATATTAGATCTTTTAGAATTCTTCCGTACAGTCGACTTAGTGTGCTAGTTACGGTAATACCTCTGTAGTGGGTAAAGGTGCGTATCTGTTAAACATATTCGCAAATAGTGTAGAGAATTCAGTGAAAGCCGAGGGGAAGGACTTCAAATTCATCGTAAATTTCCGTTCGGCTTTCATTGAATGCTCTACACTCTTTGCGAACATATATGTAGTTACGCAAAATTAGGCCTTGTTCGAGCGTTAATATTTCCTATCGCCATCTACGCCTCAGAGACTTGGACCATCAAAAAAGCAGATTCAAAACGTATAATGGCACTTGAAATGTGGGTCTACCGGAGAATGTTGCGCATACCATGGACCGCACATCGCACAAATAATTCAATATTAGCCGAACTTAACATAAAAACTAGACTCAGCATAACTATCAACCAAAATATACTGAGATGTTTTGGACATATAACTAGAAGAGAAGGCATGGAACGAATGATAGTTGAGGGCAACGTAGAGGGCAGAAGATCCAGAGGAAGATCTCCATCACGATGGTCGGGCCAAATAAGGGACATGACTGGTTACTCGTTCTCCGAAGCAAAACAGCACGCACAGGGGAGAGAGCATTGGATAGAAATAGTCAAACGACTTACATGACGCCACTACATCCTTACGAAGGATAACAGATAGAGGAGGAGGAGGATGTAGTCTTACCATAAACTTTGATTTACTGACGATGAATTTCTTCTTCTTCTTTCTCATAATCCTTAGTGCCCTTCAGGGCGTCGGATGTCGGGTTCCGCCTTTTATCAACTTCTTCCAATTGCTTCTATTAGTGGCCAGGTTCTTCATATCTCTCATACTGATGTGTCTCCTTTCACCTATATCTTGGATCTGGTCCATCCATGTCTTCCTCGGCCTTCCCTTTTTTCTTTTGTCTCCCATTTTGGCTTCATGTACCTTCTTTGTAAGTCTATTTTGCTCCATTCGTTGTATGTGTCCAAACCAGCTTAATTGTTTGTTTTCGATCTTCCTAATTATCGGTTCTGGTTCCAGCTCTCTTCTTATATCTTCATTTCTGAATCTGTCAAACTTCGTAACTCCGGCTATTCTTCTCATGTATTTCATCTCGGTCGCGTTTATCATTGATTCATGTTTCTTTTGGACAATCCATGTTTCCGCCCCATATGTCATTATCGGATTTACTATGCTGTTATATACTCTGAGTTTAGTTTTGTTGCTTATTTCTGACTTTCCAAAAATTGTATTATTTAAATAGTAATACACGCTAGTTGCCTTCTTCAGTTTATTACTTATTGCCAAGTCCGTTTTCCAATCATCTGTTATTATATTTCCCAGATATTCAAAGGTAGATACACGTTCTATTACTTTTTCCCTTACTATTATATTAGTATTCCTTTCTCTTTTCTCATCTTCATTTATTATCATAAGTTTTGTTTTGTTGAGGTTCATTTCCATTTTTAATTTATGTATCTCTTTTTGCCAAATATCTATTAGTTTCTGCATTTTCTCTACTGTGTCCGTGATTAAAACTATATCATCAGCGGACGATGAATTTCAATAAGTGAAATATTTCAAAAACGTATCACAGCATAAATTTCACATTGGAGATAACAGAGACCGAGACCTTCATCTTCGAAATCTGCTAGGCTGACACTGAACAATGCATTGAGGCGAAAGTGGCCGGGTAAAAGAGGGAGAGTTGATGTGTAGGGCAGTGTTGCCAGATTTCTCCCAGCACGTCTCACTTTTTCTCAGTGGCATAGGGAACCTTTTTATGTGAATGACCTTAGCGGTAACAACGACCGGGCCTTTTATCTTCGAAGGCTGCTAGGCCTACACTGAGAAATGCAGCGAGGCGATAGTGGTGAGGTAAGAGAGAGGGAGAGCTTATTTATAAGGCAGTGTTGCCAGCTTTCTTCCAGCACGTCGCATTCTTTCTCAGCGGCATAAGGAATCTTATTTTACGAATGACCCTAGTATAAAAGTAAAGAGCTAGTAAAATTTTAATTAAATAGTGTGAGAAAAAAGAGTGTTATGTAATATATCGCGATTCATAGCAGAAAACACCACGAAAGTGACCGGTCATGAAAGTGAGCGATGGAGTGTGAGCATGACTTACACAAATTCGCGATTGGACGGCGTCCCGCCATTTCCATGAGTTGCGGCGGTTTACGTTACGGGACTAATCTCAGAAATCTCTCGCTAATCTTAACAGGTTACTTTATTTTCGCTTTGTCAGAGTGAAATCAAAATAAAACATTTAAATGAACTTAAAAATATCTGAAGTTGTTTATTAATTGGCGCTCTATTTCAGACAATTTAAGAGGTGACCTACTTAGCCTTGATCTTATAGGAAAATAGCCATATTTTGAGTTAAAATTCTAAAGGTGGTGCTGTACTCTCGTATTGATATCAAATTCTGATTTTTGTTGTGTTTTTGTAGTTAATTCTAAATTATGTATCTCTTACCTTATATTGATCAATTAATGTTAATATATTCTTGTTGCTGACTTTGTGATTTAGTGTCGATAACCAGAATCTGCTACACTTCGATGATTTGGTACTCATTTTTCTTCATTATGTAAGATAGAGGGTTTCTTTTATGATTTTTTTCTTTTTACAGCCAGTTTTTCATGAATATTGATGCTTTCAAAGTGTTTTCTCGAAAGTCGGATGTCATTCAATGCCGCGCTAATGTTCGATGCGTAGGTAGGGATGGCAAAACAAATTACACATCGATTTATCGTGTCTTATGATACATCGAATGAAGATATCGATAAATGATATATATTTGAAAAAATATATCAATATATGCAATATATCGATATATCCTTGTGAAATTGATTAACAAATAAAATAACTCTTGTGAAAATTATTTTCTTGTGGCATCTTATGCAATTTAGGTACTATTTCAGTTGCGAACAAGCCACAATTTAAGTTAAAAATTAAATTTATTTAAAGTTTCGATTTATACTTCGGAAATCGTTATCAAAATAAAAAATATTAATAAATTAAACAAATTTGCTTTTTGTTGTTGGGTAGAAAAATCGTCTCTAATTATTTAATTTTATCTGATTCATTCATATTGACAATCCAGACATTATGCATTATAAAGTACATTTTGGGTGTAGCCATTATTCATTAAGAGGATCGGTACGTATTTTCGGCTGCAATGATATTCAAATGGGGATTCATTTTTTTCGAATCCTAAGAAAACTAATAAGTATTCTTTAAAAATTTAAACGCAGAATGGAAGACTACGTTATTAGCGAGGGCCGAAAGTCCCTGAGAACTTCTATAATGTTTATTTTAATAAGTTACAGGGGTGAAAAACTAAGAGAAAATGTAGCGTGATTTTTAATTTCAAATATATCATTCGAAAGAAACTTCTTACACATTCTAAGGGACTTTCGGCCCTCGATAATAATTTAGTCTTTCATTTTGTGCTTAAATTTTTTAAAAATATTTATTACTTTTTTCAGGATTCGAAAAAAAAGAACACCATGTCCGTGGAAATCTAACATTCGCTATCTTTGTCATACAACGCACTCATTCGAATATAATGTTATGACAAGACTCAAGACAGTGACAAGTATAGATGTGTCCAACCCGCTATTTTGATATAGCGGTTCATTCTGCTACTGCTTTTTAATGCTTTTACGATGATAATAAAATCAATCAAAGAGTTGTTTGTTAAATAGTATTAATAGTCTATTTAAAAAATAATAATTGATTTAAGGCGTACAATTAATAAAAAGTTATTTATTGTTTATATATTTTTTATGGAAAATCCAAGTATTTCAAGTCATTAAAGTTAAAATAAAAGTATTATTTTATAAGAGTTTGTTCCGATAACCGTAAATTGGTACGAGTTTAGCTATAAAGTAAAGTGCCCATGGTGGCATAAAATGTAGTAAATATTAATGCTTCAAGTACATAACACATTTTTGAAGATTACACTACACTTAAAAAGCATTTTCTTTTCTCCGTAGTGTTTACTACTATTTACCAGCCTACATAGAAGAATGTACTACGCTTTTGAAGTATGTGCTTGTTTAGTAGTATTTTGCATCAGTTTAAGTGAAGTTGGTGGGTGGACGTATTCGGCGTAGGTATTGTTTTGTAACAATATGACAGCATTTATGAATGTGTGTCATAGAAAAAGTTACAAACTAAGAAGAAAATTCTTAATTTTTGGGTCATTCTTTTATCAAATAAAATTTAATAATTGTGAAGAAGATTAACAAATAACAATTGTTCATTTTTATCCTCGCGTAACTATTTTGTCGCTTCCGATCTGAGTCATTCATTTCTACTCATGTACAACTCTAATAATTTGGTACGTAAAAATGTGAATTCACAAATAACAAGCACATGGAAAACTAATTCCATAACGATTGGTGTAATGCAGACACGGCTGGCGCTACGCTTTTTAGTAGATACTTCTGGTCAGTAGTAGGTACTTCTGTTGTGTAGTAAGTTCTTCTCAACAAACGCACCTACTTTTATGTAAAAGAAAATGCTATAAAGTAGTGACTTTATACTGAAGCAATAGCATCTACTACGTTTTATGCATTCCGCCCATTTTCTTGAGTGAATTATTAAATGCTGGCTTCATATTTTAATAAAGATGATTTTAGCTATTAAGATTTTATAATTAAAGGCTTTGCTTTTTACAACGAGTTTTAACGCTTTTTTTTCTCGAAGAAAAATAATAAAATGATATTTTCGGCTCCTTTTCCTAAGTGACTTCTCTATTGAGGTTGGCGGTCAATATGGCAAATTTCTCTCTATTCTGGGCTTGATGAATTAAGTCATTTCTTGTTGTGTGGGTCCAATCTCTGATGTTTCGGAGCCAAGATTTTTTCTTTCTCCTTTAACACCTTTTACCTTCTATCTTGCCATTTAATATTACCTGGAGCTGCTCAAATTCCCTATGGCGCATTATGTGTCCTAGATATAACGTCTATCTAATTTTGATAGTATTGACCAGATGAGGACGTGTGTTTATTATTTTCAGTTATTTTTCGTTCGTGGTTTTGCTGGCCCAGCTTATTCTTAACATTCGGCGGTTCATCCACATTTCGAATAAATTCAATTTGTTAACCTCATACTGTTTTAATGTTCAGGACTCGAAACCATATAGTAATAGAGACCACACATTCACACATAACACTTTAGTGTTCTCAATCTTATTGTGACTGATAGCTTGGGGTTACAGAGCATTTTACGCATGTTCATGAAACCAGACCTTGCTATTTCAATGCGTCTTATGATTTCTTTTCAGTGGTCTAGTTGAGTATTTAGCTCTCTGCCAAGGTATATGAAGCTTTGGGAACTCTGAAGAATGACTTTAACAGCCTGTGACTTTCTTCTGATAATATGTTCATCCATATCTTAAGTTGGTCTTCTGTTTCCGCTAATAAACTTTTTTTCTTTTTCGACTATTTGTATAGTATATAAATAATGGTAACCACTGAATACCTAATTAGTGAAAAAATAATCCTATCATTTATACAAGTAAATGTTATCCAAGAACTCCACCATTGTCTGGTCCCAAGCCCAGGATGAGAAAGGAGGAGGGTTGTGCGTGAGGTTAGCAACCTCACCACATAAAAAATAATATTGCTAAAGAAACCTCTACAAGCCTCGGAAATAGGACGGATAACGCGATGACGAAAATGGCCACGGAAATGGATTTGAGAAAAACAACGTACATAGGATGTTGGAATGTCCGAACAATGTTTGAATCAAGTAAAACACATCAAGTGGCAAAAGAAATGGATAAAAATAACATTAGTATATTAGGATTATCTGAAATTAGATGGAAGGGATGTGGAAAAACAAGAATTGAACACGCCAAGACGGTTATATACTCGGGAAAATGTGGCGAAAAAGACCGACACGAGAGTGGTATTACATTCATGATTTCAAAAGAAGCAACAAATGCTCTAATAGAATGGGAAGCCATCTCGGATAGAATAATAATGGCTAGATTCAAAGCGAGATATAAAAATCTAATAATTGTTAATGTATATGCACCAACAAATGAAAAGGAACAGGACATAAAAGATGAGTTTTAACAACAGCTACAGATGGCATACGATAAAATACAAAATAAATATAAAAAAGATATTGTGATGATAATCGGAGATATGAATGCCAAAATAGGAACGAATAATAGTGGAAGAGAAACTGTAATGGGGAAAGAAGGATTGGGACAAATTAATGAGAATGGTAACATGTTTATAGATTTCTGCACCCAAAATAGTTTAGTCATATGTGGAAGTATATTTCAACACAAACGCATACATAAAGTAACATGGACATCCCCTGATGGACAAACACACAATCAGATTGACCACATAACCATAGATAAGACATGGAGGCACTCACTCTTAGATGTTAGAGCAATGAGAGGGGCAGACATAGGGTCCGACCACATGTTGATTAGAGGCAAAATCAAACTCAAACTAGCCAGAAGTAAGAAAACCCCAATGGAACAACGAGAAAGATATAACGTTCACTGGCTCAAAGACGGAAATGAAAGTACTGAAGAATATAAGACCAAGTTAAGAGAATTATATAATAAAACTTACAACATAGAAAATGCCACGATAGAAGAGCTGTGGGATAAATGCAAGTATGTATATACACAAGCAGCAAAAGAAACGATAGGAATACAAAAAAGAAGTAATAAACCATGGCTATCGAGAAGCACGTGGGAAAAAATAAACGAAAGGAAACTACTTAAATGTAAAATGATAAAAAATGATCTAAGAGATAGGGAACAAATGAAGAGAGAATATAGAGAGAAAGATAAAGAAGTTAAAAAAAGTGCGAGAAACGACAAAAGACAATATAACGAAGCACTGTTAATAAAAGCAGAAACAGCAGCAAAAAACAACGACATGGGAACTCTATATAAAACGACGAAAAAACTAAGCTCGCGCGGAAAAATGAACGTTGAGCATGTAAAAGACAAGAACGGGAAAATATTGAAGAATGAAAAGGAAATAGTTGAGAGATGGATCGAACATTTTAGAGACGTATATGCCAACAGAACAATATAACAAGAAATGTAAAATGAAGAAATAAAGGAAGAACTAAACTTCACCGAATCGGAATTCACAAAAAAAGAAGTAAGTAAAGCAATACAACAGCTGAAAAGAGGGAAAGCAGCTGGAATAGATAACATTACCACAGAACTACTGAAAGCAGATAGAGAAACATCGGAAGAAATCCTGTATGTACTAATAAACAGAATATGGCAGGAGGAGAGAATACCTGATGATTGGAAAAAAGGTATAATTGTAAAGATACCCAAGAAGGGAGATCAAACGAATTGCAACAATTGGAGAGCAATAACACTACTTTCTACAGTGAGTAAAGTCATGACAAGGATGATACTAGAAAGAATGAAAGAAACTATAGACCAGTTGTTAAGACCAAACCAAGCGGGCTTCAGAAGTAATAAAGCATGCACAGATCATATTAACACATTAAGAAACATTGTAGAACAAACAATAGAATGGCAGAGCAAAATTTATATAAATTTCATTGACTTTAGACAAGCTTTTGACCGGATTAACAGAGAAAAAATGTGGGAAATATTACAGAGATATGGAATTCCATTAAAATATATAAGAATTATCAAAATGTTCTATGAAAACTATACCGCACAAATCATGCACAATGGGAAACTCACAGAACAAATCAACATAGACAGTGGAGTCAGACAGGGGTGTATTCTATCTCCAACCATATTTCTGATCTTAATTGACTGGGTCATGAAGAAGGCAACGAAAAATAAAACAGGAATTAGATTGAATGCTTTCGGTCAGCTTGAAGATCTAGACTTTGCAGATGATATATGTCTGGTGTCCGAAAAAAGACAACATATGCAGAAAAAAACAGAAAAGGTGACAAAAGGAGCAAGAAAAATAGGACTAGAGATTAACACAAGAAAAACCAAACTTATGAAGATAAATACGGAAAGAGAAATGGGTATATTCATTGAAGGAGAAGAAGTAGAAAATGTACAGAAGTTTTGCTATCTGGGAAGCATAATTGACGCTAGCGGTGGAATAGAAGAGGAAATTAATGGAAGGATAACTAAAGCCCAAAATGCGTTCTATATGCTGAAGAAAACATGGGAGTCCAATAGATTAACAACCAAAACCAAAATCAGGATATTTAATACAAATAATGTAAAGAGTATTTTGCTATATGCAGCAGAAACTTGGAAAATAGAGAAAAATATTATACAAAAGGTTCAAACATTTGTAAATAGATGCCTTAGACGAATATTGCAAATATATTGGCCAAATCGGATAAGTAACAAGGAACTTTGGAGAAAAACTAATCAAGAGCCGATAGCCAAAACGATAAACAGACGCAAATGGAAAGTTTATTGGACACACATTAAGGAAAATTGAAGATGATATAACCAAACAAGCCCTGGATTACCAACCAACTGGAAAAAGAAAACAAGGCAGACCAATGACATCCTGGAAAAGAAATATTACCAGAGAGCTAGAAGACAATGGGTTAACATGGAAAGAAGTGAAAGCCCTGGCCAGAAACAGAGATGAATGGAGGGGGACTGTAGAGGCCCTATGTTCCAAATGGAATCAAGAGGAGTAAAGTAAGTAGTAAGTAAATGTTATCCAAGAACATTCAAAAACTGAAAGAAACCGAAATAGCCATCTCTACCTTTCTAATGACAATGTCACTGTCAACCTAATATTTACATCTGCAGTTTCCATACCAGTGAGAATTTTACTACACGTAATTTGCCGTGTAAAGACAGAAAAGTAGGGATAGCAGTAAAATATTTGTGAATTATGTACCCATAGCCTTAACGTTTTATTAAATTAACTACGACATGCTAGGACACAATATTCACGCTGTTTCCAAATGTCAAATAAAAAGAGGAAATAAAACTCAATAAAAGTACCTGGACCAACCCTCGATGGTCGATATTAAAAAATGAAAACATTCAACACATCTTGAGTTTTATTAAATACAATGCAGTTATAAAATTTCACAGAAATATGAATTTTATGATGGTTCAGTTAGACAGTTTGTCCTTCCTATTGTACTACAACGGTTTTACTACTCGAAATTTCGGAAACCATAGGGTAATATTATTCAAATTATGTAGATATATACCACTGGTCGAAACATCTTGTTTGTAGATTATTTCTTCTGCAGAGTAACGATAGTATACAGAGCATTCCAAAAATGTAAGGAATTAATTTATATTTTAAGATTTAACTTT
This sequence comes from Diabrotica virgifera virgifera, assembly GCF_917563875.1. Classification (NCBI taxonomy): domain Eukaryota; kingdom Metazoa; phylum Arthropoda; class Insecta; order Coleoptera; family Chrysomelidae; genus Diabrotica; species Diabrotica virgifera. Next base: position 60,194,575 of record NC_065445.1, on the reverse strand, counting down.
ATATCGTGACAATGTGGTAATATACAGGGTGTCCAGAAACTCTACCGACAAACGAAAACAGGAGATTCCTCAAATAATTTTAAGACAATTTAACCAAATTCACCTAGTCCGAAAATGCTTCCTAAGGGAAATAGAGCTCTTTGAAGATGGCGTCTTTTAATTAGTTTTTCTTAAATACCGCCAAAACGCTTCTAGTTAGAAAAACGAAAATTGGTACACATATTTATCTTCCAGAGATAAATCGATTCCATACATTGTGAATTTCTAGTACCAGTCATAAGCGTCCGTTTTGAGTGGGGCAACGGTTATTTTATCGTATGACTGTTTTGTCTTTAACTTTTAAGCATTTTTGATACTGGATTATTAAATTGTGAGGTATTCTAGTATTAAAATGTACTCTTGCTTTAAGTCGGTAGCAGACACCGTTTTCTAGAACAATCGATTTGAACAATTTTCGTTTCCTGAATTAAAAAAATGAAAAAGATTTTCAATAAAAAACGGTGTATTTTACCAACTTAAAGCAAAAGTAACTTTTAGTACTGGAATACCTCATAATTTAATAATCTAGTGTCAAAAATTCTTAAAAATTAAAGACAAAAAAGTTATGCGATAAAATAGCCGTTGACATACCCAAAACGGACGCATATGAGCGGTTCTAGAAATTCGCAATTAATGAAATATATTCATCTCTGTAGTATAAATAAACGTACCAGTTTTCGTTTTTCTAAATAGTTTTCTTTTTCAATTTATTTTTGATATTCAAAAAACGAAAAATTTTCAAATCGATTTTTCTAGAAAACGGTTTATCCTATTTACTTAAAATAAGGGTACCTTTTAGTACTATAATACCTTACATTTTAATAATCCAGACTAAAAAATGCTTAAAAATTAAAAACAAAAAAGTTATGCGATAATATAAATGTTGCTCTACCGAAACGGACGTCTATAACCGGTACTATTTAGAGATTTGCAATGGATGGAGTTGATTTATCTCTGGAAGATAATTATGTGTACCAATTATCTTTTTTCTAAAATATCGATATATGTTCCGATACATCGAAAGTTGAATATCGATATAAAAATATCGATAAAATTTTAAAATATATCGATATATTTAATGTATCGATACATAGCTGACATCCCTATGGGTAGGTAGCTAACGTGACAATATTTTGTCCTGGGTAACTTTTCTGTAGAGTTTGGTTGCATATCATGTATCATTCTTTGTGATAACACACCAGAAACGGTAGCGAGTTGTTGTTTTCTTTTTCTATAGAGAAGTTGATTCATTTTTTTTGTCATTGATGTTCATCAAAAATTTATTTAGTATTCCTGGTCAACAAGGCTAATTCAGAAACACATCATCTATTATATATCTTTTTCATACTGTGGGTTTTTGGTCATGTTTGTAGTCAATGTTGTTAATATAATTTCCCTCTCTAGTTTAGTGCTTATTATTTTTAAAGTTTTCTACAGGCTCCTTTTTAAAAAGACTAGTGATATCAAAACTCACTGGCATATTTTTAGTATTGTGATCTATTTCTGCTAGTTTTTGCAGAAAATGTGAATTATTTATATATTTTTTTTGTGTTATATCGACACCTGATATGAAAAACATTATATCTCCACTTACAATGTTTTTCAACTATGGCTTAAATAGCATCTATAAACGATAACCTTCAATTTGGTCTAAGAACTTTTATCCTATCTTATGTAATTATAAAGTTATTTAACAAAATAACCTCATTGTAAGTGCAAATTTTTGATCACTGGGTGGAAAAAACGTTGTAACCAATGTTACAATATTAAAATTTTTTATTATTGATGAAATTTTTTTACTAAAACATTGTAACATAGGATACAATATTTTTCTCGAAACATTTATTGAGTAAGTTTTTATAACTGCATTGTAAGTTGTGATACAAGAAAGCAAGGTAATGGAATATTACGATGAACAACATTGTAAGTCAATATAGTCAAGAGGTAAATTCTATATTAATAACTGCTGAGCATAGTAACCATGCCTCAAATCGTAAAAACTCACGTAAAAATACTAGTTTAGAATAATTTCAAACAAAAATAATAACACCTATATCTCATTCACTGCTGAACTAACTTCTACTGATGAAACTCAGATAATCAATGGTCACAGTGGATTGCACGCTCAAGATACATTGACAGTGGAAACTTCTACATGCACCGAAGATACAAGTTCACCATTAGATACGCCTGCTAAGAAAAAACAATACCTCAAGAAGAAAAATCTTGGAAGAGAGAGAAAATGGGATCCTAGTGTTTGGAAAATGAATGTCTTGAAGAAACTGAGGAACTCTGGCCAAGAATATACTGGCAAAACTGGAAAATTAGAGAACTGGGACCTGGATGTAACGATAAATGTATCAGAAAATCTAAATCGAAATTATCTGAAAATGATAGACTCAATGTATTTAATAATTTTTGGGCAATGGCCGATCATGACCAACAAAGCGAATATTTATGTAGATATGTTCTCAGACAAGAGAGGAAAGTTGCAAAGCTAAAAGAGTCCAGAAGACAATGGACATATGAATATAATTTGCAGTTGACAGAACACCGACTTCAAGTTTGTAAGAAAACATTTTTGGACACTTTTAACATAACAGATATGTGGTTAACTACACTATTCAAAAAAATTGATAGTCATGAAGGCGGAGGCCGTGTACCTCGATATATGCGTCGTCGCCACAAGAACAGGGCAAATGCTGTAGACGAAAGTATTAAAAATTCGATTCGTGCGCATATAAACTCTGTTCCAGAAAAAGAATCCCATTACGTAAGGCAAAGAACAAGTAAGATGTATTTTGATGAGTCTTTAACTTTTCCCAAATTGTATTCACTATATTATAATGAATGGATATTAGAGAATCACCCATGCGATAAGCCAGCCACCAAAAGTCAGTACAGAAATATATTTAATACTGAGTTTAATATCGGTTGTATCTATATGTGTCTTACTTGCAATCTACATAACACTAAAGCAGAGAAAGACCAAATAGAAAAAGAATATGCTTTACATATTGCAAATAGATGTGTTGCACGTGAAGCTAAAAATCGCGATAAAGAGGTTTCTAAGAAAACAGAAACGGTTGTAACTGCCTGCTTTGATTTGCAAAAAATATTAACTACGCTCCAATCAGAGGTATCATTGTTTTATTATAAAAGGATTATTAAAGTGTGTAACTTTACTATCTTTGATCTTGGATCTGCGGAAGGTTATTGTTATGCATGGGATGAAACCACAGGTAAAAAGGGGCCTAATCAAATAAGTAGTGATTTGATTTTATTAAGAGAAAAGTTGCTGGTGGAGCATTAGAGTTTAGATTTTATTCAGATTGTTGTGGAGGACAAAATCGAAATCGAGTAATATCATGAATATTAATATTACAACCACGTTTTTTGAGGTGGGCCACTTTCAATCTGAGGGTGATTCAATGCAAGCCCTTATTGAGCGAAGAAAAAATAATCAAGTTGTTTATGTACCACAACAGTAGTATACACTGATAAGGTGTGTTAAGGTCACAGGAAAACCATACGATTTGAAAGAACTAAGTCAAAATAACATCTTGGACTTTAAATCAATGTTAAAGAAAATACCGAATGGGGATTTAGATATAGATAAACGCCAAGTTTTCTGGTCGAAAATACAATACGTAAAAATATATAAAGAACAACCACATATTATTAGTTTTCAGTACGATCTTATTTCTGATCAATTATCGTTTATAAACTTAGAATGCAAACCAAAATCGAGTAAAAAGGGCTACCAAGTCCAGGAATAAAAATATACACGATTTATGGGAAGTACAAATTCATTTAGCATATAATGGGTTACTTCCCATAACCACTTCAAAATATAAAGATCTTGTTGTTTTGTGCTCTGGTAAAGCTATACCAGAACAAGATTGCAGTTTTTATTTAAATCTTCCCCACTCCCAACAAACAGAATATTCGGATGATGACTCTGAATAAAAGTTTGCAAGGGGTTAATTTTGTTTATTTTTGAATAGAATATAAACTGTTTTATAATTTGTAAATGTTCATTTTGTAATAAATAAATCTAAAAGATATTATTTTATTTACCTACTTCTTGTTAGTATGTATGACGTAAATTCTTAAATACTACTTGTCTGATCAAAAAAGTCACGTTTCAAGTAAAACCAATAAAATAAATTAATTATAATCTCTTTATTTGGATATTTACTGATTAGTTACAATTTATATGCACCTAACCAAAGAAACATACTGTGTTGAAATATTGTATGAACCACTTACAATGATCTTCACCTAAAATTCTGAAAAAATTTGCTATTGTAACTCGACCTAAATCAGGACCAGTAATGTTGACAAGAATGTGATATGTAAAAGTGAAAAGCTGAGAAAAAGTTATAAAATATGGATTAAGAACATTACAAAAAATATAAAAGCTGACACAGTAAAAAAATAAAATGTTTTGGAAATTTCTTTAAATCGCTCTCCTGTAAACTAAGCAAAAGTGAGTTACAATATTTTTCATATCAGGTGTCGATATGCTAACGGTTGTATTTTTATCAAGGAGGAATTTTGAGAAGTTTTTAAACAGTGTCCAACGCTGTTTTCGTATCGATATTAAGTATGCCAGAAAACATAGGCAATGGTTTAAGCAGTAGTTAAGGAAAATATCTAGAAAACGAAAACTGAACGGAATCAAAAATAAGGATACGTATATCACCACACTGGAAGAATAAAAAAAAATAAAATAAAAACTGCTTTGTCCTTAAAGATATAAAAAGTTGGCAGAAAAGTAGGTAAGAATATTTGTTAATTTATCAAGAAATACTTGTAAAATTTTGATTGTCGTTCTACATATTTCAATCCTATATTACAAATTCTCACAAAGACCTTTTATCTGAAATTTCAATTTGGCATCTAATAAGATCAGCATAATAATTATGGTAGTCTCTGATGTAATTTCGAGCTCCGAAATGACTGCAGCTGCAACCAACTTATAAATTATGGAAAGCCTCTTTACTAATCTATGACGACGAGTCGAATCGACTTTACTAAAGAGATCATCTCAATTAAATGCATATTCAAGACAACTTTTCTATTATCGCTGATTCAACTCGAAGACATGTAATATGGTTTTAGTTTGAACGAATCACGGGATATACCTAATTTTCGGTAAAATATTACTATTACAATTTGACACAAAAATAGTTTTAATTGAAAATTAGTAATAGCAAAATTATATTTTAAACTTTATAAAATAATGTTAAAAATAAAGTTCAAAGGAAAATTTTCAATGATACCTTTAACTCATTAACGCCTATGGGTACCATATGGAGCCAACAAATTACGTACACATCGGAGTCTATTTACCATATTGTTAGGTAAAATTTCGCAGAGAGATTCGGCCTATTTGTAGTTCAAGGTTACTTCTTCTTGAATGAGCAATTCAAATTTAGTTTTATACCTATTTTCCAGTGTAATAAGTTATTCAATTTACGGTTGTTTTTGTTTGTGGCAAAATATGGACATTCGTTTCGTGTAAGTATTTTATTTATTACCATTTGCACTAGGATCCTCGTTTTTATTTTCAAAAGATTTTGTACAGTCTTTAACAAATACCTTGTACCGGTTTCCATGATATTTCATCTTTTGGTTTTTTCGTAATTAGGCTAAAAATGTGGGTGTTCCCAACTGGAACCGCTAAGCGGTTTGCTGGATATCTTGTTTTCACTATTCTTTTTTTACTTCTCTTATTTTTAGAGGAATTTCTTTGAAAGAAGAACTTGATACAGCTTTCTAGGAAAACTCCTTCTAGAAAAAAAGCTTTCTAGGAAATGTTTTTGCCGTTTACATAGAATCTCCAGATACAACATTTTGACAGACGACGAAGATTCGACAGATGAAGATGACGCAGGTTTTACTGATAGTCGAAATCGTAATCAGCTGTCTTCGGGCGCGGAAGTTGTTTTTAGAATTATACTAGAATCCAAAGCCCTGCTGATGACACGATCGTAGAAGAAACCACTTAGATCTACCCCGTACTAGCAGAGTAGTTCCATATGTGTAAACTGTTGGAGGTCTAATTATGTTCACGCGGCAGCAAAATGCAGATTTTTTCTAAGAAAGAGATTTGTTTTCTACAGTATATGATTTTCCAGAGCCTGATAACTCAAAGTATGCTGGTTCAAGCCCTTCAGAACTTTTTAGATTACACCAACTAGACCTGTTAAAAAGTTTTTAAGAGAGGATAAAAAAACATTGTTTTTTCGAGGCCAAAAATATTATTTCAAAATGCAATAATAATATGGGTGGCACTGATATGATGGTTAGCGATTTATCTTGCTATCGAATTAGAATCCGTTCCAAAAAAAATGGTATTGGCCTATTTTTACATACCTAGTGGACGCGAACATTAAAAATGCATAGAAGTTGTATAGGAAACCTGGTCGTAACATTAGCCAATTGGAAATAACACTAGCAGTTATCCAAATGTATCTAATAAGATATAAAATCCCACCGAAACCACCTGGAAGGGTGTCCACAGCTGCAAGAAGTGACTCTCGAATTGGAGATATTTGGTACGAGGGATTAAATATTTTGTGTTTTCTGTACCAGAAAACAAAAGAAGGAGATGCGCACGGATTGGATTTTTAAGCCGAGGAAAACCAACGTGCTGCAAATATGATGTGGTCCTTTGTATTGACTGTTTTCGCAATTTTCTTACCAAGTAACTCTTAACGAACATCTATCGGGTTCGCGCGTAGTGGTCCCATATGGGAACAGTTTTTTTCTCAATAATTATTTCATTTACAAAAAAAATTCTTCTTAGGTTTTGTACAGAATATTGTTACATTTAACGATATTTAATACATTTTGTCGACAAAAAAAAATTTTTTTCTCGGATTTAATGATAACAAAAATATAACAACAGTTATACAGGGTGTGTTAATACAAGCGAGACGGACGAATATTTCGCGAAATTTGCATCTTATCGAAAAACTAAAAATAATTTTTCAATATTTTTTAAAAGTCTATCAAATGTCACCAAACATGTCCTCCACCTCCACCCCCTGGGTGGCCGGGCAGTGATAACTTTGAAATCTTAAGTAGGGAGCCCCATATTTTAATGCAGATTTGGATTCCTTATAAAAAAAATGAGAGATAAAAAGAGAATATGGAAAAAATAGCAAAGACAGAAAGAGCCATGGAAAGACAAATGCTGAACATTAAATTATCAGACAGGAAAAGGAACGAATGGATCCGTAACAAAACAAAAGTGAAAGACGTCTCTACCCAAGTAGCAAAGCTTAAATGGAAGTTCGCCGGACACACCCTACGGCAGAAGGATGAAAGATGGACTAAGATGGTAATACATTGGAGACCATGGAACCACAAACGAAAAGGGGAAGGCCACAGATGCGATGGTCAGATGACTTGAAGAAACACACTGGGTCAAAATGGATGCAAATTGCCCAAGATAGAGAGGCATGGAAGAAGGAAGAGGAGGCCTATATCCAAGGATGGATGTTTAGGGCTGATTAGATAGATAAAAAAATAAATAACTGCATTCGAGACATTAGGTCTGGATCCCGCGTATAAAAAAAGTTGATTAATAGCAAGCTGAAAATTTGTTAATAGCTTAAGGGTCTCTAGTCGGATAAACTTTTATATATGGAAACACTGCCCTATGTTTCCCTGTGTAAAACGGCACATTTATTTTGTCCGACAGAACAGACTTAAACTCTCACTTAAACTCTCCGAACAGAGATTAAACTCTCATGCAAAAATCAGATTGCTATTTATCACCTGTCATAATTCCTGTCATTTGACATATTCTATATGTTCCACTCAATAAAACGCCCTTGTGGTGATAAATAGCAGTCTGATTTTTGCATGAGAGTTTAATCTCTGTTCGGAGAGTTTAAGTCTGTTCTGTCGGACAAAATACGTGTGCCGTTTTCGTGGTCTGACAGTTCCAAATTTTTAACCTGTTCCACAATTAAAACTTACCCTGTTCCAGTGTTCCCATATATCAAAGTTTGTCCGAATAGACACCCTTAAGCTATTAACCAATTTTCAGCTTGCTATTAATCAACTTTTTTTTCATACTCGGGATCCAGACCTACATGGTTTTATTCAGATATCCTAGAAAAATTTTGGAACAGGTCTAATATCCCGAGAAATAAAGTTCTAAAGAAAAACAATTGTATCCTGACTTATGGGTGAGAAAATTGGTTAATAAATAAGAAAACCAAAGACAAAAAGAGCAACAGAGATGAAATTCCTAAGTAGAAACTGCAAAGTCCAAGAAGAGGTAAAATAAATAACATAGTGGTTACGGAAAAATAGGAATGAACTCAGATATCGACTACCTAAATTACAATTCATTAGCATGGTACGAACAGGTCAGAAGAGTAAACCAAAACCATTGGATAAACAGAATACCAGAGTAGAGCCTGATAGGAAGAAGGACCATGCCATAGAGCAATGTAGAGAATATGTTACATAGTCCAGAAAGCCACTGCGCATCCGCTAGGAAAAATATTCTAATTCGGATTTTTTGCACAATCTTACTCAAAAATGACTCCTTTTAACAAATTTCCATGTTGCCAGGACCAAAAGGTGGTCAAAAATTTTTTAAACGTTTTTTTTTGTTTTTTTCCTAAAATTATTTTTATTGCATGGAAAAAAGTTTTTTTAGGTTTTTTGGATCATTCCAAACAGAAAAGGTCTTTAGTGACTTTTTTCTAAAAATGATAGTTTTTGACATATAAGCGATTAAAAATTGAAAAATTGCGAAATCGGCCATTTTTAACACTCAAAGACTATGTGAAAAACTGAAAATTTTAATGTTGCCACGGTAAGTAGATATTCTTTAAACATCGATTGATGAAATCCCGAAGAGTCTTTTGCAATACAATATTCAAAACTCCTTTGTTTTTTAATTGCGAATCAAGCGTGCGCGACACTATTTTCCACCGACAGTATGGTGCAAATGAAAGGAATAACTTCGTTATTTCGAAAATCGGCGACTTTAAAGAAAAGTCCCGAAACAGGTCGATTTTTATTTTTAAGTTATGATATTGTGGCATATATGGTATACTAGTGACGTCATCCGTCTGGGCGTGATGACGTAATCGATGATTTTTTAAATGAGAATAGGGGTCGTGTGGTAGCTCGTTTGAAAGGTTCTTCAATTCTCCATCAAGTAATGTAAACATTTACATAATTTTTTATACAGGGTGTCCTTCTACTTCTTTTTTTGTCAAATAATTTAATTTAATAAAAATTTTTTGGACACCCTGTATAAATAATTATATAAATGTTTATATTACTGAATAGAGAATTGAAGAACCTTTCAAATGAGCTAGCACACGACCCCTATTCTCATTTAAAAAAATCATCGATTACGTGATCACGTCCAGATGGATGACGTCACTAGTATACCATATATGCCACAATATCATATTTTAAAATTAAAAATCGACCTGTTTCGGGATTTTTCCTTAAAGTCGCCGGTTTACGAAATAACGAATTTATTCATTTCATTTGCACCATACTGTCGCATGTCGGTGGAAAATAGTGTCGTGCACGCTTGATTAGCAATTAAAAAACAAATGAGTTTTAAATATTGTATTGCAAAAACCTCTTCGGGATTTCATCAATCGATGTTTAAAGAATATCTAATTACCTTGGCAACATTCAAATTTTCAGCTTTTCACATAGTTTTTGAGGGTTAAAAATGGCCGATTTCGCAATTTTTCAATTTTTAATCGCTTATATGTCAAAAACTATCATTTTTAGAGAAAAGTCACTAAAGACCTTTTCTCTTTGGAATGATCCAAAAAACCTAAAAAAACTTTTTTCCGTGCAAAAAAATAATTTTAGGAAAAAAACAAAAAAAAAACGTTTAAAAAATTTTTGACCACTTTTTGGTCCTGGCAACATGCAAATTTGTTAAAAGGTAACAGTGTAAACAGTGTATTAATCTGATTTATAGTATAATGCAATATTTTTATTAACGAGAATTTTCTTTAGTTTATAGAAATATTCTCTCTATTTTTCAATGGATTTTTTGTTTATATCTCAGTTATCGTTAACGTTGGGGTCTATACTTTATTCGCAATCAAGATACACTACAAGTAAACAATCCAAGACACATTAACTGTTACAAGGAGAACTCCTGAATCATGATTTATTTACAATGTACATATGTACCGGGTGTCTCAATAACAATGGCTCTCGGCCATATCTCAGGAACGGTTTATAGTAGAGCTTTGAAATAAAAAATTTTATAACAAAAGTTGCCTCAGGAAAAGCCTGGAAATTATTTTCATAATTGTGGGTCCACCGCTAGAGGGCGTAATTGAATATCAAAAATAAAAAAATCTAAATTTTACAAAATTTTCCTAATGAGGGGGCACTGGAAATCCGATTATTGTATTCTTCATCAAATTCTGCGCATATTTTATTTAACAAGTTTAACTCTACCTTTGCAAATAAGAGGTGGGGGTGAGTGGAAACCTTGTTATGAAAAAATGGCTGTAAGTCCGGTTCTGCTAAATCAAATTTTGAAAACTGGGTCTTGTTGAAACAGATCTTTTTCTTCAATGTAAGCGTGATAATTTTGAACCATCCTAATAAGTAATAAGCCAGCTGGGAGGCGTTATTTAATTTTTTTCAGAAATCTAGTTTTTTTTGGAAAATATTAAATACAAGTATGCATTTTTAATCATTCTTTAAAAAATTAGATTAAATTAGCAATAGAATAGCGAAAACCGCATGTCGATACCTTTTGTCTATCTCAAGATATCTCGAGAAACGTGTAAATTTTATATATAACTGTTACTATCACCGGTAAACTAAGTTAATGAAAAGTAGTGTGCTGTGGAAAAAAACAAAATAACATTTTCCAGATGTCAACGTATAAAAATATAACTAATTAAAACAACAATATAAAGAGAAACAATACTATTAAAATTAAATATAACACAGAACAAAAAGAACTACTTAGTGACGACCTAAATATTCAAATTTTTGCCCATCATATACTACTCTAGAATACATTATCCAGAGAATACTAAACGCCATTCAAAGCATATCGAGAGCAGAAATTGAGACTGCTGTTCAATCTACTCTTGAAAGAGTAAATGTTTGCAACGAAAATGATGGGCAAAAATTTGAACGTTTATGTCATCACTAAATAGTTGTTTTTATTTCTTTGTAATAGGGCTTTTCAACGCTTCTCATTTGTTTCAAGCCTCTGTCATATGCCGTATAATCCGTTTATAATATTAATATACGAGATATGAACAAGGCTCGAAACAAATGAGAAGCGTTGAAAAGACCTAATATACGTTGACAGCTGGAAAATGTTTTTTTGTTGTTTCCATAGCACACTACTTTTAATGAATTATTTCGTTTACCGGTGACAGTAACAGTTATGTGTTTAAATTTACACGTTTTGTAAGATATCTCGAGATAGAAAAAAGGTATTAACATGCGGTTTTCGCTATTCTGTTGCTAATTTTGTCTAATTTTGTAATATGGTATTAAAAATGCATATTTGTATTTAATATTTTCCAAGGAACACTAGATTTCTGAAAAAAATTAAATAACGCCTTCTAGCTGGCATATTACTCAGTAAGTTGGTTCGAAATCATAACTTTTACATTGACGAAAAAGATCTGTCTTCAACAAGACCAAGTTTGCAAAATTTGATTAAGCAGAACCGGACTCACAGCCAGTTTTTCATAACAAGGTTCCCACTCACCCCCACCTCTTATTTCCAAAGGTAGACCTAAACTTGTCAAATCAAATATGCGTAAAATTTTATGAAGAATACGACGATCGGATTTCCAGTGCCCCTTCATTAGGAAAATTTTGTAAAATTTAGATTTTTTAATTTTTGATTATCAATTACGCCCTCTAGCGGTGGTCCCACAATTATGAAAATAATTTCCAGGCTTTTCCTGAGGCAACTTTTGTTATAAAATTTTTTATTTCAAAGCTCTACTATAAACGGTTCCTGAGATATGGCCGAGAGCCATTCTTATTGGGACACCCGGTACATATGTACAGATGTAAATTGTAAATTCCAAATCATGATTTTAGTCCAGAAAGCCACTGCGCATCCGCTAGGAAAAATATTCTAATTCGGATTCTTTGCACAATCTTACTCAAAAAGGACTCCTTTTAACAAATTTGCATGTTGCCAGGACCAAAAGGTGGTCAAAAATTTTTTAAACGTTTTTTTTGTTTTTTTCCAAAAATTATTCTTTTTGCATGGAAAAAAGTTTTTTTAGGTTTTTTGGATCATTCCAAACAGAAAAGGTCTTAATAACTTTTTTCTAAAAATGATAGTTTTTGACATATAAGCGATTAAAAATAGAAAAATTGCGAAATCGGCCATTTTTAACCCTCAAAAACTATGTGAAAAACTGAAAATTTGAATGTTTCCAAGGCAGGTGAATATTCTTTAAATATCGATTAATGAAATGCAAAAGAGTCTTTTGCAATAAAATATTCAAAACTCTTTTGTTTTTTAATTGCTAATCAAGCGTGCGCGAAACTATTTTCCACCGCCAGTATGGTGTAAATGAAAGGAATAATTCGTTATTTCGTAAACCGGCGACTTTAAGGAAAAATCCCGAAACAGGTCGATTTTTATTTGTAAGTTATGATATTGTGGCATATATGGTATACTAGTGACGTCATCCATCTGGACATGATGACGTAATCGATGATTTTTTTAAATGAGAATAGGTGTCGTGTGCTAGCTAATTTGAAAGTTTCTTCAATTTTCTATTCAGTAATATAAACATTTACATAATTATTTATACAGGTTGTCAATTTAAGTATAACTAGTCGATATTATCGACTCGTTCTAAATAGGCTACATAATGTTCTGATGTTCATTGGTTGTAACTCTGATTTTCTGACAACCATAAGATTGACTTAAAATATTATGTTTTAACCCATACTTATCACATGTTTCGGCTAGTTTAAATCGTTGTAACTCTTTTGCATTGGAAGCAATTAGTACCCTGTCTTCTGCGCATCTGAGATTGTTGACATAAATTAAGTTAATTTGAATGCCTGCCACTTCACCTTTGAAGGTTCCTTTGAAGAAAGGTTTAGAGTGTCTTAAAAATTAGAGGCGATTAAATCTATACTGTTTTAGTCGCGTTCTGACCAATTGGTGTCTTGACGTCAATACAAATTTTTGATAATACGAGTGTCTTGGTCGTCATTTCCTACCTGTTGCAATACACCTATCAATTGGCCATGGGTGTCCCGGTCAAAGGCCTGCTCGAAGTCAATAAAATTCATAATATGAGAAGAATTATTCAGTTTACAGGTCATTCTTAAAAAATATACGGATACATGACCTGTAAACTGAATAATTCTTTTCTGTTTCCAAGGTTGTTTCTAAAACCAAAATGTATTTCATTCAGTTGTACTTTATATTTATTTATACATAGAAACGTCATCCGTTAAAGCATGTTAACTTTGATTTCTGATATTTGTCTTGATGGATTTATCTGAAACAAATGTAGCGGCGACAAACATTATATGCACCTCAAAGAGCAGAAGATAACATATTCTGTTACTTAAAATGTAAAACTCGTATTTTACTAAGTATTTGCTAAGTACATATTTAAAAAAAGAACCAATGTTTAAAAAACTCTAACATTTAAGTAAAAAACTCCTTTGTAGGAGGTATAATTTAATTAAAAATCTTAAAAATCTAAAGGGGTCACATAAATTTGTTCAGGACAAACGTTTTCTGAATTATTAGTCCATCATCAGTGAACCTAAAGGAGAATAAGTAATCCCGCTAATGAAATTAAAAATATGCTTAAAATGTTCATTTTCATTAGTGGGATTATTTATTTTATTTTAGGTTCACTGATGATGGACTGATAAGTCCGAAAACGTTTGTTCTGAACAAATTTATGTAATCCATTTGGATTTTTAAGATTTTTAAATACCTAAATCATACCTACTGCTACTACTAAGGAGTTTTTATTTCGATATTAGAGTTTTTTAACTACATGGTGTACAGCCAAGGCCCGGGATTTTTCCCGTTTTAGTTTTTAACTATTGTTTAATTTTATAATGTTTAAATCCAATTTATCTCCTAAACAACCTCTAGGTTAATCGGAGCAGTAAAATTCAAAAAGGGAGGTTCCCTAGGTTGGCTGTATACCATATAGTTAAAAAACTCTAACAAGAAGTAAAACCACTTCTATGTAAATTGGTATATTTATTAAAACTTAAAAATCCCAATGGATTGAATAAAAATGTCCAATTCAGAACGTTTTCAGACCTATCGGTCCATCATCAGTGAATGTGCATACTTGCTAAATAGCCCCAGAACCAAACAATGGTTGAATTTAAAATTCAATTTACATTATTTAAAAATAATATTAAACAGGCTAAACGCCGATGTTACAGGATATTGCCTATGGGAACATGGTGAAACCCTACCAAAACCTCAATCAACCATCTCAGGCCAACTTTGACTATAAAGTCACTTTATAGTCAAAGTTGGCCTGAGATGGTTGATTGAGGTTTTGGTAGGGTTTCACCATGTTCCCATAGGCAATATCCTGTAACATCGGCGTTTAGCCTGTTTAATATTATTTTTAAATAATGTAAATTGAATTTTAAATTCAACCATTGTTTGGTTCTGGGGCTATTTAGCAAGTATGCACATTCACTGATGATGGACCGATAGGTCTGAAAACGTTCTGAATTGGACATTTTTATTCAATCCATTGGGATTTTTAAGTTTTAATAAATATACCAATTTACATAGAAGTGGTTTTACTTCTTGTTAGAGTTTTTTCAGTAAAATTCACTTACGTTAAATATTATTGTAAACAAATGTGAATACATGACATCATGAAAACGCCCATAGCCATAATATTGTTCTTAATAATTAAAATTAAGCACGTTGTCATGTACAAACATTTCAAACAAATCTGGTTAAATAGACGACGAGCACATTTAAGTGAAGACTGCGTCAAATTTATAATAACTGAAAGAAATAATATTAGTTGGAATATTCTGAAATTAGACTAGGAATACGATAAACTTGTTGAAAATTAGAAAGTGCTGTAGTGAAGAAAACATTGTCCTTATTGTTTAACATTCTTTAAAATATGTAGAAAACCAAGAAAGACTAATCAATAAAATATTAAGGGGAAGGACGTGGAGAATGTAAACTCTCACTCAACACCATAAAAACTAAGTTGTTGTCAAGTAGAAGTCTAGCATTTACACTGGAAACCATTACTTAAGTAATAATAATTTCTGTCCTTGTAAAATATTATAAAAAGCGCTGGGATTCATTAATTTTCATGTATAAATGTGCGCTTTTTAAACATAAAATTGAATTTACATTGTGATTCACTCAAGCGTAGCAGAGTCTACAAGCTTTATTTTTAATGGAACTCCCTTTATTTTTAAAATCTACTGACTTAACAACCTGATCTCAACGAACTTTATCCTGTACGGTCTATTGTGAATAATACATAGAGTGATGTTTTGAAATTATAAAATGTAGAAACCACTTGTGGAATAAAATTGTTTTTATCCTCATTTTAAAAATTTATCCAAACGCATGGACAAGTCAACTTTTAAATTAAAATGTGCGCATTTTTTAAACATATCCTTAAATGTATAGGGTGATTTACACAAGTCTAGCATATTATCATCTTTAATTGAGGGGTCTAGATGCAAAACCGAACATTTCCACTTTTTGGTCAAAATTAGTTGAATACACCTCTGTAATCTGTGATAAAATATCGATATATTAACAATTTGATAATGAACAAAATTAAACAGTTCCTAGTAGTAATTCAGTGTTAAAGAATTGGTTCAGATGCAAAAGTGAACTTTTCCTTCAATTTGAGATAGGGAAAAGTAAAGTTGTAAATTGTTTTTTTGGTTTGCCCAGAATGACATAAAGTGGAAATATCCGGTTTTGAATCTAGACTCATCAATTGTAATGAAGCACCCTGTATATTTTTTGTTTTTAACCTTCGTCGGGCGGCATAGATACAATTGTAACTTTTGAGTTTTCAAATTGTGATAACTTTTTTTTTCAAAGATGTAGAGACTTGAACTTTTGTGACATCTCTACATTTATCCAGTAGATTATGTAACAAAAAAATCTTCATTCAGTTCCTAGAAGGAGGCTTAAATAGTTGCTACCCCGATAAACGACGGCATAGGTACATTTGTACCTTGTACATTTTTTAAAATAAATACTTTAAAAAACAAAACATTTTGTATTACGAGGAAAACAACGAAAAGCCCCAGATACAAAGTTTACTACCTTTTAAACAATTAGAATAATTGAAATAAAAATATAATAAACGATATTTTAAATCTAAGACTTTTCGTTAATAAACTGCTTTCTGGCTGCATCCCGTATCTCCGGATTTTACAATATATAATCACAAGAGACGACGAAAGTAGGAGAAAGCAAATAGAGGACGCTTAGGCCACGCATTTTCCTTCCCTTCGTCAAGGAAAAGGACCGAAAGACATTTTCTAAATACTCAAACTGAGTAAAAATGAAAAAGATAAAAAAGATCAAGGCAGGTTTTGTTTGTATTTGATTCGGAGTTGGACCACCATCTCCATATAGCTATTTCAGCATCCTTATGCCTCATCAGTGAAGCTCAGAAGTCTCAACTCTAAAGAAAGTACAAACAATTCTGCCAATTTAAGGCAAACCATCGCAATGCAATGAACCCACCTCTGAGACGCAATTTAGCGACATCTCTCGTATTACGAGGAAAACAACGAAAAGCCCCAGATACAAAGTTTACTACAAGTATAGTATTGTTGATCCAAAAGATGGCATAACCCAGACATCCAAAGTGAAAGTTATCCTTCAACACCAAATTGTTCTATATGGTCCACACAATGTTCAGAAAAAAGTCACACCATATTGAGCGTCGGGTTTGGGGGGGAAAGGGGGGAGAAATCGGTAAATTCGTAGTTTTTTAAGTTTTTCGCCAATATTTCTAAAACTATGCGGTTTAGCATGAACAGCCCTCTATACAAAATTGTTCTAAATTAAATTTGAAATGAAAAAGGTCCCATGCATAATCTTTCTAAAATGAATGGTTGCAAAGTTACGGAGGTAGTATAGTATAACTGGTCCAAAAAAAGGCCTAGCCCAAACATCCAAAGTAAAAGTTTTCCTCCAACACCAAAATGTTCTATATGGTCCACATATTGTTCAGTAAAAAGTTACACCATTTTGAGCGTCCGGTTTGGGAAGGAGATGGGAGAGAAGCCAGTAAATTAGTAGTTTTTTTAAGTTTTTCGTCAATATTTCTAAAACTATGCTTTAGCGTAAACAGTGTTATATAAAAAAATGTTCTACATGAAATTTAAAACAAAAAATGTTGTATACATAATTGTTATAAAATCAAAGGTTCCAGAGTTACGGAGGGTGAAAAGTCGAGGTTTTCGATACCTTTCATATTTTTTGGGCAATATTTATGATATAACTATAACAAAAACCCAGACATCCAAAGTGAAAGTTATCCTCCAACACCAAATTGTTCTATATGTGGTCCCCATAATGTTCAGAAAAAAGTCACACCATTTTGATCGTCGGGTTTGGGGGGGGGGGGAGAGGGGGGAGAACTCGGTAAATATAAATAGTATCGAAAACCTCCACTTTTCACTCTCCGTAACTCTGGAACCGTTGATTTTATAACAATTATGTATAAAACCTTTTTTGTTTTAAATTTTATGTAGAACACTTTTCTATAGAACGTTCCTTACGCCAAAGCATAGTTTTAGAAATTTTGACGAAAAACTTAAAAAACGCTCAAAATGGTGTAACTTTTACTGAACAATATGTGGATCATATAGAACAATTTGGTGTTGGAGAAAAACTTTCACTTTTGATGTATGGGTTTGGGTCTAACTATACCATACTATACCTTTTAAACAATTAGAATAATTGAAATAAAAATATAATAAACGATATTTTAAATCTAAGACTTTTCGTTAATAAACGGCTTTCTGGATGCATCCCGTATCTCCGGATTTTACAATATATAATCACAAGAGACGACGAAAGTAGGAGAAAGCAAATATAGGACGCTTAGGCCACGCATTTACCTTTCCTTCGTCAAGGAAAAGGACCGAAAAACAGTTTCTAAATACTCAAACTGAGTAAAAATGAAAAAGATGAAAAATATCAAGGCAGGTTTTGTTTACATTTGATTCAAAGTTAGACCACCATCTCCATATAGCTATTTCAGCATCCTTATGCCTCGTAATACGAGAGATGTCGCTAAATTGCCTCTCAGAGGTGGTTTTATTGCATTGCGATGGTTTGCCTTAAATTGGCAGAATTGTTTGTATTTCCTTCAGAGTTGAGACTTCTGAGCTTTACTGATGAGGCATAAGGATGCCGAATTAGCTATATGGAGATGGTGGTCCAACTCTGAATCAAATATAAAAAAAACCTGCTTTGATCTTTTTTATCTAAAACATTTTGTATTTAAATGATAGCTTCTTTGAATCAAAATACGAAAATGAATTTTAGTGTAGATTTTCGCAGCACACACATATCGTTTTAGACAAATAATGTTCGTCATAAACAGGTAGAAAATACATTACACAAGTATTCCTGCTTTACGCTGTTTTTCCCTTCGTTTCGACAAATATAACAATTTCCACTTAATCTTACTGGAGTAGATCCACGAATGCTGTAAGATACTTGAGGATGAGTATCTACAGCAAATACATATTCTGTTTCGTCCAAGGACCATGTCTACAGTACTAAGAAGAAAATGACTCCTCATCATCATCCGGTTTATACTTTGAGATTGAATTGAAGGTAACCAAATATCTTTAGAATGATCCCTAAAAAAATTTCCTGCGTTAATCCTTTGTTTTTTGTAATGGATTATGCTCGAGATGTATAATGTAGCATGTTGAGCCAGTACATATATTCCGTAACCAAAAATATTATAAAAACAGGCCAAGGGACAACACAATGTTCAACGTAAAATGCTGGGTAAGTATACGGTCAAATACTCACACAGCATTTTATCTATGTTAACAATCCCGCTTTGGTTTTATTGTAATACTGAATTATTTCCGGCTTAGCTACTTCACTGTCTTCAACTTGTTCTGTCATATGCACGGATGAGAGTAACACTACTGCTCTGTTTTTCTTTGGCACATATAAGAGCATACCGAACCATCATGAATGTATGCAAAATTTGTGTAAAACCCAGCTCTTTCCTTGTTTGCTTGCATAATGCATATTGGTGGGTAGAAATCTCTTATTTTTATAACTGTGCCTACTAGCCCTACTAACGTTATGTGCCATTATCTCAAGAATTTAGCGAATTCAAAACTGGTAAAAAAGTTATTTGTGGTAACATTCTGCCCATAAACTTTATAAGACGTTACAAGATCCAAAATTGTTCGCCAACATGAAATTGTCAGGAACCATATACTGTTTTTCCAATATAAAGATGATATTGTACGAGATAAGCGTTTGATGCATCACAATCACAAGCCATCAAATAATTTGATCCCATATTTAGCGAGTTTTAAAAGTGTTGTGTAAAATTTGTGCTCTAAATGGAAGCAATTGTTCGTCGATGGTTAAGGATTGTCTAGATATCTCGTATGAGTGCAGCTTTATCGGTTCTTTTACGTTCTTCGTGGATATTTTCGTTGTGAAATCATACAAATATTAGCATGGTCTAAAAAGGATTACAAGACATTGCTGCACGTGTTAATGTCAGATAATCCATAATCCACATCTCACACAAATTTTCTTCGTTATATCTTTATACACCTCTTGGCGTCAAAAACGCCAATTCAGTAAACTAGATGTATAATCATATCGCTATTATTCATGATAATTTTTAGTTATAAACGTATTGACAAACACCAAACAACTAAATGGGAATGAGATCTATGTTTACAATTGACATAAAATAGAAGACAATGCTACTCTTCCTAAAATTTTTTTACGACCACTATTTTCAAGTTTATTGTTGTAGTGATTTTAATAATTTACGATAGATAAGAGAGGTCACGTTCACGTAATAGTGGCTTCTGAACTTTGTTTGTAAATCCATACAAGAACAAATTCCCGAATATTATTATTTATTTACTGCAATATTTAACAATTTTTTACCAGTTATCCTAGTAACAAATAATATTATCTTAAAATTAACATATTTGGATTAATGAATTTTTAACAAAATATATAGCAGTGATTCAATAAAATTGTGTTTTGACTAGGGAAGTTCTGGGGTAGTTCTGATTTTTTTCATTATATATGGATTTTGGGTTGCTGAATCCGAATATGAGGCTTGCAGACAAAATTTCTTGCCGGAACATTGAAAAAATCGCGAAAAAAGCGAAAAACTTCAGCTTTTTTCTGCTTCTTTGCTCAAATTTCGAAATGTTACTATTAAATTACTATTAATTTTTAGTAAATAGTCTGTTAGCAGAAATTAAAGTACTTAAAATTATCTACAAATATCACTATTTACTTTTTTTCAGAAGAATCGTTCGGTCTAAAGTACAAGTCGAAATTTGCCAATTTTTATCGGTCTCGGCAAAACCCACTTTTTACATTCCAAAACTTTATTTTTTATTAGAATGCTGTCATTTGGTAAATTTCTCCTAGTTTTCTGTAAAAATAATAAATGTTAGTTTATAGATATGGTATGTCTCTTGTGACAGCTTCCACGAGTCCATTCCGTCCTAAGAGACCGGGAATGTCTCTGCTTTTACCTTAGAGCCACAGAAGATCAGGCACAGATGGAGTCACAGTTTCGGTTGGTGTAAACATTTCCTTCGGATCTGTTATCTTGATTTCTGATAAACCTTGAGGTTTTGTTCTTTTAAAATGAATTAGTTGAACCGCTCCCTAACTTCTTATTGCTTAGGAGCTTCTGCATGTTTTGGTGCAATACAAGAAATGCCACATATGACGTGAAAACGTCGATTATATGTACGTTAAATTCGTCGATTGTATGTACGTTAAAATCAGCGTTATCGTATACCTGCTGTGTAAAGCACGGCAGGTAAATTTTCTGCGTATCGCCTGCGAATGGTGACACTTCCAGGCGAACAGCTTCTGTATAGGATGAACCAAACCCCAAAGAGGAAACTACGTCAACCTATTTTCTTGAGCCGTACTTTTTGTAGACGAAACGACCAACCCTGCAAGGAATGGTGAGACCAACTCTCTGGGCCCTATTGCCGCTGCAAGACTTTGAGCAAGCCCGTTGCTTATCTGGAAGTATCAGCAATCGCAGGCGATCTGCAGAAAATTGACCAGCCGTGCTTTACACAACAGGTGTAGGAAAACGCTGATTTTAACCCTTTCTATGCCAGGCCTTAATTTGCATGTTGGTCCCTCAATCCCAAAGGTTTTTTCGTGCTTAGAGTCCCATTGTCTTATATATACGTCGCATATAAATAAACAAATAAATGACCAAAACATATTTTTTAATGAGTTTCTTTAACCAACCTAAACGTTTTCTTTTCAAAAGTACCAATCAGAGAGCAAAACCAACTTGAAAAAATGTAACTAACTTAAAAAAAATAATGTAATGAAAATTAACATTAAAAGTTTACTTTTGTGTGGTACTCCTCAAAACATGACAATACGCACAGGCCGACTCCGCATCTTGCACACATGTATCTCGATTCGCTTCTTTTTTTGGTCTTTTCTGTGACTACAAACGCTTCACCTTCTAGCAACTACCTATAAGCGTTGCCACCAGTGCGTGGTACAATACATATATAGCATATATCAAAAATATGTGAACAAATATAAGCGGCAATGGATTCGCATGACCTGTCTTAGGTGCCAACATTTTGAGGCTTTGGGAACAATAATCTAACATTTTGGGATATATTTCTACGGCATTGGGACACCAATGCGTCTAATATTTTATAGGCAACGCATATTTTCGGCTTTGGTAAATTGAGACCATAACACCTTGAACGTATATATACGGCGGCTGGGAATACAGACCCACTTCTTCAAAAACATATATATGCAGCGTTAGGACAGAAAAAGTTAACGTACATACAATCGACGGATACTACACTTTTTACGTCATGGGTGTCATTTCTTGTATTGCACCAAAATATGCAATAACTCCTAACCAATCCATTCCTCGGCTAAAAACAAAACCCGCACCTGAGGTTTATGGAAGTCAGAGAGCTATTCAACTAATACATTTTGAAAGGACAAAACCTCAAGATTTATCAGAAGTCAAGATCCAAACGGAAGGTTTAAACCAACTGAAACTGTGACTCCATCTGTGCCTGATCTTCTGTGGCTCTAAGGGAAAAGCAGAGACATTTTCGGTATTTTAGGATAGAATGGATTCATGGAAGCTGTGAGAAGAGACATAGCAGATTCATATTAGAACTAACATTTATTATTTGTACAGAAAACTAGGAGAAATTTATCAAATGACAGTATTCTAATAAAAACTAAAGTTTTGGAATGTAAAAATGGGTTTTTCCGAGACCGTTAAAAATTGGCAATTTTCAATTTGCACTTTAGACCGAACGGTTTGTCTGAAAAAAAACTAAATAGTGATATTTGTAGATAATTTTAAGTACTTTAATTTCTGTTAACAGACCATTTACTAAAAGTTAATAGTTTTCGAGCAAAAAATTTGAGCAGAAAAAGCGGAAAAAAGCTGAAATTTTTCGCTTTTCTCGCGATTTTTTCAATGTTCCGGCAAGAAATTTTGTCCGCAAACCTCATATTCGGATACAGCAGCCCAAAATCCATATATAATGAAAGAAATCAGAACTACCTCAAAACTTTCCCACTAGAGAGCTCGTAGAGTACAAATCACTGAATCGCAGGTACAATTCTACCCATGGCGTCTGTTAACGGTGTAAAATTATGCCGCTCGACAAAGGTTAAAACCTACTTAACAATGTCACTTCAAATTATGAATAATATGTAAATAAAAATCGAAAATCAGAAATACTGAAAGATACAAATGGAAGCAAGTGTTGAATAATAAGCAAAAATTAAACAGACGGGCAGAATACATCAATAAGTTGTTCAAAGACATTACATAGAACAGATGGAAGTAGAAGTAGAAGATGGTATGGTTTTAAACATATTAAATGAAGAAATTAAAAAAACAGCAAAAACGTCAAAGAAGTAGGTTCAGACCAGATCCTAGTAAAAAGCTTAAAATTCATAAATGACGAAAACTTAAACTTAAAAATTATAATAGACTTGTTTAACACAATATACAAAAGAGGACATATATACCTAAAAAAATGGTTGCTCTCCACATTTTGCACTCTAAACCTAACAAGCTGAAAATGCGAGCATTTTCATAACGAAAACTTTGTTTATTTACGTATTTTAATTCATAATTTGGAAAATTGCTATCATGAAAAGTAGTTTAGAATTAATAATTATGTTTTATTTTGCAATTATATCATTCTAATTTAAATGTTATGAACTCTAAAGGTAGTTTACCCTTGATCGAAATTTATATTTTTTATATACCTCGTATAAAATTAATAAAATTTTATATATGATGGTTGCATCATAAATATTAGAACATGAAGAGTTTTTTATGAAGAATAACTTTTCTTCTTCAAACTAAAAATAAAAGAGTTATAAATGAAAATGTTGTTGGTATCCATAATTTGAGAAAAATGTTCAAATATTTTTTTCCATCAGAAGGATGTAATTGCACATATCAGACCATAATTTTTTATACCAAACAATAATATTTCATATACTGTCGGTTCGCTAAACTCAGACACAACTTTCTAGTGATTTTAGTCAATAATTTTGTCAATTTGGCAAAAAAAATGATTACTAATTAGTTAATAATTAGTAATTTTGCCAATCTTTGCAAAATTCGCAAAAAACAAAAAAATTACCTACTAAAATCACTAGCCAGTTGTGTCGAGCTTAGCGAACCGACTATATTTTAATTTCGTAGCAAATGGAACAGTCCATTTATCATAAAGTGGAGGCCGTAGACTCGTATAAACCATTTTAAAGCTGTTAATAAATTATTGCTTTTATAATATATTCAAATTGTATTTTTGAACATCTTATTTATTTTATATAATAATTAAATTCACTATCAAATGTGTTTGATATTTTATTAATACTTAATTTAAAATTTAGTTTGACATTCACGAAATGTCAAATTCAAATGTAAATAACCTATGCTTTGCTTAACAAATCGAGATTAAAAAACTAGCCTACTTAATAGGCAGAAAGTGTAGTGTGTCGGCAGAAAATAAAACGATTTTAACGTCACATTTTAGATTTTAAGGTTGATTATCTCGAAGACGGTTAGAAATATCGAAATGCCGTTTTCATATTTGGATTCAGAAGAAAAAACTACATAAGAATCCATCGATAAATCTGATCTCAGTATTGCAGGAGCGGCAACGCAGTAACACACACACTTTTGCGAATTTATAAAAGAAATGTTTTCGTTGAAAATGCTAAGTACAGCAGTGAACACTGAACAATTCCATTAAAAAGTCATATTCTCAAATTAAACTTAAAAATAATACATGGTTGTATAAATAAAACACTGGAAGAAGGAATAGATGAGAGTCTATGGATGATAGACATGGATATCAATGTGGATGTGCATGTTTGTACGTTGATTTTGAAAAAGAATTTGACAAAGTAAGACGTGAAAAGTTATGCCTAAGTCTTAAGACAAAAAACATAGACAAAGGAAACTTAGGAATAATAACAAACCGTTACTGGAATCAAAGAGTTAGGCAGTAATGTATTCTGTCTCCACTACTATTCAATGTATTGTTATGCTCTATATTTTCTCTCTGTTATGATATTGATCAGCATTTTATTAATTAAATTAATTAATTAATTATTGTAATTACTACTAATGCAAACAAAACCAAAATTTAATAAAACTTTCCAATAAAAATATTCTCACAGCTAATTGATTTTAATGTCTCACCTTTAGTTTGTGGCTTCTAGTGTTTCTCGTTGCTTACTTTATCCAGGACAAAACAGAGAAAATAAATATACCCAAAATCATGCAAGTTCTACAAATATTATTAGTTCAGAGAAATAAGGGAAAAAAATATCGTGTTGGTGACACATCCCCCTCCAGGCTGAAACCTAATTTTCGAGTAATATGGTCATCTAGAATAATAACCTATATGTTTCCTGCAGCCGATTTTGATGAATTTGAGAGTAATAAACTCATAAACCGTATAAAAACCTTCAATATGGCGTTCGCTGAATATGTCTATCCTTATTGGTTACTTAGAAAATTGCCAAATAAATCATAAATTTTGAGTTTTTATAAATATTCATAACTTATGTAAAAATTAACTTAGAACCTTCTTATTACATGGAATGCTGAGACTTATGGTGCTTAAATTACACCCTAAATTCCAAAGCAATTGGTCAAATAGTTTAAAAGTTATTTAATTTGTTTATCCAAAATTAATTTTTTTTGCAACACTGTAAGTCAGAAAATTATGAAGTTACAGTAATATTTTGGATAGTTTATGAATTATGAAAGAAGAAAATTTACAGTATTAATTTAATTAAAAAAAAAATGACAAAAAATAATTATAGATATTGCAAAATAATTTAGCAAAAACATGTGAATTAAAAAAATGGGGGGGCTAACTTTGTCCCTAAATGTCCCAGAACAGTTGTTTTTCTTTCTAAATGTGTATAAAAATTCAGTCTTTCTAAATATGAAAAAATAATTTTTCTACGGGTAACGGTTAAAAAGTTATTCTAATTGTTTTTAAGTAAGCAAAAAATGGACATGTTTTTGCAAAATAATTTTACACTGTTTAAAATTATTTTTTGTCATTTATTTTTAATTAAGGTAATAGTATAAATGTTCTTCTTTCCTAAACTGTCCGAAGTATTATTGTAACCTCATAATTTTCTGACTTATAGTGTTGCAAAAAAAAATGAATTTGGGAAAAATAAATTAAAATTGCTTTGAAATTTGCTTTGAAATTTAAAATATAATTTAAGTACAAGAAGTCTCGGCATTCCGCGTAATAAGAAGATTCTAAGTTAATTTTTACCTAAGTTACGAATATTTATAAAAACTCAATACTTATGATTTATTTTGCAATTTTCTAAGCAACCAATAAGGTTGGACATATTCAGCGAATGCCATATTGAAGTTTTTTATACGATTTATGAGTTTCTTACTCTCAAATTTGTTTAAAGTTCTTAACTTTTTGGTAATAGACGAAAAAAGCGATAATTTACCGTTTTTCGATCTTCATTTGTTTATAACTATGTATATCATCAAAATCGGCTGCAGGAAACATATAGGTTAATAATATAGATGTCCATACTACTCAAAAAATTTGGTTTCGGCCTGGAGGGGGATGTGTCACGAGAAAAACCTTATTTCTCTGGACTATATTTATTTATATACTTTACCATAAATATAAAATTAAAAATATATGCTAAAACTTTATTCTGTTGTAATAATTTCTTATCTAATAAAAATAATCTTTAATTCTACTATCTCTCTTTCTTTTAACAAAATTTTATTTAGATGATTCGGTAGACGTTTCTTATTATTATAAAAAAAATCAATATTCAATTTTACTTTTAAATAGATTATTTATCTCTTCTATAAATTTATGAATGAATAAATTGTAGCGTAAAAACTGTTAAATTAACAAAAAAACAAATATGGTATGTAATATACAACGACCCTCTCCTTTTCACAAATACTCTGACTAACCTTTCTTATCTTCTTTATTTCTTCTCATTGATTGTGTTGTCCTCGGTTCTCCCACACGTGCTCATCGGATGCTGCTACGGTCTTTCTCTTCCAAACTGTTTCACAAACAATAAACAGCACTCGCTCGAAATCTCTCCTCTGCTTAGTTTTCGACTCGATACAAACAATACCAATCTTTATAATTCCAAGATTTTTTTCTCAGCGCGATATCTTGTGCAAAATTAATACAAATCGGCTACTCGTTCCAGACAGAAACTGGAAGCTATTGTTCTTCTCGACTTGATCACGATTTCGTCTCAACGGGAATCTGCTTACACGGCCACCAAATTCACCACTTTACAAAAAATTACTATTTTTCAAACTGGACTGCTCCCTTCCGATTTTAGTTACACAGTAAAATTCTTCCCTCATCAATCCGAGACTCAACCACTCTATTCTCCCTCCATCAATCTCTTCGCCAATCACAAGCATTCTCTCAGGTCTGCTTTCATTTCTTAAGAACAAATAGTGTTGTATACAAATTTTCTGTCTTTTCAATTTCCAGGAGATATTAAAATTAACTGTATCATTATATCCTAGAAAAACCCTATATTCTAAAACTAAACAAATTGTTTACCGTCGTTTCCTTCTAGGAAACCATTTAGAAACATTCTATTGTCTACTCCAATCGCGAGTACATTCACTTTTTAAGCCGAACGTATCTTGATTCATTGTTTAATTTGTATAAGTCGGTTCGTAGAATCTTTACTACTAAATATTTCCTCTTCCCACGAAACACTGCTTACGGCTAAATCATATTATTTACAAATTTTGGCTATATACAGGGCGATAAAAATTTACGATCTCGTGGTCTTTGACATAAATTAATTCTCTAAATTTTCCCCATAAAAATTATTTAACAAAATCCCCGCCTTTTGCATTCGATAAAATTCTCTACATCTGCAACTGATTTTTCTCGAGGCAAAAGAATTTTCCTGCACACCTATTTCATTTTCTTAATTTATTTCCTATACCCTACCTTAACTATCTCTTATGTGTCTTTCCTTCCTTTACTCGTTATACTTGTACACATAGTAAATATTGTAAATTCCTCTGAGCTTTTGCTTTTCATCTTCTATTTCCTTGATTTTCTTTTGTTACTCTCATTTTTTCTTCTTCTGGGCTCAACTCTTCTTTTGAGAAATCCCAGGTTTCATTTTCTTTATCTAATATAATAATAATAAACCGACTTTTATTTCCAAAAAAATAATAAGTATAACAAAAATGTACATTCTCTAAAGTAAAGTGCGAAGTTTATTTTTGCTGTGTTCTAAGACACAACAAAAATATTCTTCCACTTAACCCCAGTGTAATAGTAGTCTTATGGTTCTAACAAAACAGTAGTAAAGAATATAATATTGAACAGTAAGATAGTAAAAAATGCACCTCACAAAGAAGACGGACCCACTTACTTTTTTATTACTATGAGAAAGAGAAAAAAAATCACGGCACCTTAATTTTGAATGTTTAGGAGACGGCGTTTAAGCAAGAATTTAAATTTTGGTATGTTAAATGTTTTTAATGTTGATGGAATCTTATTATATAAACTGCTGATTTGATAACTATAAGAGCGTCGATAAAGCTCACTTGAAAAAGGAGGAATAGTCAACAATCCCCTATTTCTTATATTTATATTGTGAATATCAGAGCGATATTTTATTTTTCGATGTAGGTAAGATGGTTTTTTATTTACAATTACCTTATGACAAAGAGTGAGAAAATGATGTTTTCTTCTATTCTCCATATTTAGCCATTTAGTTTTTTTTTTAATTTATGCGATACTCTTTGTCGTCTTCTTATACCAAAAATTAAACGAAGACACGAATTTTGAACTTTTTGGATCTTATTTTTATATGCTAGAGTTAAATTTGGTCCATACAATACATCCTCGTAATTAAATAATGATAATACAAGTGTTTCACAAAGCTGTTTTTTCATATGAATTGAAAATAAATGGCGATTTCCATAAATCATTTTAATATTACAGTAAGCGCGTTGTATCAGCATATTTACATGTTTCTGAAACCTTAGTTCGGAGTCAAGAGTAACACCTAAGTTTTTTGCAGCATTTACAACTTCAAGTTTTTCATTGTTTTTATAAATGTTAATTGAATTTATCAAATATTGCTGATGATGCTTATTACCAAATAACATTACTTTTGATTTCGTTGGATTAATAATCAGGCAGTGCTCAGTTGCATAATCAATAAATGCTTTTAGATTGTCATTAATAATTTTGCAAGCATTTTCCACCTCATCTGGCTTAAAATTTAAATACAATTGGGTATCATCAGCTTATAAGTGCACGTTGCAATTTCGAATTTTGGTTAAAAGTTGAGAAATATATATAGAAAACAATAAAGGTCCAAGGATGGAACCTTGTGGAACACCTGATTTAAGTAATTGAAAGTTTGAATTTACACCATTGATATAAACTTGCTGCTCTCTAAATTTGAGAAACTGTTCAAGTAAAGTACTGGCATTATTAGAAAATCCTATATATTTTAACATGCTAATCATAAGATCGTAATGTATGGTATCGAATGCACGACTGAAATCTAATAACACCAGCACTGTGCACTCACCTTGATCTACTCCTTTTAAAATATCATCAGTAATATGAAGTGAAGCAGTAGTACAACCGTTGACTGATAAATATACTGGTACAACTATATCCTTTACGGAAACCTGACTGAATAGAAGGAAGTAATGAATTAACATGTAAATAATCTTTAATTTGTGTTTCCAAAGCTCTTTCTAAAACTTTCGACAGGGTAGGCAAAATACTTATTGTTCGCAAATCTTTAAATTCAACAGGATTTTGCTTTTTAGGCAAAACCTTAATAATTGCTTTTTTCCAGGAAGTTGGAACGACACAGTTAGTTATGCAAAAATTAACAATATGAGTAATATAGGAAATTATATGTGGACAACATAGTTTAATCAAATTAACATTTAAACCATCACATCCCACAGAATTAGTTTTTATGTCACAAATTGCTTTGTAAACAAACAAGTCATTAATTTCATGAAAGCTAAAAGTAGAATTTATAATTTTATTAGTTTTATAAAAAATTTTAACATCTTCTGATGGTTCAGATTGTGGAATTGATTCAATAAAAAATTTGTTTATCCCATCTGGATTATTTAAATTATTTGGTATTTCAATTCTTTTGTCAGGTATAAATTTATTATATTTTAGAGTACGCCACATTTCCCTAGGAGTGTTATTATTAAATTGTTGAACGAAATAGCTTTCTTTTCCCTCTTAATAGACTGAAACGTAAAGTTACGTAAATTTTTATAAGTTTGGAAATGAACCTCAGAACTAGTTCGCTTATACTTACTTAGTGCTTTATCTCTTTCTGTCATCATCATCTTTATAGGAAAAGTTAACCAAGGTGCTTTAGGCTTAGTAACTCTTGATGTAACGATAGGGACATGTCTGTCAAAAAGACTATTCAGACAGTTTACAAAATACGAAATTTTTTCATCAACTGTGGTCTGATCGAAAATTCTAAAAAATGATGTGTTAAATAGATCATTTTCAAAGCTTACTTCATCAAAATTTTTAAAACTTCTATAAGTAATAAATTTTGGGGTTTTTATGTTATTATCAATTTTTAAGTTACAGAACACCATTGAATGATCTGAAATAATCTTTTGCATAACACCCCCATCATAATCAGTACTGTTCGGTACTATAAAATAATCTAAAAGAGTTGCCGAGGTGGCTGTAACTCTAGTAGGTTTATTAATTATCTGGCATAAATTAAGTGCTTCTAGAATGCAATTAAATTTTTTTACATTTGTATTTTTAAAGTCCAACAAATCCAAGTTAAAATCCCCCATACATATCATCTCATCTACAGTTGTATAAATATATACTGTCTTCAAATTCATCTAAAAAAATGTTTGTATTTTTTTCATGTGGTTTATAAAAAATTCCTATGGCATAAGTTTTTTTACTCATAGTTACTTTAATCCAAAACTGTTCCCAAATGTATTCTTGCTCGCTAATAATTATTTCGCTACGTATTGTATTTCTAACATAAATGCAAACTCCTTTACCATTACAGTTTCTATCAGCCCTAAATAAACCATATCCATTTATAGCTAACACTGAATCATTAATACTCTCTTTTAACCATGATTCACATAATAAAAATATGTCAAACTTGTTTTGAAATATAATCTGTCTCACATCCCGTATTGAAGGTAACAGTGATCTAGCATTGGCACAACCTATCCTTAAGAAATGCATTTCGAACTATGTTCAGTCTTATAAAAATACCTACTTAATTAAAATAATAACAAAAACGATAAATAAATTTGCAAAAACAAGTAGTGATATTCCTAGTCGACACACCAAGGTGTATCTCAATTACACACATTACCAGTGCTGTAAAACTTACTTAAATTTAGTAAATGAATTCAATTTAACTTGCAATTAATTACTTAATTTAGAAAACAAATCAAAAACATTAGTGATGAAATAAACACAAAAATAGGAAATCTTACTCAGTGAGTGATTCCTGTATCTTCTATTTAGAGTTTATACTAACAAAATAGAAACACAAAGCGTAATACTTTTTCATTACTATTAACTAATAAAATAGAAAGGACAAAAAAAAAGATCTCGAAAATAAAAATAAAACACCTATATCAACAATTATTACAATAATTCACAATGAACCCAAATAATTACAGTGCATTAACATCATCCATCGTAGCTATTTTAACAATCCTATCAGAAGTATTAAATTTAATAAACACATTACCGTATTTTGTCCACACTTTACCATTTTTCGAAACTTTTACCAAAGCAGCTTTTAAAATATTCATCCTTTTCGGTGTTAGATCCTCTCTAGCGACAATTTTGCTTTGTTTTAATAATTTTTTATTACTATAAACAAACTCCTTACAGGTTGTCGATAAAAACTTTACAAGGATAGGTCTTAACTTGTTAGGTTGCTTGCCTATTCGAAAACAATATTCAATACTGTTTTCATTTATTTCTAAGTTCATGGTCCCAGTGAAAATATCCATCATAATTTTCTTACAATTTTCTTCCTGGTTCTCAGTAACTCCATAAAATAAAATATTACGACTTCTGCTCGCTTCCTCTTGTTTCTCTTGCTTTTGTGTCAGAACCCTTATAACTTCATCCTGTACCTCTAATTTGTTTTTAACTTGAACATTTTCTTCTTTTAATTTCTGGATATCTTCTTTCAATTTTCTGCTAATACTTTCAAATATTGTTTTGGCAATTTTGCTTATAAAATCTTCCGAGGTACACAAAGTTGTGACTAACGGTTTAACTAATATGTGCAGTTCGTCCTCTCCTTTGACCGAAGTCGATCGAGTTCTCGCTCCTTCCATTATGAAAAAACAAAAATGGGAATAAACAAAAGTACTTAGTACTTACAAGTGTAAATGTTTACTGCAATCAATTTGTCAGCACACTAACTCTTCATTTAACAAGAATGTTATTTTAGTTTGCACGTATTTTCAAAATTTTAGCAATTTAAATACAGCACTGTAACAGAACGTCTACTCGATTCGAGCCATAGACTACTACTGCCATCTTCTTCTGCCACCTTCTCTCCTTTTCTCTTTGTCCTTGTTTCGTTGCCAAATTCATCTCCACTGTTTGTTCTTTATCTGATTCTTCCATTTTCTGTTTTTCATGTTCCTTATCTTATTAATACAATTACTTAATTAATTATTTTAATTGCTACTCATGGAAAAAAACACCAAAATTTAATAAAATTTTGCAATAAAAAATATTCTCAGGGCTAATTGATTTTAATGTATCATCTTTAGTTTGTGGCTCCTAGTATTTCTCGTTGCTTACTTTATCCAGGACAAAACAGAGAAAATAAATATAAAAAATCATATAAATTTTTTATAAATATTATTTATTTATATACTATACCATAAATATAAGTTTCAAAATGTATGGTAAAACTTTATTCTGATGTCAAAATTTCTTATCTAATAAAAATAATCTTTAATTCTACTATCTCCTTTTTCTTTTAACAAATTTTCATTTAAATGATTCGTTAGACTGTTCCTATTATTATAAAAAAAACAAAATTTAATTTTTCTTTTAAATAGGTTATTTATCTCTTCTATGAATTTATGAATGAATAAATTATGCTGGATAAACTGTTAAATTGACAAAAAACAAATATGGTATGTAATATACAACAACTCTCTCCTTTTCACAAATAATCTGACTAACCTTTTTTATCTTCTTTACTTCTTTTCATGGATTGTGTTGTCCTCGGTCCTCCCACACGTGCTCCTCGGATGCTGCTACGATCTTTCTCTTCCAAACTGTTTCACAAACAGAAAACAGCACTCGTTCGAAATCTCTCCTCTATTTAGTCTCCGACTCGATACAAACAATATCAATCTTTACAATTCCAAGATTTTTTCTCTCAGCTCGATATTTTGTGCAAAATTGATACAAACCGGCTACTCGTTCTAGACAGAAACGGGAATCTATTCGGACACGAGGAGATTGTATTTCTTGACTCGATCACGATTTCATCTCAACAGGAATGTGGTTACACTGCCACCAAATTCACCACTTTACTCAAAATTACTATTTTTCACACTGGACTGCTCCCTTCCGATCTTTATTACACAGTAAAACTTTTTCCCTCCTCAATCTGAGACCCAACTACTCTGTTCTCCCTCCATCAATCTCTTTAACCAATCACAAGCATTCTCTCTACACATTACATCCCTAATGTTGTTCTGAAGCTATTTTCTTGTGGCATTTTTATAATCAATTACTTTTAATGGGAAATAAGCCACAATTTTACAAAAAAAAAATGATTTTATTAACGTTTCGAAGCCCAAATCGGGTTTCGTTGTCAAAATACAAAATACTACTGTATTTTGTATTTTGTATTTTGACAACGAAACCCGATTTGGGCTTCGAAACGTTAATAAAATCATTTTTTTGGTAAAATTGTGGCTTATTTCCCATTAAAAGGAATTGATTACACCCCTACTTTCATTTCTTAAGAAAAATGGTGTTGTATACAAATTTTCTGTGTTGTCAAATTTCCAGGAGATATTAAAATTAACTGTTTTCTTATATCATAGAAAAACGATATATTCTAAAAGTAAATAAAATTATCTATCGTCGTTTCTTTCTAGGTAACCATTTAGAAACATTCTATTGTCTACTCCAACCGCGAGTACATTCACTTTCTAATCCGACCGTATTTTAGTTCATTTTATAATTTGTATCAGTCCGTTCGTAGAATCTTTACCACTTAACATTTCCTCTTTCCCCGAAACACTGCTTACAGCTAAATTCTATGATTTACAAATTTTGACTATATACAGGGCGATGAGAATTTACGATCTCGTGGTCTTTGACATAAAATTAATTCTCTAAATTCTCCCCATAAAAATTATTTAACAGCATATATAGTGAATAAAAGTTATAAGAAGCATTACTATCTGAAAATGAACGAAGAGGTATTTAAGGAAGAACTTTTAACAACATAAGATATGCAGCTTATTACCGTGATTAGGGCAATCTGTGCTGAACCACTGTCAATACTATCACAAGACAAGCACTATCTTTGAATAATAACAAAGAAAACAAATATATGAACAAACATACATTTGGGAGATGTACTTAAAGACACAGGAAAGAAAGCGTCAATAAGTAAAACTAGCCTGAGAACTTGGATTTCGGAAAATAATGATAAAGCAACACCACCAGGATAAAAATAGCAAGAAATTCGTTTGTAAACATGAAAACTCTGCAATTCTCTGCAATAAAGACATTCGACTAGAACTGAGAGTAACAGCTCAGACATGTTACGTTTATTCGATAATACAATATGCGTTTGAAAGCTAGTCACATAAGCAAGCACACATAAATAAGCTACAGTCATTGGAAATGTGGTGCTATAGAAGGATTTTAAAAATAGAATGGACCCAGATGAAAATGAACAAGTGTGACGATAATATAATTTTATCGTCTAGAGTACGCCAATGAATTGAGTAAAACGTGTTTTTGTACCGTCTCGGACGATATAAAAGTCGGAACGAAAAGCCTAGTTAATTATTATTGTTGGAGCGTTGATCGAAGAATAATAAACAACAACGAGGTGTAAGAGGTGAGTTATCCCGACTATTTTTCGCCGTCGTTTTGGTATGTTGAACGAATCCGACGGTTTTCCTTTTACCTATCCTTTTACGAGCGTTAATCGTATTTCCCTACATGTCTTTTCCGCTGGCGAGCTGAGCGAGATTTCCTCTCCTTACATGTCCGTTTTATATTAATAAATGTAATTCCTAAATCCACGCGATCGTCAGTAGTATTCATTCATGTACCAGATATCGTCACATCAATCCGAACCTAATGTTCGATACGTAGATTATAAATATATTTTATTAATGAAATTAACGAGTAGTCATTAAGGCTAATTATCTTATCATTTGTAATGTTTTGATTCTAAAATAAATGTCTTAAAAAAGCGAACCGTCTGTCTTCGGCTGAATTTTTGTTACCTGGAGGAAGAAACGCAACGACCACGTTGCATTGGCGCCCGAGCAGTTATCTTAAAAGGATTTTAGACATTTAAATGGATTGAACAAATATATCATAAATATGGCTGAATCAGAACGTACGGTAGGTTTAGAAATTGCGGATGAGAGGGTAGGCTGGGTATATAAATTAAAGAAAGAGGATTTAAGTAATGTTATGGCAGAATTTAACTTAGATACGACGGGTAAATTAGACGATCTTCGATCAAGAATGGTCTTACAGTTACGCTCAAAAAAGACCGATACAGTCACCAATATCGGAACTGAGGATTCGCAAACATACGATACACAAACGGAAAATGAACATGGTCAAATAATGAACACAGTTAGAAAATGGGGCTTACATTTTGATGGATCCAAAGACCCCACAGAATTTTTGGAAAGGCTACACGAACTAAAAACCTGTTACCTGATTCGAGACGAGGCATTACAGAAAGCGCTACCCGAAGTATTTAAGGGAAAAGCGATACTATGGTTCCGAAACAACGTCGACTTCTGGGCAAACTGGATCAATTTTACGGAGGATTTCAATCTTGCTTTTAAATCAGCAAACTGGTTAGACGATTTGGAAGAGCAAATCAGAACGAGAACACAGGAAACAAACGAACGGTTTAAATATTTTCTATTAGAGCTTCAAAGGCTAATCAGAAGGTACGGCAAAATGGACAAAACACAAGAATTAAAAAGAATTTACAAAAACATGCACCCAAATTACAAATTATACATCAACGAAAAAGATGTCACGTCCGTCAAAGACCTTATACGCCGGACTGAAGAATACGAAACGATTCAAAGCAACATAAGAAAAATAGAGGTAGACAACACTTCACAAAGAAGAAGCTCCCGTTTTAATAGAACGTCCCAGAGAACATCAAGAAACAAACTATATGTCCTACTATACCAACTAAGAAAGCGATATTGAAGATAAATACATCTTATGCCACCGCAAGTACCCAAACTGAAGAGCCCCGACATCTCGAACCAAGTCCAGAACAAAAGCCAAAAATTACAGAAGATAAATGTCACTTTGTAGTTATTAGTAACTTGACCCCAACGTACACTCCTATACAAGTTGTTCACTATATCAAAGAGAAGCTAGGCATTAAGGAATATATTAGATGTTACGCACTCCTTAAAGATGCCGACAAAACAACTGGCTCTTCGTTCTAAATAGGTATAAAATCTAGAACATCTATTAACCTATTATTTAATAAGGAAATTTGGCCACCTGGTGTTAACATTAAATGGTCTATAGAATCTTCCAATTCTGAACCAACGCTTTCATCTGAGTCACATAAGAATCCGAAGAATCTCAGAAGTCCTGTCACCTTGGAAAATCCAATTACCAATTCTCGCAAGAACAAAGATGAAGTAGAAAACACAAACATAGGTACAGACAAGCAGGCCATCGAAGTTTGTAAATCTAAGAATCCGTTCCATTCGCCTATAAATTTCATTAAGAAGGATACTTTAGAACCTTCGATAAATCTGGATCCTTTGATCCCACCAAGAGTTAGATTAACCAATAACTCGAATAGTCGATATCTTCTAGCCAGATTAAGGGAACCGGATATCTTAAAAGCCATTAAACTTCATCTTGCTTATCTACACGACCAACCAGCTTCAGTGTTTTACGATGGATTTACCAACACAAGCGTTAAACTCTTTTTGGCTTCCGAGGGACTTCCCACTAAGACTGAAGATCTACGACGAATTCTGCTGGAATTTAACAATGCCTATGGGATTGGTCCAGATGAGGTGGAAGCTGATCTTAATGCTTACAGATCCTTTCTCACTTCTGAAAGAATTATACACCTGCAAAAATCAAGGGAATGTCACCGAAATTACTATTCCGCTGCCTCTCCAAAACGAACTTTTAAATATTACGACGTGTTCTGAGGGACTAGAATCCTCAAATTGTTTTAGTGATAACAACTTTAGCATGGTTCTGATTAATATTCGTTCTATAAGATACAAAACTGATGAATTATTTTTGTTCCTAGAGGAATTAGGATTTCCCACGGTAGTTGCGGTTACAGAGCACTGGCTTGAAGTCAACGAGCCTTTTTTTGTAGAAAAATACACCACAATTGCTAGGTATGATCATCCAAGCTCAGC
The DNA here is from genome assembly GCF_917563875.1 of Diabrotica virgifera virgifera. Taxonomy (NCBI): domain Eukaryota; kingdom Metazoa; phylum Arthropoda; class Insecta; order Coleoptera; family Chrysomelidae; genus Diabrotica; species Diabrotica virgifera. The sequence goes on along the minus strand of NC_065445.1, from coordinate 60,157,007 downwards.
TTATGGAGGCACCATAATTCTGTCTACGAGCAATGATTTTTCTTCGGTAAAAAAATATGACTTTCTGCTAAGTGAAGCCTTCTTTGAGTTTTCGTTAATTTACAATAAGAATCTTAATATTTATATTATTTGCATTTATAGATCACCTAACTCTTCCGCGGAACTATTTTTTTAGAACCTGCTTTTGTTAGATGAGCTGCCCCATAAAAGTAGAAAAATTTTATGCGGGGACTTTAACATTGATTATGCTACTGCTAGTGCTACACAAATATCCTTGGTCAACATATTTGAATCGTATGGTCTAACAATGCACGTTGATTCTCCAGAAGGATTACAAAACCTTCATCTACCATAATTGATTATACTCTCTCAGATTTTTCACCCCTTGATGTCTACTCTACAATTATTAATGCTGGACTATCTGATCATGAAGCAGTTTATACGAAGTTTAATACTTTAAGCAAACCCTCCTCGAAAACCCGACGTTAAGGCAGGATTTTTTCCACCCAGAACTTTCGTAATTTCCAAAATTTATGCTTAACCTCTGAGTGGCGCTTTCCTGCTATGGACGTGGATAAGAATTTCAGTGCTTTTTAGAAAAGCTTGTCTGTATCTTCAATAAAGCATTTCCTTTAATTTCAATTAAGCCAAAACATCGCACACTCTGGACTACTAAAGGTATCCGAATATCTTCTAAGAATATGCGTTCTCTTCTCTATATCAAGAAATTTACTACCAACGTCTCTATCACTGAATATATCACCAAGTACAGGGCAACCTATCTTAAACTTATAAAATCAGCTAAAAAAGACTACTACCATAACCGTCTGGGAAGCTCAAAAAGTGTTGCAAAAAAACTTGGTCCATAATAAACGATCTTCGAAATAAAACCCACACTGCTCAAACAATTTCCCTTCCAGACCCTGAAAATCTAAATGAATACTTTGTTAATGTGAGTAAAAATATTACATCAACTATTTTGCCACAACAAGATCCCATTTCCTATCTCCCTAATTCAAGAAAGGTCTCGAATTCATTCTTTATAAAATCAGTCGATAAAGCTGAACGGATCCAAACAATCAATAGTATCAAAAGCAAATTTCCCTGTAGTACTGATGGTCTATCGATAAAAATTTTTTTTAATCTCCCAAAAAATGTGTTAGAAGTCCTCATCTCACTAATTAATGATTCCTTTGAGAAAGGTAAATTTCCAGAGTGCCTGAAGACAGCCATCATTATTCCTCTTCATAAGGGTGGTGAAATATCTAATACCTGCAATTGTAGACTTATTGCACTACTACCGGTACTCTCCAAAATTATCGAGAGACTCATAAAAGCCCGACTTATGTCCTTTCTAGTTGAGAACAACATTTTATCACGAAATCAGTTCGGCTTTTTAAATAATAAATGCACCACTGATGCCATCTTTTCTGTACTACATGAGGTTTATCAAGCACTGAGAACAATAATCTTCACACTGCCACCGTTTTTTGTGACTACGCCAAAGCTTTTGATTTTGTAATTCATAACATTTTAATAAAGAAACTAAATTTCTACGGAATTCGAGGTGTTTCTTTAGATTGGTTCCAATCTTACTTGGATGATAGGAAACAACTAGTTAGAACAAATGATACAGACTCTAGTCTCAAAAACATTGTATGTGGGGTACCTCAAGGTTCAGTATTGGGTCCTCTACTTTTCCTTATCTTTATTAATGACATCACTAGTTTAAAAATCAATGGAAAAATCTTTCTTTTTGCTGATGATACAGTATCAATTGGAGCAACTCAAATATTGCAACTCTTCATGCTACTGTAACTTCTGATCTACTTACAATAAAAACCTAGTCTGACTCTAATTTACTCTCATTTAACGTAGATAAAACAGTAGCATTGTCTTATAAAGGAGCTCTTCAACCCTTACCTCTTAATAACAGCCAGATCAGTACTGTTGATTCTGTAAAATTTCTTGGTATTTTTTTAGACAGCAACCTTAAATGGTCCCACCATATCGATTTGTTAAGGAAGAAACTATCCTCAGCTTGCTATGCTATAAGATCTGTTTCAAATGAACTCAATTTGGCATCTTCCAAAATAACATATTTTTCTTTGTTCGAGTCATATCTTTGTTATGGTCTTCCTTTTTGGGGTTTTGGTACAGCTGCCCAATTCGATATTATTTTCGAATTACAAAAAAGAGCAATTAGATATCTGTTTGGCCTCAGAAGAACAACACATTGCAGAAGTTACTTCAAAGATCACGGAGTTTTAACCCTTCCATCTTTGTATATTTTAGAAACTGTTTGCTTAATTCGTAAATATCTACATATCTTTCCACCAAAACCTAATCATGACTACTTCACGAGAAATTCTACGTTTGACGTCTATATGCCGACCCCGTCCTCTGAGTTAGTAAAGAAATCTATATTATATTCCGCAAAAAAACTTTACAACCATCTCCCTCTTCAACTTAAATCTGCAGCATCTTTCCCCAAATTCCGTAAACTGACAAAAGCCTACCTATCTGAAAGACCATATTATTCAGTAGAAGATTTTGTTAATCAATAACTAAGCAATTACAGTACCCTTTGCACAAGTAGTATTTTTATTATCATTTTTTTGTCTATATTTGGGTGTCATATGGAGCAGCTTAACTTTTAAACTTATTAATTACTAGGTAGACTATGCATTTGCAATTTACTTAAATTTTGCAATTGATTATTTCTGTTTAACTTCATTATTATTGTTATTATTGTAAATATATTGACGACTTATGTAATTTAAGTAAATTGGATTGTTATTGTTTTGTTTTCTTTACTTTTTATGGTCTTTGTCGATAAAATTGTGCAATTTTTCATGACAATAAAGCATATTTCTATTCTATTCTATTCTATTAAACTTCGATAGACGAAGTATCGTTACCCACGGAAGTATTGTGAGGAGTGGACAAAGAATACGAAATAATAAACACAATAAAAATAAGAAAGTTACAACATCTGGAACACCTAATGAGAAGACAGCACTATGAAACGTTAAGGTTGAATATGCAGGGAAAGGTAAGATGACGAAGGTAATAGCTAGAAGCAGAGTCTCTTGGTTAAAAAATTTAGGGCATAGTTAAAAGAGAGTTCAATAGAATTCTCCAGAGCAGCGATAGATACAATAAAGAGAGTGATGATAATATTCAATCTCTGCTTGGCATAGGCCACTTAAAGGATAATAATAGGCTAGTGTCAGGGTAGGAAATTCGAATTGTCCAAGTAGGGGAGAGTAGGGTAAAGTGGAATAGCTAAATTTTTAAATTAAATTAATTTTACAATCTTTGAAATGAAATTTTGTAAAAAACATATCTTATTACAGTAAAGTTTAAGATCGTTTTGTCGAAATATAAATTAAATTAAGTCAGTAAATTTTTTGTTATGCGTGGGTTTGTCCGACATTGTCTTTTTTCATTTTGCCCCGCATGGTTGGGTGAGTGAAATAGTCTAGAGTACGGTTTGAAATGGGCCTAGTTTCTTACTTAATTGGCACTTCTTCCTTATTTTTTCCGGATTTAATTCTCCGATTTAACGTAGCAACATAAATTCCGTGTTGCATAGCAGCTTGATTTTGTCAAAGGATGCCCGTTAGCAAAGACCTGATTCCAGAGGTCACTGGCTCCACAGACTATTGTTGTTGGGTCGTTTTTCGTTTATAATTTTGCATTTTACACCTGGAAATACACATATTCCTTTTTAATGGTGGCAATCAAGTATAATTACATGTAGGGCAAAGTGAAACGATATTTCACTTTGACCCATCTATTAATATTTCACATTGCCCCGAATGGATTTAAAAGCAAACTTGTCCAGTAAAAATGTTTAAGCCTAACCTAGAAATCTATATTTTATATAAAAGATAGTTAAGTAAGATTCCTTTTATGTGTTGCTTTTAAAGATATGTTTAGTTAAATAAGATAGAAGAATTATCAATTAAACTCACCTGCATATTTTACAAATAGTTGCCCAAAAATGTATAAACAGTGATATTTTCAATAACATCGAGAGGCGATCGTCACAAAATGGTCGATAAGCACGTACTACTTCTAAACATTGATTGGATTGTAAACAGTGATGGCTCCGTTTGCGGAAGAATTTGAAAACGGGCTATTTCGCTTTACCCCACTATTTCACTTTACCCTTTCCTCCCCTAAATAACGTTTGGATTTAGGACCTATCGTGTGTGTCTAAAAAATGGGAACCAATTTTTAACAGAGGTGCTCTTCAAGGAGACCGTGATATAAAAACAGTATTTTCGCCTTTCTCAGAGAACGCAAAATTTTATAAAAATTCTACTAATTTAAGTTTTTATAAAATAAGGGGTAATTCTAATTTTAGATTATTATAAGTAATATCTAGTACCTACTATTTAATTTTGTAACACAATCTATACACGCTAATAACCCTGTGTGGTTGATGGATCGTGTAAGAAAAAAAAATCTTCGTTATTACTTTCAGCATACATGGACTCCGGTTTTCCATAATTTCTAATTAAATTCTTCTACACGAGTAGAACAAAAAAACTTTCGCTTAACAAAAAATTCATATACGGCGTTTTGAAGCCCAATAAAACTGTCGCCGTTTTCTGATTATATAATTTCGCTATTCAAATTCATCGCACATTTTGTTCCCGTATCCGAAAATTCATAATATACCCTTATAATTTAAAAAACGGTTCGAATATTAAAAAGGACTTTTTTCAACGGAAAATGGGAAATGATTATATGGTATTTTCCTTTCCAACAATTTTAGTTACGTACATGAATCCATTTTTGTATCGATATTTTTATTTTTATTCAGTTTTGAAGGGATTAAAGACGTTGGTGTTATTATAAAACTAATATTTAACGATATATTATTATGCTCTGTATTTTCTCTCTGTTATGAGATTGATCAGCATCTTATTAATTCAATTAACTAATTAATTATTTTAACGGCTACTCATGAAAACAGAACCAGAACTCAATAAAACTTTCCAATAAAAATTATTGTCAGGGCTAATTGATTTTAATGTATTACCTTTCGATTGTGGCTTCTAGTATTTCTCGTTGCTTACTTTATCCAGGACAAAACAGAGAAAATAAATATACTCAAAAACATATAAATTTTAAACCTATTATTTATTTATATACTATACCATAAATATAAGCTTCAAAATGTGCTAAACTTTATTCTGTTGTAAAATTTTCTTATCTAATAAAAAAACTTTATTTTCACTATCTCCTTTTTTTGCAACAAAGTTTATTTAAATGATTCGGTAGACTGCTCTTATTATTATACAAAAAAATTGAATTTTCATTTTTAAATAGATTACTTATATCTTCTACGAATTTATGAATAAATAAATTATGCTATAAAACTGTAAGTTGACAAAAAACAAATATGGTATGTAATATAAAACAACTCTTTCTTTTCACAAATAAGCAAACTAACCTTTTCTGTCTTCTTTACTTCTTCTCATGGATTGTGTTGTTCTCGGTTCTCCCACAACGTACTCCTCGGATGTTGCGACTGTCCTTCTCCTTCAAACTGTTTCTCAAACAAAAATAGCACTCGCTCGAATTCTGTCCTCAATTAAATCTCTGACTCGATACAAACAATATCAATCTTTATAATTTAATATTTCTTCTCTCAGCTCGATATCTCGTGCAAAGTTGATATAAACCGGCTACTCGCTTCAGACAGAAACTGGCATCTCTTCGGACACAAGAAGATTGTACTTCTAGACTTGATCACGGTTTCGTCTCAAAACGAATCTGCTTACACGGCCACCAAATTAACCACTTTACACAAAAATACTACTTTTCAAACTGGAATGCTTCCTTCCGATGTTAATTACACAGTAAAACTTTTTCCCTCGTCAATGTGAGACTCAACCACTCTATCCCCTTCCATCGGTCTCCTCTCCAATCACAAGCATTCTCCACACATCATATCCCTACTTTTTTTTCTTAAGAACAGATAGTATTGTATACAAATTTTATGTCTTGTCGTTTTCCAGGAGATACCAAAATTAATTTTCCTTGCATGCTATAAAAACCCTCTATTTTAAACTAAACAAAATTGTTTACCATCGCTTCCTTTCTAGGAAACCATTTAGAAACATTTTATATTGTCCATTCCAAAGCGGCACATTAACTTTCGAAAACTACCGTTTTCTAGTTCATGGTTTTGAAATGTATTAATCCGTTCGTAGAAACTTTTTCACTAAACTTCTAGTCTTTCCACGAAACACTGCTTACGACTAAATTATTTACAAATTTTGGTCATATACAGGGCGATGAAAATTTACGATCTCGTGGTCTTTGACATAAAATTAAATCTCTAAATTCTCCCCATAAAAATTATATAATAATATTTATAACTCATTTTTACAAAAACTATCGTATCAAGCAGAGGTTATTAGCCACTACATAATAAAATCACTTCATCATCATCATCATCATCATCATCATCGTCATCATCATCATCGTCATCAGAAAAAGGTGGAAAAGTGACTTTTTTCCAAGGCCATCCTACAGAAATTAACAAAACTAATAAGAGGAGACCTTTCTTGTTTAAAATAAGATACATGTATATGTTTTCAGTAACAAAAGCTGTTTTATGAAAATTATTTAAAATTTTATATTAAAATAAATTATGGAAATTATGAAAACTGTTTTTTTCAAGTTCTGCCCAAAAATTTCGCCTCCTAATGGGCCAAAGACTATAAGTACAATTTACGAAATAAAATGATATTTTAAAAAGTTTCTTTAGCACCCACCAAAAATATCCACTTTAAGAATTTTTTGCCCAGAAACTAAGGTTTTACCCGTCAAGACCGGGAAAAAGACGTTATAGAAAGGCAAAGGCTATTTCCTATCCCTATTTTTTCTTTTCAATCGCTGTTTGATAATAGCGTGCTTTGATTTCATTACTATGATAACAACGTTGCGATATATTATGAACTGACTATTGATTATTAATTTTGGTAGGAGAGCCCAAGCGAGGATTTTTACATAGGAAGAAACCTTGTACCCTGAAAATGTACCTCTACCGTATATTGGCTCTAAATGCAGGGGAGTTCGTGGGGGGCAAAATAAATTCTATCCTTAGAAAAACTTGAAATCCTAAGATTAGGATAAGGTAAGTTAAGTACATGCAAGACAGTGTATATTTCAAAAATCTAACGATTTGAGTAAGGAAATGGGTGAGTCTCAAAATTTCACAAGAAAAAAGCAAATATTTCGCGATATGAATGACAGATCGAAAAACTAACAAATAAGTGCTCAATATTTTTAAAAAATCTATCGAATGATACAAAACAGGACTTCCCACGGAGACGGGTGGGGGGTAAATTTAAAATTCTAAATACGAATCCGATTTCGCGATATTTCGCGAAATGAACATCAGACCGAAAAACTGAAAAATGCACTTATTTTATTTATTTGAAAAATCTATCTAATGGCACCAAACACGACATCCCACGGAGGTGGGGTGGGGGGTTACTTTAAAATATTGAATGGAAGCCCCCATTTTTTATTGCAGATTTGGATTCCTCACGTAAAAATAACTAACTTTTATTCGAGACATTTTTTCGAATTATGGATAGATGGCGCTATAATCTAAAATAGCAATTGTTGGAAATGGAAAATTAAATTAAAAAGGGAAAGTCCCCACAAAAACGGAAAACTATACTCTTTTTGGTTTAAGGACTTACTCTGCACAATCCAATAGGTCTCCATAACGCTCGAGTGACTTCACATTTAGCATACTTTGCTCCCCTACCATTTATTGTTTATCAAATGTGCCAGTTGTATCCAATATCTAGATTTACTATGTGTTAAGCACTTTAGTGTATGAAATATAAAAAATAATTAAGTTTACATCCAAATCTCGGTTTTAAAAAAATGTACGTTAGTTTCTTAGCTCAGAAGCTGATTCGACAAGAAAATACGAAATATTCATGACGGATTTTTTCATAGGAACTTCATATATCTTTAAAAAATTTACCCAAGTGTTGTTAATTTTTACATTCAAACGATTAACTATTTATAATGGGAAATAAGCCACAATTTTACCAAAAAAGATTTTATTAACGTTTCGAAGCCCAAATCGGGTTTCGTTGTCAAAATACAAAATACTACTAAAATAAACCAAAATGTTGTTGCTAAGTAAAAAAATTCTTCTAATAATTTATATTTTATTATTCTCTTATTTATTCTGACTCATTTATATTGACAATTCAGACGTACATTATACATTTTAAAGTAGAAGACTTTAAAATGATATCGTCAATATTTATAAGTTGCGTTCCTGGGACGACTTTACTAAAAGATAGTTCATTGGATTACATGAAATCAATCCCAACTCAAGAATATCTGTCAAAAAATATCATAGCATGTGATCTGTCTTTAAAAAGACAACCAAATGCAACGGTGACAGTAAAATTCTCGCGTTAGAGATTCCATAGTAAATCACGAGGGAAACCAGGAAAAAACTTCGTGATACTATCCCCACATCTTAAGTATTTGGTCTTAAATTTAATTTACTTTCAAAAACTAATACCAAATTCTGATTTTAATATGTTTAAATTGTAAATAATATTAATAATACATAGATATACAATAAGTAATACTAAAATATAAAATCTGTACTAACTCGATATGTTATTGACTTACTAATCGTGGTATTTTCTTTCTATTGACTTCCCCTTTCAGTGTGGGTAACCACATCCTACTGCATTCTACCGAGGAATTTGCGACACAATTGGTTTCATTGAGCATAATTAGAGCCGCTTCTTTGATTTTTCCCTTTTTACTATCATGTCAACACGCATGGGATAATGAACATGGAGTTCAATGGAGAGATTCAAGTATAGTCCTGAAAGAATCAGATAGTAAAAAGAGAAAAATCAAAGAAGCGGCTCTAATTATGCTAAATGAAACCAATTGTGTCGCAAATTCCTCGGTAGAATGCAGTAGGATGTGGTTACCCATACTGAAAGAGGAAGTCAACAGAAAGAAAATACAACGATTAGTAAGTCAAAAACATATCGAGTTAGTGCAAATTTGATATTTTAGTATTACTTATTGTATATCTATATATTATTAATATTATTTATAATTTAAACATATTAAATTCAGAATTTGGTATTAGTTTTTTGAAAGTAAATTAAATGTAAGACCAAATACTTACGATGTCAGGATAGTATCCCGAGGTTTTTCCTCGTTTTCCCTCGTGATTTACTATGGAATCTTTAACGCGAGAATTTTACTGTCATCGTTGCATTTGGTTGTCTTTTTAAAGACAGATCACATGCTATTATATTTTTTTGGGAGAGATATTCTTGAGTTGGGATTGATTTCATGTAATCGAATGAACTATCTTTTAGTAAAGTCGTCCCAGGAACGCAACTCATAAATATTGACGATATCATTTTAAAGTCTTCTACTTTAAAATATATAATGTACGTCTGAATTGCCAATATAAATGAGTCAGATTAAATAAATTTTTAGAAGAATTTTTTACTTAGCAACAACATTTTTGTTTATTTTAGTAGTATTTTGTATTTTGACAACGAAACCCGATTTGGGCTTCGAAACGTTAATAAAAATCTTTTTTTGGTAAAATTAAGGCTTATTTCCCATTTAAAATAGTTGATTATAAAAATGCCACAAGGAAATAGCTTCAGAACAACATTAAAACGATGTTTTAAGCACGGGGTAAACACACCGAGGTTTTTACCCACTTGCACCCAGGAAATCCCGGGTAACAAATATTCAAAAGGTGGTTTTACCTAACTAATAGAAATTTCGAACTTGTCCCCCGCACCGCCTAGTAGACATTGCAATTATAATTTGAATGTTTTTCATCCAGCCTCAAAAGTCCACTGCTGAACATAGGCCTCCTCCCTTCGTTTCCAACCTCGTCTATTTGAATGTACTTTGAAAGAAGTTAGAATCCACCCAGGGTGGACGCTGCGTTTATGTGTTAGCATCAATTGACATTCCAGCGAGGTCTGGATGCCGCCTTTGTTAGTTTTAAGTTTTGGACGCAGAACTCTCGCTTATCTGTATTAAAACGTATCAATTTGAATCCAGCGAAGTCTGGACGCTGTCTTTTATTAGTTTGGAGTGAAAACTTTCGCGTATTCTATATAGTTATTGTGTTTATAGCTTATACTTTAAAAGCTACGCAAACTCTTATTACTCTTATTACTACTAACTTTATTAATAATAAACAAAATATCCTCAGTTCATGTTCAAGTTAAACTGTAACAGTGCTATTGTGATTGTGTTTCGCGGACTAGTGTAATTTAGACTCACTTGTTGGCGGTTTAAATATAAAAACTTTGGCAAATAATTTTGACCAGATCTTAATTTAATTTAGTAATAGTAAAAAAGTTAGTCATTAAATTACATTTTTGCTTGTATTCTTTTATTCCCAAGTTAGTAGGGGTCCTTCGAATATTATTCCTTAGAATATAATTTATTACATTGCGTATTACGCTCTTAATGGTAGGAATATCGCAATCCTAATTTTTTTAAAACAAAGTAAGTTATCAATCGAAGTAGCACAAAAACCGAAAATAAATATCGTCTCCATACCACCATATTGACAACAGGTGGAATACTTTCTTTGGTTACACCTCCTGAGATTTTCAAAATTTATAAATCATGCAGGATGCCGAGGAAATTAGGATGAGAGAATTTTAAATAATTCACAACTCATCTGCTCAGCGTGGTAGAAGCTCCAACAAGAAAGATTCCTTAATGCTCAAACAAAAGAGTAAATGAATTAAAAATGTATAAACATTCTCAATTTCTTTGCAACACGAAAATGCAGCAGCTGCATAATACTATGGTCAAATCTGAGAGGGCAGGAAGAGTCTATACCGGTTTCGCGGGTTGTTTCCCCCCATCACTAGTCCCATATCCTCCTCTCTCAGATTCTTCCACGTACCACACTTTAGGCCTTTCCGAATTGCAAAGAAAGAAAGGCCTAAAGTGTGGTACGTGGAAGAATCTAAGTAAGGAGCATATGGGACTACCGACGAGGGGGAAACAACCCCCGAAACTGGTATAGACTCTTCCTGCACTCTCAGATTTGACCATAGTATTATGCAGCTGCTGCATTTTCGTGTTGCAAGAAATTGATAATGTTCATACATTTTTAATTCATTTACTCTTTTGTTTGAGTATTAAGGAATCTTTCTTGTTGGAGCTTTTACCACGCTGAGCAGATGAGTTGTGAATTATTTAAAATTTTTTCATCTTAATTTCTTCGGCATCCTGCATGATTTATAAATTTTGAAAATCTCAGGAGGTGTAACCAAAGAAAGTATTCCACCTGTTGTCAATCTGGTGGTATGGAGACGATATTTATTGTCGTTTTCTGTCCTACTTCGATTGATAACTTACTTTGTTTTTTGGTAGATGGCACTAGTTCATCAGTGACATTTCTTTCTTTGCAATTCGGAAAGGCCTAAAGAGTGGTACGTAGAAGAATCTGAGAGAGGAGGATATGGGACTACTGATGAGGGGAAACAACCCCCGAAACCGGAAAAGACTCTTCCTGTACTCTCAGATTTGACCATAGTATTATGTAGCTGCTGCATTTTCGTGTTGCAAAGAAATTGAGAATGTTTATACCTTCCTATTTTTTTTGTTCATCTTCTTACTTTTTGATAGTCGTCTTCGAAACAAATGTCAAGTTATTTTGTATGATATATGAACAATAATTATAAAAATCAACAATTTAAAGCACATTAAGATTTCGGATTATTTATGTCTTAACTCTACGAAATTTGTTTTATTTTTACACGATTCAATTTTAGTATGAGCTTTGAAAAGAACGCCCAGTTTCTCGAGCTAGCATCAGCCAAAAGGCTAAAATTGATCAGTCGTGTATATGAATTAAATTTACAGATTAAGAGAGGGTTGTTAGAGTTTTCTTGAGACTGAAGAACTGTTCATCACTGTCATGTTTATAGACATTCATGCGTTAAAGTAAAATTCAGTGACATGTTTATACACGGATTTTACGTGAATATATTATTAAACTGACCAAAACTAATTTAGGTTGGTTTATAAATAAAAATCGCACAAAACTCAAGTATACAGTGAAAATAAAGTGAAAATGCATTCGTGTAAAAATTAATAAAATTGAAATTTATCATAGTTTGGGTTCTTCAATCCCTCGTCGTTATAAAGTGAATGTTTTTTTACGTCTATATATGAAGGGTACAGGGGAAAAAGGTGGAATGTCAGAAATTTAAATTTTTTTGTTCTAATAATTCATTAGATAGGTACTTTATTTACTAGACGTAAATAACACTGGTAAAAAATAGGTTCTGTCATGAGATAACAATAATAATAAAATACCTATACAGGAGAAGAAGGGGGAATGTCACGGTGTTACCGGTTGATTAGGGGGAATGTCAGATGTGAATCACATAAGAAATAAGTGAAAATACATTGTTTTCGTGTGTTCCCACAGAGTATATTTTCCATATGTACGTCGAGTTTATACTTGGAAAAGTCCTGGAGATAGGTCTAGAAATCAAATAGATTACATTCTTACCAATATTCGCTGGAGATCGTCAATCCAAACAGTCAGATCATATCCAGGGGCGATATGTGGATCCGATCATACTCTACTCGAAGCTAAAGTAAAACTTAAACTTAAAGCGCCCAACAAACGAAAAGAGACAAATAGGACAGAACTCAGAAAAAAGACGACCTTCTCCACGAAGTAAATAAAATAATGCCCTCTATTCGTAACGGAAGATCACAAGAAATATGGGAGAATTTTAAACATTGTGTAACAACACCAATTGATCATCCAAAGATAAATAATCCTGTGAAACGGAAACACTGGATAACAGATGAAACCTTTCAAATAATTGAGAATAGAAGAAATCTTTGTCAAAGTCGCGTGCATAGTGAAAGGGAAAAAGCTAGTTTAAGAAACCTCAATAGAGAAATAAAACGAAGATGCAAGACAGACAAAAACCAGTACTACCAGGGTATATGCAAAGAAATTGAGAGACATGATCAGAATAATCAGCCGAGAGATCTATTTAGAAAAATACGCTACTTAACAAGAGACTTTAAAGCCAGAAATTGGGCCGTTGAAGACAACATTTTAACTCTGAGAACAAACAGATAAGATATAGTAGAGACATGGAGATCGTATTGCAGGGACTTATATAAAGATGATCAACGCCAAGAACCTGTTAACCAAATCTCAGACGAGGTGGAAGAAGAACCTGATATACTTGAAAATAAAGTAAGACTCGCGATCAGTAAGCTCAAATATAATAAAGCACCAGGCCCAGATATGATAACAGCAGAAATGCTCAAACCCACAGAAGAAACTGGCGCAAAATTACTTCATCTACTCTGTAACCAAATATGGCATTCAAAACAATGGCCTGAAGACTGGACAAAATCTACAATAACCACAATTCATAAAAAAGTCAGCTTCCATAAATGCGACAATTACAGAACTATTTCTCTTATATCACATGCCAGTAAAATAATGCTACATATAATCAACGAGAGACTAAAAACATTCCTTCAAAGAGAAATTCTACAAGAGCAAACTGGATTTACCAAAGGAAGGGGTACTAGAGAACACCTGTTAAATATAAGACAGATAATCGAAAAATCTAGGGAATTCAATAATCCACTGTACATATGCTTTACAGATTATCGTAAGGCGTTCGACAGGGTCAAGTGGAGACACTTATGGCAAATACTAAAAGAAGTGGGCGTACCCCAACACCTTATTTCGCTTATAACTGAACTATACGAACACACTACTGGATCAGTTAAAGTGCTTGACACACTTTTAAACGAATTTCATCCAGAACGGGGTGTCAGACAGGGATGTATACTATCGCCACAATTATTCAATATATATGAAGAGCATATTATGAGAAGAGCACTTGAAGGATGGGAAAAAGGCATCTCAATAAATGGTCATAAAATAAACAACCTACGTTTCGCAGATGACACAACCCATCTTGCAAATAGTCAAGCAGAGCTGATTGATCTTATACGACTGGTTGAAAACGAAAGTCAAATATTTGGTCTGCAGTTAAACATATCAAAAACAAAGATCATGATAGTGGATAGACTATATAACAATCATCCACATATAACCACAATTGATCGGTTTGAGGTTGTGAACTCATACTTATATCTGGGATCATTAATCACAAGCACAGGGTCACTACAGGAGGAAGTAAAACGTAGATGTGATCTAGCAAAAGTCACCACAGCAAAATGACCACAATATGGAAGGACTGTCAAATTTCAAGAGCGTTAAAGATGAGGTTGATCAACTGCTTAATATTCCCAATACTGACTTACGGATGTGAATCTTGGACCCTGAGAAATTCAGAAAGAAAAAAGATAGACGCCACTGAAATGTTCTGTTGGAGACGAATGCTACGAATTCCTTGGACCGACCATAGAACAAATAATTCGATTTTAAGAGAGCTAAGAGGTAGCCAACGGCTTTCCATTAAAGTCCATCTCCAAAAATTAAAATACTTTGGACATGTTATGAGAGCCAACACAGAAAACATGGAAAGACTCATTATACAAGGAAAGGTGAAAGGCCGAAGATCACGAGGAAGATCCCCGACAAGATGGATCGATCAGATTACAGGAATATGCAAAAGACCTATGCATGAATTAAAGAAATGACCAGAGACAGAGATCTTTGGAGACGGACAATACACGACATCACGTCGACCACTACACTTCCTCCGGGGGGTCAGGATTGAAGAGAGATTGTGAATCCATGTTAAGTAAAGAAAATGAGAAGTATAAGTATAACATTCAATAAAATGCCTGAAAATAAAACAACAACTGTAAGTATATAACTGAGGCGCTCAGCGCAACAGTGGCACCCATAACCGACAATTTTACCAATACGCTTTTATTACAATAAAGTTATGCGTTATTTAAGTATTTTTAGATGCAAAGTGGCTCAAGCAACCATTGCTTCAGCAACTCTGCTTCTAAAAATACTTAAATAATTGAAAATGTTAATGCAATAAAAACGTTTTGGTAAAATTGTGGGATATGGGTTAGGCCACTGTTGCTCTGAGCTCATCAACTGTACCTGTATCAGTGTTGTATTGAAAAAAATATACTAATAAATCTAAAGAAAAAGCTATTCAATAGTTGTATTATACCAGTTATGATCTATGGAATGGAAACGATAACACTAACAGGTATCAGCCAATATATTGAGAACGAGACAGGGGGCGATTGAGCGAGCAATGTTAGGAGTATTCTGAGAGAACATATACGAAACGAGGACGTGCAAAGCAGGATGAAGATGGAAGATGTGATTGGAAGAAATACACAAATTAAATGGAACTGGGTAGGATACCTGGCACGACAAAACATCGAAAGGTGGACGAGAAACATTGTACATTGGAGACCACGCGAGCACAATCATAGTAGAGGAAGGCTAGATGACCTCAAAGCAAAAATGTGGACCAACTGGCACTAAATAGCACAAAAAGGGAAGAATGGAGATCTCATGGGGAGGCCTTTGTCCAAGAGTGGATACAAACAGGCTGAAGAAGAAAAAGAAGAATATGATAAAGATTAAAAAGGGTTCAAGGCAGGTTTTGTTTATATTCGATTCAGAGTTGGACTACCATCTCCATATAGCAACTATTTCAGCATCCTTATGCATCATCAGTGAAGTGTATGCAGTCACAACTCTGAAGGGAAGAATATGATAATTGTACAGACTTTATCTAATATTCCTGCAGTTTTTTGGTGTTGTAGTTTCCGAGCTTACCTGTAAAACCGAGACTTGGACTATCACGTTATAACGGAACCTGATAATTTTATTTTTCAAACATTTTAGTTACAAGTAAATAGAATGGGACAATACTAGAGACCCTACATACTTTTCTATAATCATATATTTGAAGAAAAATACGTAAAGACTTAATGTTAAGGCATGTTTATGTACTTGAGCTTAAATAGTTCTCCCATATATGAAAAAATACATAAAAACGAAAAACTTGATGGTGACCGGAAGAAAAACCACTTTTTCCTTCAAGACGTGAAATTGTAGAAAAATGAGTTACTTACTGTGTGTACGAGTAAAGAAGTAATCACTGTAAATAACTAAATTAATTTAAAATAATAAACCTATAACTGTCTTATGGCAACATGGCATGTTATCTCGAGACGTAAAGTTTTTCCTTCTTTTTTAATACTGGATCTACATCTGCAAATAAATCTGTTGACCAAAACCCTGACTCACAATTACTCTGTCTGATGTAATCCTACTTTTATATGGAATTAGCACAGAGAAAAACAGAAAGTCTCTAGGAACAAATAATATACCTAGTGATCTACTAAAATATGCCAAAATGGCATTGAAGGAAAAATCACAAACTTGTTGCAAAATATCTTTGAATACAATATATTCCTAAATAGCTGGATGC
The DNA here is from genome assembly GCF_917563875.1 of Diabrotica virgifera virgifera. Classification (NCBI taxonomy): domain Eukaryota; kingdom Metazoa; phylum Arthropoda; class Insecta; order Coleoptera; family Chrysomelidae; genus Diabrotica; species Diabrotica virgifera. Next base: position 60,140,499 of record NC_065445.1, on the reverse strand, counting down.
TATGGTTAAAAAATATTGATATTAGAGGGCCAGCAGATCGAAGGAGTAAAAAGTGCACTTACCTGGGAACAGTCATAACAGAAAAATAATGACTACACTGCAGAAATCAAAGTCATAATCGAAAAAGCACGTTCTCAATTTATGAAAATGAAAAAGGTCCTATGTAGCAAAGATTTAACATTAGCTCTTAAAGTACGTCTAACAAAATGTTACGTATACAGTGTACTATACTATGGAGTGGAATCATGGACGTTAAATGTGGAGACAATGAGACGACTTAACGCCATTACAATGTGGACCTATAGAAGAATTATGAGGGTTTCCTGGGTAGATAGACTTACGAACAGCAAATTACTGAGAAGAATAGGTGAAGAGAAGAAAGTTGAACTTACAAAAAAAGAAAGAAATCTACAGTATCATGGACATGTGACGCGGGGCGAGAAATATGGCATTCTTCGACTCATAGTGCAAGGAAAGATAAATGGCAGAAGAAGCATCGGAAGAAGACGAATTTCATGGCTGAAGAACTTGAGAGAATGGTTTCGATGCAGCACAAAACAGCTATTTAGAGCTACTGCCTCAAAAATTAAAGTAGCTATGATGAAAGAAAGTAGAAAACTCAAAGAGGTACCACAAAAATGTATATTATAAAAATGTCATACAAGGACGCGTTTCGGCTCTTACCGAGCCATCATCAGCTTGAAATACAGGAGCAAAGTCTAAAACTGTCCTACAATATAAAAAGGAAATTTTTTAAGCATGTGGTGATCACGCCCACCTCGGCAAAGGAACTTACCAGACCAGGAAGGGTCTTCAAAAATCTTCAAAAGATATCTTCAAATCTTCAAAAAATATGATAAAATGATAGGAAGAAAATCTTCAAAAAATATGATATCCCCATCGCCTTCAAAACCAATCATAACCTCAGATCTATTGTGAACTCTAAGGATTTGGTTCCACCTTTCCACAAATCAGGAGTATACAAACTTTGCTGTTCTTCTTGTAATTCTATTTACATTGGACAGAGTGGGAGACGTCTAGACACTCGTTTTGCTGAACATTTGAAAGTTATAGAAAAATATAAAGATACTGATATCCATAATACTAATTCTGCTTTTACCAATCATATTCTATCTACCAATCACAATTTTTCTACCTCTGATTTTCAAATAGTTCATTCTTGTAATAAAGGAAATAGATTAAACATACTTGAAGCTTTCGAAATACATGAAGCTACTAACAACACATCTGTAAATGTCCTTAATGAACAACTCCTACCAACTGAACCTTATATTTGTCTTAATTTAATGTTTTAAAATAAAAACAAACAATAGTTTTCAGTCAACCAATAATTTTGATCTTCCTTAAGTTCTTGGTTAACTTTTACTCATATTGAACCTAATCGTTACCTCTTCCTTTCTACTAGATAACACTTTTTTGGTTTTCCTAATTTTCCTCTTCCATTTTCCTTCTATAAATATAAGTATACTATTGATAACTCGGGTGGAGTTATTTAGTTTTTTCTTGGCTCTTTTGAACACTGAAGTGATTGGTGGTGTCTACTTGGGGTTGAGCTGCTGTTGTCGTTATGACCTGTTTTTAACGTTCTCTTTGACAAATAATAATAATAATTTTTTAATTAATTTTTTCAATAACATAGCCACCTTTTCTACTTGTCTTCATTTCCCATATTACAATAAATATAATATTTTGTCATAATATAGTTATAAATTACTTTATACTTTTCAATCAAACAACAACATTTCAACATTAATTCTTTATTATTTCAAATACTACTAATGATACCACTGCCAGGTAACACATTCAAATACACCTTTAATTTTCAATAATAATTTTGTCACTGTTATCATTGTAGGGCTTCATTACGATTGTAACATCTTGCAGCAGAACCGTGACAACCCCTATAATATCACCTAATAACTTTTTACACCGAGTCTATAGACTCTTCTATTTCAAATACTTATGAGTGAACTAGGTGTTGGTATGGTTGGGTTTAATATTTCAGTGACACGGGAAAAAAACGGTGATATCTAATTAATAAGTTGTATTGACACAACTGTACTGTGATACTTGACTTTTTAATGTATTTTATATGGAGCTATCTTAATATTAGCATAAGAGCTGTGAGACATTTTTGAGTAGGTATTTTAGGCAACCTGAAACTTTTTCAGGTGACTCTTCCATGATAGCCTAAAACAAAAATGCCGGTCTGGCTGGAGGGTAGCGGTTATTTTCCCCAAAAATCCCCCCAAAGTTAAAAAAAGGGTAAACATTGTTATTACAAAAAATATCATTGACGTGACTTTAAAGTAAATTTAAATATTCAAATATAAAGAAAATAAACAGGCCAGTCGATTTGAGGGCGATTTTAACTCTGCAAGAGACTTGCATGGGCGCCCCAGGATTATTTTCAGGGGGTGCATATGAACTTCAGAAGATTTCATCTGAATCTGTACATAGTAATAACGAGTATAAAATATACAACTATACATGCATAGCTATGTACATTCCTTCCGGACAGGGAGGTGGAATTGTTATTTTGACAGGGTATTTTTTAATATAAAAAATAAATATTCTAAAAAAGACAGGTTTTTTTTGGTGAAATTTTGAAGGAAAACTGCCAGGTGATTAAACAAATTACGCGTACATGTAAATGAAAAGCGCTATAGGTTAGCAGCAGTGTGAAAAAGAGCGTATACCGATAGCTGTTTGCGTCCTATGTTGTAGCTAAGCAAGTCCGTTCGCTCGAGAAAAATCACGTGACCTGGCGATACCCATGTTGTTGTGCCTCGAATCGTTAGAGTAATTATTATATATTACAGTTTCTTAAGTAACTTTTTATTAATTAAAGGAAAATAATACGTACTATACAATAAATTTTGCAAATATGATAGAAAAAGACAAATTTATTATTATAAATAGGTATATAGGTAGAAAAGTATAAAACTATAAACTAAATTAATTCTGTGTCCGAATCTTGTACTTCTTCTTCAAACTCCTCCTCTGAGCTTAAATATTCAATCTCTTCTTCTTCGTCAGACTCCCCTCGAGACTCGAGATTCCTCTTCTACATGATCTGTAAATAGTTGTAATAAGTATTTAGAATTAATTAAAAATTAATTAGTAATTAATTAATTGAGTTGCTACGTATTCTCTGTCCTTTTATACGGAGTCGAAGCCTGGACAATCACGGGCGCATCTGAAAGAGACTTTGTGCCATTGTTGAGATGTGGTGTTATCGAATAATGTAAAAAATATCATGGACACAACACTTAACAAACACGGACACATTAAGAAAGATGAAAAAAGCAAAAGAAATACTCAACACTATGAAGGAAAGAAAAATGAGCTACTTTGGTCATATACTAAGAAATAAAAAACGTGATATCATTGGTTATATAAGGAAAAGTGCAAGAAAAAAGAGAACCGGGAAGACGATGCATATCCTGGTTGAAAAATTTAAAGTAGTGGAGTCTAAAAACAACAATAGAACTCTTCAAAATCTCTGCAAATAGAATAAAATGCGCCGTGATGATCGCCATTGTCATGAAAGGATGAGGCACACGAAGAAGCAGAAGATTGAGTTAACTAAAAAAAAAAAAGATTTCAGTTATAAAAAGAACATGTATGTAAGCTTACCTTCAGCAATATATCTGAAATTCCCTTTGGTTCGCTGATAAACTATACCATCATAAATGATTGAGGCAACCAATCTCCCTCAAACCAATTAAAATCTAATTTATCCATATTTAGTATCTATCCATTTCCGTTAGGTGTTAAAGAACTGGGGACTTGCAAATATGCGTTTCGCCAAATTCTCGTGATATACTGAGTTCTTAGCAGATGTCTCAAACTTATGATTTCGGCAGAATGTTTGAAATCGTGCTGTGTTGATATTTGATAAATTTTTTGTACCATACATTTCCCACACAAATTCTTCCAAAGTTTCAAAAATTTCATCGCGCGTACCGGTAACGTAGGCAACTCCAAGATCCGTGAATGCTTTCTGATAAATTAATTTTTTTTAATATTTTAAACGGTCTTATCTTGCCCTTTTTGAAAAAAGACGAATTATAATCACATCCAGTTAATGCGTGGAAAGCAGGCAAGCTAATACATAAAGATGGCTCTAATTCCGTATGTAGCTTCGTTATATTTATGTACCTTTTAGAATTTCCAGTACCATACTCCATAAAAATCTCCAGATCTTCACTTTGGAGATGATCCATGTTTCCAAGAATAATTATTAAAACATCTGTATCAGAAGTTTTAATAAGAACATTGGTCTTTGCTAATGTATTAAGCTTACATACGTGATCTTCGTGTCGGCTTCTTCGTGATTTTTGCAGGTCATGTGATCGTCGATCGACATTTCTATACCATCATTATTTACAACATACGAATAATATAAATCATAATTTAAATTTATTAATAAATTACCAACAAAAGGCACCATCTCATCTGCAGACCAATGTTCAATTAAAATTTTTACAAAACTCTGCTTAAATTTAATATTTTTTAATTCCTTGGCACAGTCTGTTAGTACCCATCCATTTCCGTTAGGTGGTGAAGAATTACCTATAGCCCTTTTAATTCACATGCACGCGTAATTTGTTTAATTGTTTGAAAATTTCACCAAAAAAACCTGTCTTTTTTAGAAAATTTATTTTTAATATTAAAAAATACCCTGTCAAAATAACAATTGCACCTCCCTGTCCTGAAGGAATGTACATAGCTATGCATGTATAGTCGTATATTTTATACACTCGTTAATAGTATGTACAGATTCGGATGAAATCTTCTGAAGTTCAGATGCACCCCCTGAAAATAATCCTGGGGCGCCCATGCAAGTATCTTGCAGAGTTAAAATCGCCCACAAAACGCCTGGCCTGTTTATTTTCTTTATATTTGTATATTTAAATTTATTTTAAAGTCACGTCAATGATATTTTTCGTAATAACAATGTTTACCCTTTTTTTAACTTTGGGGGGGATTTTTGGGGAAAATAACCGCTACCCTCCAGCCAGACCGGCATTTTTGTATTAGGCTATCATGGAAGAGTCACTTGAAAAAATTTCAGGTTGCCTAAAATACCTACTCAAAAATGTCTCATAGCTCTTGGACCATATGTTTTGTCCTGATTGAATCTTTGTTCTTTTTTCTTAAACTGTCCTACTTCTTTTTGAACTTGGGGTGGTCTTGTCCACCTCGGTAATTACTTATCAAATTTTATTGGTTATTGCTATTCTTCATTGTTTTTCAGCTTTTCCTCTTCCTTTTAATACCGTATACATTCAATATTGTCCTATTTATTTTCCTCTATTCTTTCACCTTATGAATTTTGAATTTGACGTTCAATCTTCTTTTTTCTTTCCCTAGTCTGTGGGGTCTTCTAGTTACAACATTTACCACCTAACGACAAATTCATTCTTGAGTACTACATGTCATCTGTCATCACTGACAGCAATTTGACAGTTCACCGAAAAGTTCCTTGCACCTGATCTGTTCGCAAGATGGTTTCTCTCAAAGAGGAAGTCATTTAAATCTTAAAATGAATTTTTATACCCTTAATGTCTAATACACTACTTATAACTTAGAATGAAACCTAAAGAACCCAATACAATGTAAGCTATTAGATTCTTCCTCCTTCCTGGTCTGGTAAGTTCCTTTGCCGAGGTGGGCGTGATCACCACATGCTTAAAAAAAAAAAATTTCCTTTTTATATTGTAGGACAGTTTTAGACTTTGCTCCTGTATTTCAAGCTGATGATGGCTCGGTAAGAGCCGAAACGCGTCCTTGTATGACATTTTTATAATATACATTTTTGTGGTACCTCTTTGAGTTTTCTACTTTCTTACCTCGAGACCACATTTGAGAATGGATACTTCTCTTCATGTTTTAGCTATGATGATTGCCAACCTCCGTGGAGCAGATGACACCTGAAGAAGAAGACGGTTAATAAAGGACCATCCATCTAATTATAGAAGCATTAATCTTCTAAATACAATTCTGAAATTGACCACCAAAGCGATATCTAGAAAAATAAATAATTTCACAATATTAGCAGATGAAAAACAAGTAGATGGAGAGCTAGAGCCGAAAAATCATCGACGTAAGTAAAATGGAGTTTTCCCTGTGAAATGTGTCCATTGTATATTGAAAATTATGTCCCCTTTCAGGCTGACACCTCAGTGGATACAATAAGTAGCAATAAGGGATGAAAGAGGAAAGTTAGTGCAGTCATTAAAGGTTTTCACCTCCTATTTTGTTAAACCTGCATTTGCATGAAAATTGGTGACTAGTTAGAGCATACCTCAAGAAACAAAACTGATTTGGTGCCACTTGCACTTTTACCCTGGTGTTGAACACCACCCCGAAAATAACCCCACAAATCGATAGTCGGACAAATTGTAAGTAAAATTTGTTATATCATGTTTTTAAAATAAATCAATAGTTTTTGAGTTATTAAAGATCAAAGATTTGTCTATTTAAGAGCATATGCCTGAAGTTACGGATGATAAAAAGAACATGTTCATTAATTTTATCTTAGGAAAATATTATTTTTGTATTATTTAGATATTTATTTGAATTTTTTTTTTATTATAAACTGAATATGTCCAGAAACTGGGGGGTGTCCAATAATGGGTACATTTGACATATTCGAATACACTTTTGCTAAATTTATAATATCAAAATAATATAAAAATAATATTTTAGTAACATACAATTAATTAATATTTTCTTTTTATCATCCGTAACTCCACGCATGTACTCTTAAACAGACAAATCTTTGATCTTTAATAACTCAAAAAGTATTGATTTATTTTAATAACATGATATAACAAATTTTACTTATAATTTGTCCCTCTATCGATTTGTGGGGTTATTTTTAATAAATCGTTTTCACCCCCCGAGAAGGGGTGGTATCCATCCCCAGGGTAAAAGTGCAAGTTGGCACTAAATCATTTTTATTTCTTGGGGTATGCTTTAAGGGGGGGGGGGTATGGTTTGAAATATTTAATTTTTTTTTTATTATTTCAAATAAAAGTGCATACTTCCAAGAATACTCTCTGAAAATTTCAAAATAATCGGAGTAAAATTACCAGAGATACAGGGTGTTGAATATCCCTACCCTCGACTCGCGTTGCCGCGACTTCGCGCCAGCACGCTTGAGCATAGTGAGAAACGTTAAACAACTGTTCGCCTTATCTTTTGTAGATTACTCCTCGATTTAAAAAACATATTCCAATGTGCATCACTTTACGATTTGGCAGACAAATAAGAAGATGAAGATGCAGTTGTCAAAACTTTAAACGCATTTTTCTCAAAACTGCTTTTTCAAATGCGGTGGACATTGTAACTGAAAAACTACTGGGCCGATCTACCTGATATCTTGCACATATTTTCTTTAGACATTTCATGAGGTAACAACGTCGAGATATTTTACTTTTTTTGCTTATTTGTTGTTCAACAATAATAAGTCTGTTGATTTTCGCAAAATTTTTACCAAAAATTTCATTTTTTTGATTTCTGAGTGATACCAAAAATTCAAAAATCATTAAAAATAAAAAAACTCGACGTTGTGACCTCGTGAAACTCATAAGCTTATTAAATCTTTTTGAATTTTTTGTTTCGTATGATCGAGTGACGAGTTCTGATGTCCATCGCAAAATCCATTCTTTTATGAGCTGCCTGTCAAAATTTGTTACCAATGGCTTATTTTCCAATATTTTGGATTGGATTTTTTTTAAGCATTCTATGAATTGTACTTAATGTGCTTATTTTATTTAAAAATAAAATATTTGTACCATAGCTTCGAAAAAAATTCACAAAAATGTACTTGATACGTTGATTTCAAACCATACCCCCTCCTTAACTAGTCACCAATTTTCATGAAAATGGATGGAGGTTTAACAAAATAGGAGGTGAAAACCTATAAAGACTACACTAATTTCCCCTTTCATCCCTTATTGCTACTTCCTGTATCCACTGAGGTGTCAGCCTGAAAGAGGTCATAATTATCAATATACAATAGACACATTTCACATGCTAAACACCATATTACTTATGACGATGATTTTTCGGCTCTAGCTCTTAGACTAAAGGTTCTAGATCTGGATGATCAAACAGATGCTGTATTTATTATGTGCCATTGCATACTCATGTATTTTATGCTTGTCTGAGAAGGATAATTGATATAAGGCTGAGTCGTCTTTGCGAAACTCACACTGATATTTTGTCTACTATGTTTTCACAATTAGTCGGAGAGATAGAAGCGGATTTTGTGCGTGATAAGTAATATGGAAAAACTATACGGGGATATGTTGAATTAGTTGTGTACATGACTTTCACCAACGGCCGGAAACCAGAGTTGCGGCCGAGGGTAGTTATAAGGGGTCAAATTTGCGGATTTTATTATTTTTTTTTATGACGCTCATGATCGAGATAGTGCACCAAAATTTGGGAATAAGTAGGTCATGACACAAAAAATATAGAAGTACAATTAACTCGAAAATATCGACCTCACGACAGAAATTGTTAAAAAGAAATTGTAATACTTGTAAATACGATTTATTTGGAACAAATTCAGTTCCAACCATTTTTGTCGAAAAGTTAAAAATGGCGGAGATATTGAGCAAAACAGGTTCTCCTTTATAATCAAGATGGCGGCTAACGTAACGGAGGAATTCATTCGTGATTTTAAATTTAGGCTACTATTGACTCCCCTAAAGATCAGAAAAATAAAATTTTGGGCAGCTCGGCATTCAAGGTCAAATGCTATCCCGACTGGACTAATATATACTTTTGAGTCTGATATTACTGCATGTAACTTTTTGGTATTATAATATAATTCAAATCCTTCTAACCACTTAAAGTCCTATCTTTTGGCTATCTGTGGGCAAATTTTCAGCCAAATCGATGATGATGTATTTTGGGAATGAAGGAAAATGTAAAAAACGGTATTTTAACGTTTTTTACACTAAAATTTGATCAAAAACTTGTTTTGATTCAAAATAACTTGTTATAATGCCATATAATGACATTTTTGAGTCCTTTCTATTAAAATATTATGTTTTTCATTGATACTTTACGACAGAAAATGCAAATTTGTTTAAATAAACCCCAAATCACTGTAAAATCGCATAAAATAACATTTTGAGAGAAAAAAAGAAGAAGAAGATTTTTTGACCTTAAATATCTTATTTTTAGGTCCCGCAGAAGCTATATACCAATTTTCAGACAAATCGGAGATCCAAAATTTTTTGGCTGAGTGATTTGACGTGGAATGTACATACCATACCAATATTTTGTAGATCACAATAATTTTAGAAAGGCAATTTCTCTAGTTATCACAAACTGTCTGATCTCCTTTCTTGTGATTTGGTACCGTTATAGCTACGCTCCAGTCTTCTTATATTTTTACCTGCTTCCAAATCAGTTCTACTAACCAACTCATATAATAGTTTAGATTTTTTTCACTGCCAAGTTAAAAGTTCAGAATGAGTTTTTTAAAAAAGACAAAGCCATCTGCTTCAAAAGCTTTCTTTCCTTCATTTTTGTATTACTTTGATGAATTCTTCCTTTGTTGGGATATTGTCTTGCTCTCTTCCATCTTGTATGCCTTCGATTGGGAGTTTTGCTCTTTGCAACCTCATTTCATTTCTTCTATTTAGTATTTTCTCAAAATTTTCTTCTTCTCTGCAAAAACTTTCTAGAAACTGTTCCTGATCACCTAATTATAACTATTGAGAATCTAGGTTTGAATGCCCTCCTATTCTGGTTAATCCTCTGGTAGAATTTTCGCGTTTCCATTTTTGTGCTTTACCTCTCTATTTCTTTCAGTTGGTTTTATATCGTCTCCTTATCCTTTATTTTTAGTATTCGTTTTTCATCTCGTCTTAGCTGCCTATACTCTTTCTCGGATTACTTCGGATTGCTTGTTCTTTTCGAAACATTACTTTTTGTGTATTTTCCGTTCATCTTTTTTATTAAGTTCAGTTTAGCCTTTAATTTTCAGTCTTATTTAAATATACCAGGTGTCTACTTATATTGTTCCCATTTTAACTGGCTATAACTTCTGAACGGCTCAAGATAGAAATATGCGGTTTTCGCTGAAATGTTTTATTTTACTAAAAGTTTTGTTTCGATAGACTGAATTTTTTATATCTCTTTTAATTAGGAAAAAATGGCGGATTTTTGAAAACAAAAGCGTTGTTGACTTTTTTAATAGAATACCCAGTATATTTTTGTATAAATTAAAAGAACGCTCATTTACCTATGCGACGATATAAAGTTTTTTAAAATCGGTTTTCAAATTACTGATTAATTACATAGTGACAAATTGAAGGGTCCACGGAAAAATCCGGCTAAATCACAAATTAACCATTTTGAGTTATTGGATGTTAACGCGCGGACTTAGCTTACTTTTCTCGTGTATGGGCATATATTTTACGGGTTTTTCTCGTGACTTGTCTTGTTATTGCCGTGTTTAAAGGTTTCAGGAGATGCAAACTGGAATTTACTACAAGATGGCGTAAAAAATGCAGTTTCTACAAAAATTTACTTAGCCGGTTTTTCCCGTGTACCCTTCAATTAATTTCTAAAATGTGAGATGCAGCGTGGAAATCTTATAGGTGGATAGGTAAATGACCGTTCTTTTAATTTACAAAAAAATATACTGGGTGTTTCATAAAAAAAAGTTAACAACATTTTTTTCAAAAATACGCCATTTTTTTTCATGATTGAAAGCGAGGTAAAAAATTCAATCCATTTAAACAAAACTTTTACTAAAATAAAACATTTCAGTGACAATTCACATATTTTTATTTTGAGCCGTTTAGAGGGATAGGCAGTTAAAACGGGGAACATATAAGTGGACACCCGGTATTTTAAACAGATTTTATACGGTAATGTCTGTGTTTCGTGTATATCATGTTCGTTAATTGTAATACACATTTCAGGATTCTTGGTGAGCTTGTTGCGTTACCTATCATAAAAAAGAGACAAAAATTAAAATCATATTCTAACTCAAATATTTCTATTTTTTAATTTACATGCTAACAGAATATATATGTATCAGATATACAGGGTGACCCGAAAATATTGGTCATAAATTATACCACACATTCTGGGGTCAAAAATAGTTCGATTGAACCTAACTTCCTTAGTACAAATGTGCTCATAAAAGAAGTTACAGACCTTTGAAGTTACAAAATGAAACTCGATTGTTTTCAATATATCGAAAAGTATTAAAGATTTTTTATTGAAAATGGACATGTATCATTCTTATTGCAGGAACATCTTAAAACAAAATTATAGTGAAATTTGTCCACCCCATAAAAAATTTATGGGGATTTTGTCCCCTTAAACCCCCCCAAACTTTTGTGTACGTTCCAATTAAATCATTATTGTAGTACCATTAGTTAGACACAACATTTTTAAAACTTTTTTGCCTCCTATTATTTTTTCGATAAGCCAGTTTTTATCGAGATGCGGCTTCTTTTTCAATATATCTACGTAAAAATTTTATGGGGGTTTTGTTCCTTTAAACCCCCCAAATGTTTGTGTACGTTCCAACTAAACTATTATTGTGGTACCATTAGTTAAACACAGTGTTTTTAAGACTTTTGTCTCTTAGTCTTTTTTTTATAAGTCACCTTTTATCGAGATGAAGCTTCTTTTTCAAAATATACCTAAAAATGTAAATAATAAATAAATTTTCAGATTATTAACAGGTATAACCTAACCGTATTTAACCATATACAAATATGTGGTGGATTCGACAAATATTCAAAATATCTCAATCAACACTGACTTATCGAAAAAGTACTAAGAGGGAAAAAAGTTTTAAGAACATTGTGTTTAACTAATGGTGCCACAATAATAATTTAATTGTAACGTACACAAAAGTTTGGAGGGGGGGGGGGGTTTAAGGGAACAAAACCCCATACAATTTTTATGGGGTGCACAAATTTCACTTTAATTTTTTTTTAAGATGTTGCTGCTATAAAAATGCCACATGTCAATTTTCATTAAAAAATCTCTGAGAGCTTTCGATATATTGGAAAAAATCGATTTTCATTTTGAAACTTCAAAGGGCTGTAACTTTTTTTGTATGCACTATTGTATATAGGTAAGTGAGGTTCAATCAATCTATTTTTGACCCCTGAATCTATGGTATAATTTATGACCAATCTTTTCGGGACACCCTTTTCGGGACACCCTTATCTTATACCTTTTCGGTATAAGATAATAACTAATATTATAATCAGATTAATAACTAATATTATTTTATCGATATTTTTTTAATGGTATGGACATATGTCAAATCAAGAAGAATAAACATTTAAAGACTATAAAGTCCATAAAACATCAATAACGAAGAAAAGTTAATTCAGTTGAGATGTAGTTTAAGTACTGAAATTAACAAGATGGTACTAAGCTAAAGTAAGCTAATTATGGCTTCATTTCAACATAATAGGTGTGTTCAAAAACAGTCTACAAAAATTTTACAACAATAACAATAATATAAGAATAATAAACAAGACGGTGAGGCCCTCAAAGTTTATCGGTATTAAATTAAACAATTTAAGCGTTGTCAAATAATTCAGATATGTTTTTACATTAAATCTTAGTTCAGCTGTTCAAATTCTTCCTGGAAAACACATTGCACTTCCAGAATTGTTTCTACAAAGTTTCTGCGCTTACTAATGCGTTTCCGATTTCATTTCAAACATGCTCTACAAGATTTACATGTGGAGTAAGCTCTGGCAAACTCATCGTTCTAATAACTCATTTAAGTATTCAATAAGTAAACGTTCATAATATCTAAAAGAGCGTTATTCTGAATAAAGATAAAGGATTTCAGAACAACTACTCTTATAATTATTTAATATTTTCAAATAATATTTTGTGGGATAAGTAGAATACTGAAAGCGTCTAAATGTATCTAAATAATAATATGAATAGTCGTGGATCCAGCGTACCAAAGGAAAGTTTATTATTAGAATGCTAGTTTATTCATAGCTTAACCGTGTCAAGTCAGACAAACTTTGATGCATGCAAACACTGAAACAGGGACAGTTTTAATTGTGGAAAATGATAAACGTGTCATCCTGACAAGTATATAATTGTGAAAAATAGCATGTTGTTTTTAAGTTTATTTAATAGCCAACGTTATATAATAAATGAAAAAGTGTTTGTTCGACAAAAATGTTAGGCACTTTAACCAGTCCGACACGTAGAACATGTCAAATGGTAGGAATTATGTTGGTGATAAATAGCAGTCTGATTTTTGCATGAGAGTTTAACGAAAGGTTAAAAAATCAATTGGAAGTTCTGTCCGACAAAATTAATGGTAATTTTTCGTAGTCCGACGTTCGACACCTGTAAGATATGGACAAAAATGTTGGTGATAAATATCAAGCTAATTTTGATTTTTTTATGTACAAATTATATTTTGTAACGGAAAAAGTTATATGTCGTAAAGAAGTTTGGGAAAATTGAGGGAAATAAATAAAAAAATCATTTTTTCAGAACGGCTTAGTTGCATATTGATAAAGCTATTTTAGTTGTGTATTACTATTTATATTCACATACTTGCATTATTATATATGTTACAGTTCAAGTTGATTATCCAGTTGGAGTTGACTCCAACTAGTTGGAGTCGACTCTAACGGCTGGTTTCAGTATAAGTTGATTATAAATATAAAATGAAGATTTATATTCAACATTTACTAGTAAAAGTAGACCCCAACTAGGAAAAGTATACTCTTCCCAATGCCATTTAGTAAAAGTTGATTCTGATTCACACAAACAGCCGATTCTAGGAATTAAATGTTACTGAATATGTTCAAATTAGTCTAGCCTGTATCGTCGCCCCCGTTAGGTAAATTACTCCGATTCGAATTTTTTTCACAAACTTACTCAAAAAGAGGTCCTTATAACAAATCTACTGGGTGCCAGGCAGTACCTTGATCGATAAATTGTTTAAACAATTTTTTTAGACAAATTCACAAAAATAATTTTTTCTATAAAAAAAGGTATTTTGTGATTTTTCTATAAAATTGATTGTTGTCGAGTTATACGCGAAAATGCGAAAATAGCCATTTTCAAGGCTTAATAATTCGGTTAAAATCCATTATTATGAAAGTCAGAAAGTGATCAAATCAAAGTTTATAGCCCCCTCTAAAAGATCCAGCAGAAATTTTTGTCACTACAGTAGTCTCTCTTTATAACGATTCCCTATATAACGATAATTCCTCTATAACGATCAAAATACTAAACATTGTTTGGTTCGTCATAAGGACAATGTATTAATTCTTTCTCTATACCGATATCGTTCTCTTTTTATAACGATAACTTTTCAATATTCGATGACCTCACTTTTCAAGAAACAACTGATAACCATTTGCGTTTGGCAATAACTAAGGTAACTAAACCGTGAGAATTTTAAGAATTAAAGATAACACTTAATTGAAACACAGGGAATAACTGAAAAAGCTGTTGCTTAGGTGTAACTTGATAAAAAGTGATTAGTGAGTGATTCATTTTGTGGCTCCAATTTAGCAAAAATTTGGTGGTTCAAATTTCAATCCGATATGCAGAAAGTTGAGTATATACACGCTTTTATCGTTTGGGCGGTGTGCCTTAACTGTTTTCACACAGATGTTGTCCTCTATTGTCTATTGACGACTTCTAAGTTTCAATTTCGGTTGTATCTCGGTCTGTGAACAGTCAAGATGTTTTCGAAAAAGCGTAGAGTACTCTCGGTTAAAGAAAAGTTATCGATAACTCGGGCAGTAGAGAAAATTAACACAAGTTATTTAGTACAGTATGATTACTATTACAATAACGATTTCTCTCTCTCTCTCTCTCTCTCTCTCTCTCTCTCTCTGTATAACGATATCTCCTTATAACGATGAAAATTCCCGGTTCTTTGCATATCGTTAGAGAGAGAGAGAGAGGACCTGTATTTTATTACTAAGCTTTATCT
Organism: Diabrotica virgifera virgifera; assembly: GCF_917563875.1. NCBI lineage: Eukaryota > Metazoa > Arthropoda > Insecta > Coleoptera > Chrysomelidae > Diabrotica > Diabrotica virgifera. The sequence goes on along the minus strand of NC_065445.1, from coordinate 60,125,483 downwards.
TAAATTATTAACAATGAGCGCTAAGTGGGTATTAGGCGGCCGTCAATGGTGAGTGCTAAAGAGATGCACCATTCCGGCCGTCCAATGGTGAATCTCACTCGCACTCACATTGACGGCCGCCTCAATACACGCTTAGCGCTCATTGTTGATAATTAAAAATAATATCTTATTAATGAAATAATGACAAAAATTTCTTCAGGATCTTATAGAGATAGCTTTAGTTTTTGATTTTTTTTTTAGTTTCTGACTTTCATAATATATAATATCGTATGGCATTTTTGCCTTTCGGACAGTTCCGGCGCCAATTACATCTTTAACCCTGTTTCAAGCAACTAGTGTCGATGTACACTAGCTCAGGGGGACCGACGGCTTAACGTGCTCTCCGAGGCACGGTGAGACGGCTCGTGTCCTTATTGGAAATGAAAATGGTTTGTCTTTGGTAGGACCGCAAAAATGATATGTACCACCAGTGGTACATGTACCACAGATTGAGAACCGTTGCTTTACATAATATGAGATAGAGTAGATAAAAATTATTTTTGTAAATTTGGTTAACAAAAATTGGTTAAACAATTTTTCGACCGCGGTACCGCGTGACACCCTGTGCATTTGTTATAAGGATTTTTATACGAATGTGTTTCTTTGAGTAAGTTTGTGCAAAATATCGAATCAGAATAATTTACCTAACGGTGGCGACGCTACAGGATATACTAATAAGTAGTTGAAACGGTCAAAACAAAGAAACGCACACTCATCAAAAATGCACTTGAGATTCTCGTATAATCAACATTTACTGCATCGATCCAGGAAGAGTCAACTCCAACTAGTAAAAGTTGATTTAAATTTTTAAAATCAACTTTTACTGCTCGTTTCAGTTGGAGTTGACTCCAACTAGTTGAAGTCAACTCTAACTGAGAATCAACTTGAACTGTAACATATACATATATTAGCACTCCAAAAAGTGAGGTAAATATAAATGTATGTATATGTATATCTAAAAAAAATTTGATATTTATTTTGTGGAATTTGTTCTAGATATCTTTCATATTTTTAGGGTTCTTAAAATGATAATAATAGAAAATATCATAGAAGATTGAAAGTAACCTTAGGGTTTTCTAATTAGGCGCATCTGAAAGTATGCAAAAATTCCTACAAGAAACGTTGTATACTTTTTTTTCCATAATCAAATCTTAACCCTGTAAAATGACGTAAAAAAATGTGAATAGTGTAAAAGTTCGGTGCTGATAAGCATATACGTAAATATTTCACATGCTTATAAGTATGTATTATAATATGTAGAAGACATCGTTTGTCTGTGTGACATTTTGTGCTCTACACAAACTAGTAATTATGTATTCGATGCTTCTAAATTGTAAGAGATGAAATTTGGAAAAACTATTTTGTTTGTATCGTATAATAAGTAAACAGATTTTGAGATAAATCAAAAGATATCGATTGTAATCCATTGTAGGTACTTTTGACATAGAATAATCACCCGTTATTGCAATTTCAGAAATTATTTTTGAAATTATACTTCTTTAGGCACGAGGGTGAATTTTTATTTTCCCGGGCGCATGCGCACACCGACAGTATGGTATTATATAGTCGCTCAAACGTTATAAGGGATCTGATTGGGTGTTAAAATCATCTGTCAATAATTGTTCAATATGGAGATAATGGATAAACAAGTGTATAATATTAGATGTTATTGTTGTGATAGCAAAGAAAAACGCAAGTTTATAATTGTAGTGACTTTTTAAATAATTTTGAAAAGCGACAGGTACGTAATAATTGTAAATGTTTCAGTATCCTAATAAAAATTTACATAGGTACCTACCTATTTGGAAAATTTAAAATGAATCTACCAAAATAGTATGTAATGCTTTGATTTACATAATTTGATTACCATCAAAATTTATACCAATATTCACCTAGTATATTGTTATTCCACAAAATATTCCTTTAATTCATATAAGTAATAAATAACTGTCAAAAAGTTTATGGTGTAAACGTTTAGTTGGTGTATATTCCCACATGACAGAAACGCAAAGATGGCGCAATGGGAAAGCACTTCGATTTTCGATCGGCGGGATCGACGGGAAGCGGGTTCGATCCCCAATGCAAGTTACTGTTTTTTATATTTTTTATACATTTTATGATTTTGAGTATATTATAATATATTTTTTTAGAAAATACGTATTTAGTTAAAAATTTTGGCAACAATTATTGTTCAGAAATCATTTCTTTGTGGCATTTTTCGATGTGTTTGTGTGTGCTTTATTCTTTAATTTTTTTAATTTTTGGTATTGTTATAATAAAATTTTTTGGAAAGTAGTAAGTATTAATATTAGTTTAATAGTTAAATTAAATATAAATAAACTGTTAAAAGTATATTTATTTCGTTGAAATCATATAATAGAAGTATAACTTCTTACGTGCGTACAAAGTACACACATTCTTTTTTTTTTAATTGTCTGACTACAAAATGTACCCATTATTTTTTTCGGACAACAGTCATTCTTTGTAAGAAATACGTAGTTTATTTAATTAAATGGCGTTTTTGTCGGAAAGCTATTTATCACCAGCATTTTGTCTATATCTTACATGTTTCAAATGTCGGACTACGAAATATTCCCATTAATTTTGTCGGACCGAATTTCCAATTGATTTTTTAACTTTCATTAAACTCTCATGCAAAAATCAGACTGCTATTAATAACCAACATAATTCCTAAGATTTGACATGTTCTACGTTTCGGACTCGTTAAAATGCCCAACATTTTTGCCGGGCAAACATTTTTTCATATATTATATAACGTTGGCTATCGAATAAACTTAAAAACAACATGTCATTTGTGACAATTATAAACTTGGCAGGATAACACGTTTATCATGTTCGACATTCACCTGTTCCAGTGTTCCCATGCATCAAAATTTGTCCCACTTTATACCATTAAGCTATTAACAAATTTATAGCTTGCTATTAATAAACTTTTCCTTTTGTACGCGGGATCCAGGACTAGAAGATTTTATTGCAAGATAATATAGCTTATTGACTAATTGAATTATTGATTGCGAAGATAGTTTATTGTAAGACAAAATAAGCAAGCTGATATATCAAGGTTGAAAGTTTAAAAAAATCTAAGAAATACTGACCTTAACCTTAAAAAATCTTATGCGGCTAACATTTTCTTAAACCTAAAAAAATTAAAAAATACTAAATTAAAACAAATAATTACAAAATTCGTTGACTCCAATTTTCTCTTTTCCACTAACACTACCAAGGACTTGTTTTAACTGACTATAGAAACTGTGGTAGGCCGGTGAAATACAAGGTAATAAGCTGTTTATATTCAAAACCATTTTGTTTATATTCAAAATCATCTGCGTAAGAATTAAAGAATTTGTTTTATTTACTTTCATAATAATGTATACCCAACCTTCTGGCGAATAAATAATCACTGGTGCACGGTTTTTCTAGCGCTTCTCAATTTGAGCAAAATCTTTGTATGATAGGATAACAGAATATATCCACATCCTGCATCTAAATAGCCATTCACTGCCAGTTCTTAATTTGACCTGGACAGATATCGGAAATAAATAAGAAAATAAATAATATAAAACAAGCAAAAAATTCTTCATAACCTGATTTTTTCTCTAAAAATTTCATCAAAATAGAAACAACCTCGTCCGGGTTCCACGCTTAGCTTGATCTTCGATCCATAAGTACCTACATGTATACTTTATCATTGGTACAGTCTTTAATATCTAAGTTATAAAACCAAATTTTTCTAAAGTAAAAAGCAGGACCAGAGTTTAGTTTTCTATTCTTTGCTCTAAGTCGAACGAGCTTACTAATTTTATCTTTTGTGTCAGACTAGTGTCAGTTACATCAGCTCCGTCATTTTAGCATCAGTTTCGAGCTATATGTAGATTTAATAAATTATATAACACTTTTTATAGATCTGCGTTATCTATTGTTACCTTGTTCTGAATGATCGTCTCAACACAAGTCTTGCAAGTATCAGACCGAAGTATTGTAGTTTAACCGATATGGGTTATATATTCAGTACAAAATGTTTCCATCTCTGCTCTTTATTTAACTGGTGTAATAATGCCTATTCAATTAAAACCCATATTTGGTCAGTCTTGGAAAATTAGCCTTGGCATACAGGTTAGCCTTGGAAATAATTGTATCACTCAACTGACCGTTCGTCATGTTCGGTATGTTTGTAAACGTCACACTAATAAGATTCTATCATGTGTATTTGACAGCGATTTTTAATATTGTGACTTAAAAATGGCATTTGTTGTTAACTATTCGTCCATATACATGGTGTCCAGAAACTTTCCCGACAAACGAAGACCGGAGATTCCTCAGATAATTTAAAGATAATTGGAGCTATAGAGATAAATGGAGCTAGAGTTCTTTAAATATGGCGTCTTTTAATTAATAATTTTAAAATAGCTACAGATTGTTTCTATTTAGAGAAACAAAAACTGGTACGCCTTCCAGAGATAAATTCATTCCATCAATTGTGAATTTATAGTACCGGTCATACCATCTTTAAGCCGGTATGATTTACCGTTTTCTAGAAAAATCAATTTGAAAATTTTTCGTGTTTTGAAATTGAAAAAAATAAAAAAAAATATTTAGAAAATCGAAAACTGGTACGTTTATTTTGCTTCCAGAGATTAATCGATTTTACTAATTGCGCGTTTCTAGTACCGATCATAGGCGTCCGTTTTAGGTAGCTCAACAATGAACCAAAAAATTAAGTAAATATAATGAAAAAAAAATTGATTCAGAAACGGAAAGCATTAATTTTCGTCCAAAGATCAGTATCATTGGTCCAATGTAAGTAGATACATTAACTAATGCACACAAATAATAATTTTTATGAATTAGTACGTTCATTCAATGTATTTTCTAGTTAAGAATCAATGAATCGGTACATTGAATCAATGTATCGGTACATTAATTCTTAACTCGAAAGTACATTGAATGAACGTACTACTTCATAAAAATTAATGTATTTGAGCATTAGTTAATGTATCTACTTACATTGGACCAACGATACTGATCATTGGACGAAAATTAATGTTCCCCGTTTTTGAATCAATGTTTTTTTCATTATATTTACGTACTTTTTTGGTTCAGTGAATGTCATCTTCGTGTATATTTATATATAACATACAAATAGTTAATAAGTAAACAAAATGACGACTTAATATCTACATAAATATTACAAAAATATAAGTTGAAGCAACGATTTTTTGCCGATTCTCAAACTAATGTTAAGTAATACCTGTAAGTTTAAAGAAAAAAAAACATATATTTTTAATTAACAAAACAACTTTTTATAATGTAATTTGGAAAAAACGGAATAACTAAACATAACAGAAATTAATTCTTCTTATTAAATATATAAAAATATATGTATATTATATAATAAATGTATACCTGATATCGTGAAAATAAATACATCTTCATAAATACATCTCTCTGGGGTTATTTTTATCACCACCCATACAAAAAACAAATGGTTGAATGGCATTTTTCTTTGATTTCAAAAATCTAATATGATCTTCGACTTCTTGCTGGGTCTTCCCAATGTAAGAATGATTACTGGAAATCTCTGGTGGTATATTTTATTAGTTCGTACAAAATATCGATGTAGAACTCAAAGAATAACTGCATGTTAGCCATCTACAATTTATATTAATAATTATTATAAAAAAATAAATCTAAATAATGAACATAGTTGTATTTTTGGGTATCACTTTTTTTATAGAAATATTTTAATTTATCCGGAAAAAAATTGCTAAATGTTGAGATGTTTATTTTTACTTTGAGAGACACTACCGACTGCAGGAGTTAATAATATTTTTCAATTATTTACGGTTTAATCACCTAAAGATTCAATTTACTAATCTTTTATAAGATTATACCATTTAGAAATATTTTCAAATGGTTATTTTCTTTTATTGAAATATGGAAATAATTTCTTTTACCTATGTGTCGAATTAGCTTTTGAAAAATTTACAGAGAACAAAAATTAATTAATACTAAATATGCAAGATTGAACAATGATATAGGTACTTACATTCCGTAATGTCTTCATGGGTAATCTTTACAAATAAAAATTTATTTGTTTTATTCTTGATATGATTTTCACACCGAAGAAAGGAGATAATTTTTTCGAAATTATTGCTGTCCTCTCCATCAATAAGTCTATTTCCACTAAATGCCACTCCAAAGTCCATATCAACCTGCAAAAGTGGAAATAGAAGTAAAACTTATTTTTATAGAAATCCAACAAAATAATTTATAAATAGTTAAAAATATATGTAAATACATACCTTAGAAAAATCAAACAAATCACTAGTGCCAAACACCGTTCCTCAGAGTCTGCAAGGTGACTGTCTGCTAGGAGGCTGCAACTGTTGTCACGTGATTTTTTTACACCAATAAAAACACTTATAGAGTTTTAAGAAATGTATCGGTTTATGTACAAGATCATTGCTACAATAAATTGATCATTGATTCAGTATGTTACATTAATACAATGATTGCGTTACATCAAAACAATGTATCGAGTTATTAATCAAAGCCGAAAACATTGATTTGATGTTACGAAAACATTGATTCAATAAACGAGTTCGTAATTTAAAGAACACTGTACATTAGTGCAACGTTTTTTATTCATTAATTTTTACCGCATAATCCTGATGTATGATTTCATATATATGTACAGTGAACAAATTAGTAGTATTATGAAAAAAGTCATTGGATAGATAAAAATATTCATTGGAATAATGATTCTATTCATTATTTTTTAATGAATATAATTACATTGCAATAATGAATATGGTCGTTACTTAATGACTACATAACGAAATTTTCATTGAATCAATGTAAAAAGAGTCCATGATTGGCGTTCATTGGTACTATGTACAATATTTTTTTTTTCAGTGAACGGTTATTTTATCGCTTGATCGGTTTCGTCTTTAATTTTTAAGCATACTTGACAATAGATTATTAAATTATGAGATATTCTAGTATAAAAGTTACTCTTGCTTCAAGTCGATAAACTACACCGTTTTATTTTGAATTTTTTTTTATTTTCAAATGGCTAAAGAGATTACATGAACGAGAATTATATCTTACCCTTCCAAAAGAAAAATCTTTAATATCTGTAGAAAACATCTTTATTATTTCTAAAATATTTCATATTCCTTCGCATACTTTTACTTTGAGGTTTAATGGAAATCAGCGCAGCATTTAAAATTTAATAAATAAGAACGTAACCGTCACTCCAATTTCAAAAACAGAAGATGTCAATTCGTATATACTCTGATTTGCTCGCTTGATTTTCCTCAGAAGCTATATTCCTTCGGTAAAAGTTTACTTTCACGAACTTGTTTAATATACTATTAAGCACTGTCATCCTGACAGTTACAATTATAAAGTTGTCGATATTTTATGTATAGCCGTGTATAAAATTAAACTTTTATCAATTGATCGATATTGCCGATTTGGCCAAATTGTCCGATAAAAGGGTTAAAATAAACATAATGCATTTTAAAACATAAATTTTAATCTAGACATATTAATCTAATCCATATTATTCACCGAGAGCCATAAGAGCAAGATCGATTTACCACCAAATAGTGTTTTATATATTTGAGGCGCTCAGAGGGACAGTGGCTAACCCCAAAAACAAAGTTTTGAGATAAATACAATTTTTGCATTTGTATTTCCATTATGTTTATGGGATGGCGCTACAAATTATGTAGCGCCATTTAGCCAAATATAGAGGTAGGTTGTGTAGACCCTTGTTAATCCGAAAAAATAATGTTGCTGCTTTTATTGATATATTAATCTAAAAATGTTCAATTTGTGGCTTAGGCCACTGTTGCTCTGAGCGCCTCATTTATAAAATGCAAATCAGTGTTTACAAATAAGAAATTGAGTATGGCAATCAGATTGAAATTAGACCTATACCAAAGTAGAGAACAAGCTGGATTCAGAGCAAACTTTGGAACCAACGATCACCTCCAAACAATAAAACAACTCATCGAAAAACCCATAGAATATAACAAGCCCTTAGTTTTAACATTCGTAGATTTCCAAAAAGCATTCGACTCAGTAGAACTCGACAGTGTTATAGAAGAACTAAACGAGAGCCGTATTGATAGCCGATATTCGAGGCTAATATGTAATATATATAAAAATGCGACAAGTTAGATACAACTACCCGCTAACAGCAACCAAATAAAAATAGAGGTATCCATCAAGGGGATATGTTGTCACCTAAACTTCTCATATCGGCTCTAGAAAAAGCGATCAAAATCCTCGAATGGGGTGATAAAGGAATAAATGTGGACGGAGAGATGCTACACCACCTAAGCTACGCAGACGATATATTCCTGATTGCAGACGATTTGGGACAAATAAAGAAATGTTGAAAGAACTTAGTACAGCATGTCATAAAATAGGCTTAAAAATGAATATAACAACAACAAAATATACGACGAACTTAGTACCAAGTAAACACCTTGAAATACAAAATGAACAAATAGAACTAGTAGACAAATATATATATATATATATATATATATATATATATATATATATATATATATATATATATATATATATATATATATATACATCCCGCTATCATTATGTCATCTTTTCATGTTGCAGTCATTTGGCATCACCAAGAAATACTATCATTTTCGAATTTTAATTCGTGTATGTTTGTTGAGCGCATTTTTTAACGCCCTGTATCGTTCTCAGTTTTCTAAAATTTTAATTTTAAAAATTTAAATTATATACAAAAATTTTTACACTTCATAACCATTTTGACTTCCACCACATAAAAATGTGTATTTCCCATCATTTTGCCGCTTTTCGACGTTGCCACGAGTTAAAAATACCGATCTTTTGAGGACAGGTAGAAAAGGTCTATTGTAAACTTAGAGGATGGAATATTTTGGTAAAATATTCCATCCTCTCAGATTATAAACTACATAAAAGGTAGGTTCTTTACCTGTTCAGCTGGATTGCCAAGCAAGGGTCTAAATATTTTACGAGTTGAATTGTGTTTATTTGATTTCATCTGTTAAATTAAAATTTCTCATACCGACTTAAAATATTTGTTTGAAAAATTCATTTTATATTTTCGTTTAATTTACTTATTGTTTTTGGTCAGAATTTTGAAGAAACGCTTGGTTTGACATAAAATTTGGGACACGTACCTATAGCTAATATGTTAAAGAAAAAAAGTGATATTGTGCCGATATGTGCTTTTGATCTGGAGGTGAGTTTCGTCGGTTATAGGGTATGAAAACAAATACGTTCAAATAAGTCCGGAATTGGATAAACTGACTAATTCTAAGCAACTTCTATTTTATAGCGTTTTTCACTAAGTCAATACTTTTAGAGATATTTGCGAGTGAATATGTTCATTTTTCAACAAAAAAAAAAAAACGTTTTTATACGGTTTTTCGCAAATAACTCAAAAAGTAGGTACTTTATTGAAAAAAAATTAGCAAATAGTAAATATAGCTTATAAAAAAGTGAAAAAATGGTATATGTGTCAGGTCTGTAGACCCAGTAGAAGCAGAGTTATTGCTAAGCTTTGTTTTAAAACCAAGAGGAGTAGGTAAACTAAATGGCAGATTCACACCCAAGAAAGTCACTAGAAATATCATCAGATAAATCTTCTTTTTTGGTTGATCATATCGGCCTTTGACGGTAATCTTGACTAAAAATCTAAAAATAAAAGGAAGAACGCAGAAAATACAAAAATTGCTGATAAAATAAATAAACTGACCTATGAAATGCCAATAGTGTCAAAATTTGATATGAGTAAAATTGCCTGAGGTTGTACCAATTACAAACAAGGTGTACGGCGCGGGAAATTTGAATGACTCCTCTTGTTTAAAAACAGACTATAGTGAAAAATAAGCTCTTATATCTCAAATTCCAAATCGAATATTTTAACGTGAAATAAAAAAAATGAAACACTTTTCTGGGAAAACTTATTACAACTTTCTTAAAGTGTTTAAGAAAACGTTTATTTATTTTTTTTTTTAAGTTTCCAGCAGCAAGAGTAAGCAGGTTACGCTCAAAATACAGTTGTTCCTTTTTTTTTTGGTTAAAAATATTCTAAAAACTCCCTCTAATTAACAGCCCAAATGGAATTAATCGTTACCACTTCACAAGTAACTTTATGTATTGTTTGTGTTTGTAAGTTTCATCAGTTCAAAGTGCTTATTTGTGGAAAAATTTGGTTTTAAAGTAAATTTTTTTAAATCTTTAATTTTGAAAAAAAGACTTTTGTCAAAATAACTTAAAAATTATTAGTGATACCAAATATCTTAAAGAGTAAAAAATGTAGGTGTTGCTTTTTTAAATATTTGGAATTTTTTGATTTTCTGGAAGACAAAAATTGGTTAAGATATGGCTGTTCAAAATTTGCATATACATACTCGTGACTAGTGATTCGTTCGAGGCCTTTCAACAAAACCCCTTTCAAAAATAAGCATTTTGAACCAATGCAACTTACAGATCATATACAGGGTTTCCCCGAAAATAGTGCGTTCCTTAAAGGTATAGATAGAAAGCACAATGTAGAGCAAAAAAGTCTTATAACATTTTATTCTAAATTCAGCCGTTTGACCAAAAAACGAAAATACATTTTGATATGCAAATTGATACTCAATTAGTAAATAAACAAGGGGTCCCATTAGATTAAATTTCACAGTCACAGGTTCTTCTACGCCATGTTGCCAGGTCATATAAATTTATGAAAATAAAAATTTACTCTTATGGAGAACAACGTAATTTTTGTTGAAACGGTTAACTTTAGGAAAAAATGTTACAACACCTTTTTGTTCTAAATTGTGTATTATATCCACACCTTAAAGGAACGCACTATTTTCGGAGACACCCTGTATAAACAATACATTTATCTAAAGTAACGTGTGAAGCGGTAACAATTAATTTTCATGACTTTCTTTTGCCAAAAAAAAGGGAACGATTTTATTTTCAGCGTAACTTGCTTACTTTTCACGCTAGAAACTGTTTTAAAAACACCAAAAAAAATTTTTTTTAAACACTTTAAAAGAGTTATGATGAGTGTTTCCCGAAAAGTGCTTTATTTTTGTGGTTATTTTACGTTGAAATATTCGATTTGGTATTTGACGAATAAGAACCTATTTTTCATTAGCTGCAACCCTGCTTCTACTGGGTCTACAGACCTTATACTGACACCTCTTTTTCATAAGCTATATTATTGCTAGGAATATTTTCTTCGATAAAATATGTACATACTTACTTTTTGAGTTATTTGCGAAAATCCGTCCAAAACGTGTTTTTCTATGAAAAATAAACATATTCACTCGCACATACCTCGAAAAGTATTGACCTAAAACTTTTATAGAACAAAATTTGCTTAGAATTAGAATTAGTCAGTTTATCCACTTCCGGACTTATTTTGCACGTATGTTTTTTCACCTCCAAGAAGGGGTGAAAGTCACATCCAGGACAAGAGAACATATCGGCATAATCTCACTTTTTTCTTTGGCATTTTAGCTACGTGTGTGCCAAATTTTATGTCAATCCAAGCGGTTCTTTAAAATCTGGAGGTTTTGCGATATTTTATCGTGAGTGAATGGAATAATAATTATTACAACGGCAATTATTGCCGTTGTCACTTTTAGATAAGAAGTCATTATCACAATGATATAGTCAGGTTAACTGAATTGTATAATTATTGTTTTTATCATTAAATGTGAAAACCTAGAATTATCCATGTCTGTCCGTCAATAAACACAACTCGTCTATTAGTAGGACAGAAAGAATGACAAATAAGGTGTCAAATGAAAGCCTATAACCAAAATATGATATTACATGTGAGAAGTTTGACCTCGGACTGCCTGTTCCAGAGTTGCAACCGAAAGTACTGTTTTAAATTCGTCGAAATAGTACAAACTATTGGTCAACACGACTAAGAAAGACCAGAACAAATACATACTTCCGGTTTCATGCCTGTCTGTTCGTCCATATCTGTAGGTGAACAAAATTCATCCGTCATATCAGCTGACAAAAAGTTACACGAAGGGTTCAAATATCGACTGCCGGTTCAACTTCCGGTCACTTTTTGTGAAAAATTAGAACTTACGATGTCCAATTGCTTGTTACAATTTTTTTTATAAGTGTTCTACTCTATCTATTCTGACTTTTCATTAACTTACTTAGATCACATATAATTTAATACAGTTTTGATGTCAGGGTCTTCAAAATTTATGTGGTGAGTTCCGGTATGTGATGAATGAAAAACGACTCCATAAGCAGAAGAAAAAAGTGTTCTCAAGACCTAAGACAATACATCGACTCACAAGAGCGTTGTGACAGTAGCAAAAATTCGAGTTGGGGTTCTAATTACTTTCTCATGCGGCTTACTCTCCTGACTTGGCCCCCTCCGATTATTAAGTGTTCCCAAATCTGAAGAAATGATGGGCGAGTCACAAAGTTTCACAAAAAAGCGAATATTTCGCGAAATGAACGTCAGATCGAAAAACTAAAAAATGCGTGTTCAATATTTTTCAAAAGTCTATCGAATGATACCAAAAACGAACCCCCACGGAAAGGGGTGAGGAGTAAATTAAAAATTTTAAATACGAACCCTGCGATATTTCGCGAAATGAACATCAGAGTGCCAGTGTGTGCTTTTTTTCTGGGGATGAGTACCACCCCCTTCTCGAGTGTGAAAAAATATAGGTCCAAATAAGTCCGTAAGTGGATAAACTAATTAAATTCCTTGTAACTTTTGTTTTTAGATGGTTTTTCGCAAATAAATCAAAAAGTAAGTATTTGATCGAAAAACTATTCCTAGCAAATATAAAGCTTATAAAACAGTAAAAAAAAATGATGTATGTATGAAGTCTGGACACACAATAAAAACAGAGTTGGAGCTAATCAAAAGTTGGTTCTTATTCGTCAAATTCCAAATCGACTAGTTCAACGTAAAATGTCCAAAAAATAACGCACTTTTCGGGGAAAACCCGCCACAAATTTTTTAAAGAGTTTAAAAAAAGTTTTATTTTTGTTATATAAAAAGTATCTATTCTATCACCATCAGCATCAAAAGTAGACCGGGCAGTATCGTCGCCCCCGCTAGCGAAATTATTCCGATTCGATTTTTTTGCACAAACTTACTCAAAAAGAGGTCCTTATAACATATCCAAAGGGTGCCGGGCGGTGCATTGGTCGAAAAATTGTTTAAAAAATTTTTTTGAAACAAATTCAAAAAAACAATTTTTTCATTTCGAACAATTTTTTTTAGATAACTTGTGTCATTCTGGGCAAAAAAGGTGTCTTGCCATTTTTGTTTAAAATTGATTGTTGTCGAGTTATATGCGATTAAAAATTTGAAAAATGCGAAAATGGCCATTTTTAAGTCTTAATAACTCGATTAAAAGTTATTATTATGAAATTAAAAAGTGAGCAGATCAAGTTTCAAACCCTTGCTTCAAGGTCCTTAAGAGATTTTTGTCATTATTTTATTACAAAGCTGTTATTTTTAATTATTAATAATTAGCGCTATAGTCCCGGATTTATCGTCGCCCCTGTTAGTGAAATTATTCCGATTCGATTTTTTTGCACAAACTTACTCAAAAAGAGGTCCTTATAACATATTCACAAGGTGCCGTGGTCGAAAAATTGTTTAAACAATTTTTTAAACAAATCCACAAAAATAATTTTTTCACTTTGAACAATTTTTTTTTAGATAATTTTGGACATTCTGAACAAAAAAGGTCTCTTGTCAATTTTCTCTAAAATTGATTGTTGTCGAGTTATACGCGATTTAAAACCTGAAAAATGCGAAAATGGCCATATAACTCGACAAAAATCAATTTTAGAGAAAAATCTCAAGATACCTTTTTTGCTCAGAATAACCCAACTTATCTAAAAAATCGTTCGTAATGAAAAAATTATTTTTGTGAATTTGTTTAAAAAATTGTTTAAGGTGATACAGTAGCGATCAACAGGTAGCCAAAACGCGTTCCAAGATTGCGGCTGTAATTTTGAATATTTTTTCAAGATATTTGGCACACGTATCCGTAATATAATAAAGAATGGCGGTACAGAGCCCAATTTGAAAAATATATTAGGTAATATTTGAAAATTATTCTGTAATTAAATACAATATTAAAAAAACGAGCCTGTACCGCCATTAAGAAGAACAAAAAAATACACTTTCTTCAAATAAACTTTTTTATCCGATGCCTAGATTTTGTGTCATTTTGGAACTACTAAAATGTTTTATTTCATTAGTCCAAAACAAAATTTAAATTTTTTAATTCGACAAAATATTTCCACGCACAGGCTGTGGTCTGTATTAACTCGAGAACCAAGAGAGACAGCTCATTAACCGCCTTTCATTTTTTCTTAGAAAATAAACGATCTCTACACAAAGTACTTATAGGATAATACGCCGCCGTTATGAAATGATTGTAGGATGTTAAAATGACGAAGGATGTTTTACCCGGAAATCCGAATTTTATATACTTTTGTTATATTTAATACCCTAATAGCACACGACGTCCTTTGGACGTCCAAAATAGGTCAATTTTTGGTCCTAACGTCCATGGACCATAAACGGACGTCCGACGCTGGACGTACTTCGGGTGTACTAAATATGTACGTCCTTTGGACGTCCGGCGTTGGACGTCCTTCAGGTGGACTAAATATGTACGTCCTTTGGACGTCCTTCGGGTGGACTAAATATGTACGTCCTTCGGACGTCCGGTGTTGGACGTCCTTCGGGTGGAATAAATATGAACGTCCTTTGGACGTCCGTACTCGGACGAAATACGGACCTTTTCCAATCATCCATATTGGACATATTCTACCAATAAGGGGATTAAACAGCAAAATTATTTAATAAAATATTAACTTAATTATGTTAATAAAATAGTTTAAATGGAAAAGATTATAAATCATATTTAATTCAAAACTGTATATGTAGTTTAATATCTAATACATGTTTTTGTTTTTATGTAAAGTGTGAAAATCTGATCGGTAAATTATTCGTTATGTCCACTCTACATCAACAATAAATTGAACAAGAAATTGACTAAGTTATTCAAGGCCAAATTTGACGAGTACAAAATGTATGATTTGTAAAAGAAAATGAAGGAATTTGATGAAATAGAACAATTGGATATGTTTTATTTTGTCAAATTTCTTTATTTTCTGTTTATTCACGGCAAAATTGGAAGTAGAATTGTGTTTTGTATAAGCCAAATTTGACCTTGAATAACTTGTCGTCAATTTCTTGTTCAATTATTGTTGATGTAAAGTGGACTTTATAATGTTTTATTATTCCCGTTACCAAGATGATAGAAGTTTGGTGGTTAATTCTAATAAGCAAAAATATAATTTTTATCAATGTATCCTTACTACAGATGAATATTGAGAGCATCTTTTTGAAGTTGAGCGTACGTGTGCCCAAAATAGGTCCAGTTTTAGTCCTAATGCGGATGGACTATAAATGAACGTCCTTCGGACGTCCGACGTTGGACGTACTTACGTGTTGAATAAATATGAACGTCCTTTGGACGTCCGTGCTCGGACGTCCGTTGGACATTGACATCGATCCGTGAGCGTCATCTGCAAAGAAGAAAATCACAAGCCAGGACAACCAATCCAAATAGTGAGTGTTTCAAACTTTTGTGTTGTGTTGTCAAAAGTTTATTTAATTATTTATGTTTTTCCTTACATACTTACATATTTTTTCAAGCTTTTTGGTATATTTTTCATATTTTTTACTATATTTCGATAAAAAAATTCTTCGCAGTTTTATCCTAATCAACATCATCATCATTCTATCCAAAAAGGCAAATCGCCAAAATCGCAATTTTATCATAATATGATATGTATATTTGCATTTTACCACATTTTTTCGATGTTTTGAAACATTTTTGTATATCTTTTGTGTATCTATCTATATTTTGTATATCACCCCTCCTCGGGGTGAAACTCACCCCCCAAATTCACATACTAATTTGTAAGTACACATACTTTGTAAGTATGGAATAAAGGTTGCTTAATATTAATCAGTTTATCGAAGTCCGGACTTATTTTGAACGTTTTTCACCCCAGAGAAAGAGTGAAACTCACCCCAGGGCAATAGCACACATTGGCACAATATCACTTTTTTTCTTTGGCATGTTAGCTATGCGTATGCCAAATTTCATGTCAATCCTTTAAAATTTACACCAAAAACCATCAAAGAATGTAGTAATACTTGTTTTCATGAAGTCGGTGATAGAGTTTGACAAATCTTTATGGTTGTTAAATATCTTTTAATTTGTGTATTCGATTTTTAAAGGTAGGTACTATATACGTCCATTTGGCACAATAAAAAATAACCTTCGACCGGTACATATTGCTTGTATCGATGCTCGGTGCATTGTTCAGTCATAAATTTTACCTGTCCCTATAGCGTCGGCCGTCGGGTCCTATTGTAAATTATTATAATAATAGTCCGTCTCGGTATTTTATTATTTCTGTCATAAGTATCTCTGTGGAAATGCAAATGCTGCTTGTAACATCCCAAAAACCAGCTCTACTATTAATTGTACTCGTATAAATAAGTGTATAATATGTACCTACCTACTTATTTATTGTATTCATTTATAGACCTGGATCCCGCGTAATAAAAAAAGTTGATTAACAGCAAGCTAAAAATTTGTTAATAGCTTCACGGTGTCTAGTCGGACAAACTTTGATGTACGGGAATACTGGAACCGGGGAAGTTTTAATTGTGGAACAGGTTAAAAACTTGGAACATCAGACTACCGAAAACGTTCCATGTATTTTGTCGGACAGAACTTCCAATTGATTTGTTACCATTTCATTAAACTCTTATGCAAAAATCAGACTGCGTACCAGTCTACTTTTATTCTCTTAATATTTTTACTTAAAAAAAGTGTACTACAACCATCTCGCTAAACTTAATATAACTGTTTTCGAGATAAACCCATTTTAAATCTGCGATATAACATAATTTTTTGCATAATATTGTAGTTAAATCCGAAAAATCAACTTAAAACCATAATAATAATTGTGCCAATTCTCATTTATGTCATTTATATTTTTGGAGATTTTTATGGTTTATAAGTTATTTTTCGAGTTTAGCGAGACGAATGTAGTATATATTTTTTAAGTAATAATATTAAGAGAATAAAAGTTTTGATTCGAAAAGTATATGTAATGTAGAGTTCCCTCAGCGATGTGATATAATATTATTACAGTATAGCTCCCCGTGCATGACAAGCTTATGGAGGTAGCCCATATAGCCTAGGCTATAATATTATTAAAAAAATCACTTAGATGGGACAATGGCTTTAGGAAATTCGAGACATCAAAAATGGCCCATTTTTAAGGTGGTGCGTTAATTTCTTGGAGAAATGTAATTATAATTTAATGTAAATAATCTAATATCCAATAATTGTAAATTAATATAAGATGTAATATAAGTTCCTTAAAAAATATATTTTTTATTTCCCACAATACATTCTCCACAGGTATAAATATCGTCTCTAGACGTCCACCGAACGTCCTCCCAGGACGTTAGATGGATGATCGGCAGCAATACATTGGACCAAACTGGGACGTCCTATGAAGGCCCAATTGACGTCCACCGAACGTCCCTTCGGACGTTAGGTGGACCTCCATTGGGCGTTTGGCAACGTGGAATTTGGACCAAAATTGGACGTCCTGTTAAGGTCCAATTCACGTCCCCTAAGACGTCCGATTAAGATCCAATTTACTCCGATTAAGGTCCAATTTACGTCCAATTAAGGTCCCATTTACGTCCGATTAAGGTCCAATTTACGTCCGATTAAAGTCCAATTTACGTCCGATTAAGGTTCAATTTACGTCCGATTAAGGTCCAATTTACGTCCGATTAAGGTTCAATTTACGTCCGATTAAGGTCCAATTTACGTCCGATTAGGGTCCAATTTACGTCCCCTAGGACGTCCGATTAAGGTCCAATTTACGTCCGATTAAGATCCAATATATGTCCCCTCGGACATTAGATGGACGTCCAATGGACGTTCGGTAGCGCGACATTTGGACCAAAATAGGACGTATAAAGGACGTTCCTCGGACGAAAACGGACGTCCAATGGACGTCCCTAAAGTCCGTGAAGGACGTCCATTGGACGTCCTTGTGCTATTAGGGTAGGTACCTACCTATAATTCTGGTGATTTTTTAAATCCTCTATTGTTAAGAGAATTTACACCTTTAGCCAAAGTTTTACGATTTTCTAACGGAAATTAACAAGTTATTTTAAATACGCACCAATTATCGATGTTGAAAGGAGTTTTTCAAGTTAAAAAAATATTTTGTCTGATCAAAGAATATGTTTCCTCGTAAAGAATTTGGAAAAACACATTGTAGTGAATTATAATCGAAGATATATTTATAGTGATATTGTTGTTTTATTTTAAATAGGTAACTATTGGTAGCAGTTTTTGTAAAAACTGTGAATAAATTGCATATATAAAAAATGATTTTATTTGAAAAATAATAAATAAGATTACTAAATAAGACAGAAAATTTGTGGTTTCCCGAAATGCGCATTTTTTGAATTTTTGTGCAAATCTTGCGCATATTTCGTAATTTTTTACCGCATATATATGCGAATATTTCATCAAAATTGATCGCATATAAATCCGCTCCCTAGTCATTGTATTCTGTTGGCTGATTCCAATGATTTGAGCCGCCGTACGACACGTTGGGACCAATGGGAGTGAAGATACGTAACTAATACCTATCAAGAGGTTTACTCAAACTTCTTTTCTGTACTTATACCTACCACTCGGTATAAGTACAAAAAAGAAGTTTGTGTAAACCTTTGCACAACTGTGTAAATACTAAAGAAAAATCTAAAATATTAAAAAAAATAGTGGAATCCGTTAATCTGTTCTCGAAAAAATTAGCTATGAAAATGAGCATAATTTTCTATATCCCTAACTTTTGACGAGCAGTTTAGCTTAAATGGGGAAAAGCGGTAAGCTTAGACCAAACACCAGTAGGAGGCATTCAATTAATTGAGGAAAAAAATTAAATGGATAACAATATTCATTTCAGTTATAGAAAAGGCATTGCCCCGCTAGAATGGTTGAAATCACAAGTAACAATTAATAGTCCTACAAAAAAGACAGGCGCTTGAAAGTGATAAGACCATTGAACAATAAGCCTGCGAACTGCCTTTTAAACACATTCTTAAAAATAATCCATAACACAATTAAAAAAAGGTTTGTTAAGAAATTCTTTTATAGACTTCAGAAATTCAACAACTTCTCCTGATTATGTTTAAAAAACATACGGAATGCACTAAATGAAAAAAAGAAGAAAAAGATTTATCATACCGTTATACTCTAATATATTCTTACGTTGAATATTTGATGCTTCCCTGTAGAGTATAAAACGGACAGTTGTGTTTTTCCCGTGAGCTGCCTTGTTTAGTCTTCTTTGTCGTTCTATTCGTTAAATCCTATCCTCTCAAGTCACAGCGTCAGAAAGCAGTGGGTATATGCAGTGAACGGGAGGCCTATGTCGAGCAGTGAACGTTGGGGCCCTTTCGCGTTTATCATATGTAGAGAAGTCGCTTGTCAAAAACTGGACGTATGTAATCGTATTCTATTTGTTAAATACTCTCACCTAATATGTCATATCATGTGTGTTAATCCATTTTATTTCTACAATTTTAAAGTGTTATTACATGCCGTCATTTTCATTTGTCTACACCATCTTATTCTGCCAGTTAAATCCCATCATTTCAGACGCTGTACGTCACGATTGAACCAATAGAACCGTAGATACAAGACTAAGGCCCTTTTGACATGATGCTGTAATTGATTTTCATACGTCATTGTATTATATTAGTCAAATCCAGTTATTTTAGGTGCTGTACGCCACGATTGGACCAATAGGAGCGAAGATACGTAAATAAGGCCCTTTTGACATATTGCTGTATTTGATTTTTCTGTGTCATTGTATTCTGTTCATTAAACCCTACCATTTGAGCTGCTGTACGTCACAATTGGACCAATAGGACTAGATATACATAACTAGGGCCCTTTTGACTTGTTGCTGTATTTGATTTTTCTGTGTCATTGTATTTTATTTGTCAAGTCCTATTATTTGAGATGCCGTACGTCACGATTGGTCTTATAGGACCGAAGATACGCGACTAAGGCCCTTTTGACATGAGGTTGTATTTGATTTTTCTCTCATTGTATTCTGTTTGTCAAATCCTATCATTTGAGGTGCTATACATCACGATTGGACCAACAGGACCGAAGATACATAACTAAGGCCCTTTTGACATATTGCTTGTTTGATTTTTCTGTGTCATTGTCTTCTATGATGTCTAAGGCATATCTCTGATATGCCCTATTTTTAAATTGGACTTCGTAAGTCCTAGGTTTTCACCCACAAGCTTTTATTTGACACCTCATTTGTCATTCTACCCGGTATAATGGCGGAGGAGTTATATTGGCGGTCGTACGGACCGACAGAAAGAGTACCCAGCTCAAATATCTCACCTTTAGTACCATCCTTGGATTATAAGCTTTCATTTGACACCTCATTTATTATTATAGCTGGTATAATGATAGAGGAGTTACATTCGCGGTCGGACGGACCCACCGACAGACCGCCTAGGTCAAATATCTCACCTTTAGTACCATCCTTGTATTACCAGCTTACATTTGACACCTTATTTGTCGTTCTACCTGGTATAATGACGGAGAAGTTATATTCGCGGTCGTACGGACCGACAGAAAGATTGTCTATATATAGTATCTATATATAAGTATAGTACTTATCTGTATATAAATATCTCACTTTTAGTACCATCCTTGGATTATAAGCTTTCATTTGACACCTTATTTATCATTCTACTTGGTATAAAGACGCAGAAGTTATAGTCGCGGTCGTACGGACCGGCGGAAAGACAGCTTAGGTCAAATCGCTCACCTGTAGTACCATCATTGGATTATCAGCTTTCATTTGACACCTCATTTGTCATTCTACTTGGTATAAAGACGCAGAAGTTATAGTCGCGGTCGTACGGACCGGCGGAAAGACAGCCTAGGTCAAATCGCTCACCTGTAGTACTATCATTGGATTATCAGCTTTCATTTGACACCTCATTTGTCATTCTACCTGGTATAACGACGGAGGGGTTATATGCGCGGTCGTACGGACCGACGGAAAGACAGCCTGGGTCAAATATCTCACCTTTAGTACCATCCTTGGAATATAAGCTTTCATTTGACACCTCATTTGTCATTCTACCTGGTATAATGACGGAGAAGTTATATTCGCGGTCGTACGGACCGACAGAAAGATTGCCTAGGCCAAATCCTAGACCATCCTTAGATTATAAGCTTTCATTTGACACCTCATTTATCATTCTACCTGGTATAATGATTGAGGAGTTATACTCGCGGTCGGACGGACCGACGGACAGACCATGTAGGTCAAATATCTCACCTTTAGTACCATCCTTGGAATATCAGCCTTCATTTGACACCTCATTTCTCATTCTACATGGTATAATGACGGAGGAGTTATATTCCCGGTCGTACGGACCGTCGGAAAGACAGCCTAGGTCAAATATCTCACCTTTATTACCATCCTTGGAATATAAGCTTTCATTTGACACCTCATTTGTCATTCTACCTGGTATAATGATGGAGGAATTATATTGGCGGTCGGAGGGACCGGCGCACAGATCGCCTAAGTTAAATATCTCACCTTTAGTACCATCCTTGTATTATAAGCTTTCTTTTGACACCTCATTTGTCATTCTACCAGGTATAATGACGGAGGAGTTATATTCGCGGTCGGAGGGACCGACGGAAAGACAGCCTAGGTCAAATATCTCACCTTTAGTACCATCCTAGGATTATCAGCTTTCATTTGACACCTCATTTGTCATTCTACCTGGTATAATGACGGATAAGTTATATTCGCGGTCGGAGGGACCGAGTCACAGACCGCCTAAGTCAAATATCTCACCTTTAGTACCATCCTTGTATTATAAGCTTTCTTTTGACACCTCATTTGTCATTCTACCTGGTATAATGACGGAGGAGTTATATTTGCGGTTGGAGGGACCGACGGAAAGACAGCCTAGGTCAAATATCTCACCGTTAGTACCATCCTTGGATTATATGCTTTCATTTGACACCTCATTTGTCATTCTACCTGGTATAATGATGGAGGAGTTATATTCGCGGTCGTAAAGACCGACGGACAGACCGCCAAGGTCAAATATCTCACCTTTAGTACCATCCTTGGATTATCAGCTTTCATTTGATACCTCATTTGTCATTCTAGCTGGTATATTGACGGAGGAGTTGTGGTTACAGACAGACGGACAGACGGACGTGGATAATACAAAGTTTTCACATTTTTTCAAAATTGGGTGAAAACAATAAAACATGATGCCAGACTGATTTCTTTATGAAAATAATATATACATTCTCAAATTGTCTATTTTTCGTTGTGAATAATATTGTATTCAACAGTGATGCCAAATTTCTGATGCCAAAATGATTGATAATGAAAGTGGGATATACGTTTTCATGTATATAACGGCAGCGACAAAACGGTAAAACACTGAACTAAATGTATATAATATTTTCACTGTACGATCATTTTGGACTCAAACATTTTATGGAATAAACTTATATAACTTAGTAAGAGGTAAACAAGGAAAGCTGATATATTAAAGTAACATCAAGGAATCAAATCTCTAACTACCGAACTGATTAGACTTCTGGTAGCAAGTACAGGAATAAAGTTATTAAGGTAGTGTAAAGTGGCATCGATATACAGATGCCACTTTGCAAGACGATGCCAAATCGATGGTAAATGCATAATGTATCGATGCCAAATTGATAGTAGGATGTATATATATATATATATATATATATATATATATATATATATATATATATATATATATATCTGGGTCACGAAATTAAGATAGGTAAGGACAATCAAACAATCGAAGTATATAGAAGAATAATACAAGGATGGGAAGCATACGGAGCTCTTAGGAACATTTTTCAGAGTGACATTCCAACTAACATGAAGAAAAGAGTTTTCGACCAATGCGTGCTTCCGGTGATGACCTATGGTGCAGAAACATTATCGCTCACAAAGAAAAACGCACAAAAACTAAGAGTAGCGCAGAAAAGAATGGAGCGATCAATGATAGGGGCCACTCTGCGAGACAGGATTAGAAACAAAGACCAAAGCTTTAGACGTCATTGAAAGAAGCTGTGCCTTACAGTTGAAATGGGCTGGACACGTTGCCAGAATGAAGGACGGAAAATGGACTCGCAAACTAGTTGAATGTAGACCAAAAGCCGATAAACGTAGCAGAGGAAGACCGCCAAAACGATGGCAAGACGACCTACGAAAGACAACAAAAAGCTGGATGCAGAAAGCACAAGATAGAACACTTTGGAGACAAACAGGGGAGGCCTATGTCCAGCAGTGGATTGAGAGAGGCTGATGATCAGATTGAGGTTCGTCAAATATTCTGTTTGGTCGCAACCAATTTACAAGGTAGAAGCTTGGACTCTGAAAGCCCAAGAAAGAGTATAGAGAAAAAAGAATTGGGAAGAAAGAAGAAATCTTGGCTAAGGAATATCAGAGATTGGACTAACCTCAGAGTTGAACAGATATTTCACGTTGCAAAAGATAGAGAAGCTTTTAAAGAAGTGATCGCCAACCTTCGTTAGAAAACAGCACAAGAAGAAGAAGTGTTTATCACGAAAGACAATAGAACATGTAGAGCGTCTTAACGTTAATCCCAGCTTTTGTGTTGGCTGTCAATAGTGGATTGTGGGCCAACTAACAATCTTGGCATAAAGTCCATTGAATTCTAAGGACAGGCCGACAGATGTCATGCCAGTCAAATTTGAGAAATTAGTAAAGACGTTGAACCGGAACTAGAAGAAGTTTCACTCCTGTGGTATATGGATGGACCTAAGATAGATGATAGGGCATGAGTGGAAGTTACTGGGTCCAATTTCAGGCTCAAAAATTTGGAAACATCCCAACTATCTTTCAAGCAGAAATACATGCTCTTATAAATTAGTGCCACAGAATCTCTCAATCGAGACACTCGTAGGGCAAAAGTATTTATTTTATGAGACAGCCAAGCTGCCTTAAATGCTCCAGTCATTAGCTTGTGAGTTAAATTTGGTTTGTGACTTTAAACAATACCTCCCTCAAGAAGCTGGCGGAATGCAACAAAGTAACTTTGATGTGGGTGCTAGGTCATAAGGGAATTGCAGGAAATGAGGAAACTGATATCCTCTCAAAAGAAGGGGCTAATATCCCTTTGATAGACCCAGAACATTTGTGCGGACTATCAAAAGTCTGAGAACTTAATCAACTGCAACTATACTGGTCTAAAAAAACAGAACACAGACAAGCAAAAAGGCCCTTAAAAGTGTCGCCAATTGCAACAAACCTCCTTCTCGAAAATGAAAATGGTCACTGGCCTTCTCACTCATCACTGCTCTTTGAGATATCATCTCAAAAAATGGGCAAATTAGATAGTGATAATGTCGTTTCTGTGAAAACACAAAATAGTGCGGCAGATTCGTGCAAATATTATAAGAATTGTGCATTTAACGATAGAAGCATATAATTTGGACCACATGTACTACACATATAAAGATTCAAAATTAGATAGGAGTTCATTTCCGATTGTGACTTTTACAAAAATGGCGGGGATTCAAAATGGCGACTATACATATGTGACTAATAGCACGATAACTTCTGAACGAGACTTCAGATTTCAACCAAATTTGGTATATAGGTTCTCTTTTTGATGTATAAGATCGACGTCTTGAACCGGAAGAATCGGTTTACCAGAATTGTGTTTTTCCTGGTTTTTTTGTAAAAATATGTTGTTTTTTTTTAATTATTTCACCCTGTATGTATCAATTTTTCAAATAGTTAATACGGCCATTAAAAAGAGCGTAAAAATATTTTTTAGGGAATATTTTTAACTTTTTAGCTATGTTAATTACCATTTATTAAGTGCAAAACGTGTTTTCACATGTACCTATATTCGGCAGATTCGTGCAAATAATAATATAAGAATTTTTGTGCATTTAATGGTAGAAGCATATAATTTGGAACACACATACTACACATACAAAGATTTAAATTTAGATATGAGGCCATCTCAGATTTAGTCTTTTACAAAAATGGCGGGCCTTCAAAATGAATCTGTCGCCCATAGGTACATGTGAACATACGTTATGCATTTATTAAATGGTAATTAACACAACTGAAAAGTTTAAAATATTTCCTAAAAAATATATTTACACTCATTCAATGATATTTTTTTTGAAAAATTTATATATACACTGTGAAAGAATTGAAAAAAACAACAACATATTATTACATAAAAAACAGTAAAAACACAAATTCTGGTAAACCGATTCTTTCGGTTCAAAACGTCGATATTATTCATCAAAAAAAGAACCTATATACCAAATTTTGTTGAAATCTGACGTTGCGTTCAAAAGTTATCGTGCCATTAGTCACATATGTATAGTCGCCATTTTGAATGCCCGCCATTTTTGTAAAAGGACCAAAACTGAGATGGCCTGGTATCAAAATTTGAACCTTTATATGTGTAGTATATGTGGTCCAAATTATATACTTCTATCATTAAATGCACAATTGTTTAACATATCGGCTGCACTAAAAGAGAGGGCAGAACATATTATATACTATGCAACTGTGTAGCAATGTTCTGCAAATTAATGTTTAAACTAATATTCCTAGAAGAGGCCAGCATACAGATTAAGATATGCACAAAAGATCTCTATAGGTCGAAGAGCGGAGAGGCGGCGCGGCATGGCCTTAACGACCTCAAATAATCTAAAATAATAGAATCTAATCTACTCGCTGGATTTTATATTCATTTGGTAAAAGTTTACTTTTACGAACTTTTTTAATATTCTATTAAGTACTGTCAACCTGACAGTTACAGTTTTAAAGTTGTCGATGTTTTCTGTTCAGCCGTGTATAAAATTAAACTTTTATCAACGGATCGATACTGCTCATTTAGCCAAATTGTCCGGTAAAGTGTTAAAATAAACATACTCCTCCTCAAAACATAAATTTTAATCCCGGCAGGAGCCCATATATTTACCGAGAGCCATAAGAGCAAGATCGATTTACCGCCAAATAGTGTTTATCGCGGAAGACAATGGAACGTGTAGAGCGTCTCAACGTTGATTCCAGCTTTTAGTTTGGCGGTATTCCAGGGCCATAAATAAGCGCCGCTGGAAAGTGGGCCGCAGTCAGTAGTCAGACATTTCAGAAAACAGATATCGCCACATTACGGCACTGTATTGATTGCCCACCGAAAACTACCCGCTATCTACGACCCTTTAACCAAAATTTATTACTTCGATTTGGGGGTTGTTAGCCCAGAAGTCAACTTTTTCTAAAGAAACTTTTTATTTTATATCGTTGATACTTTTAAGACCCCTTATTGGGCCCCTGGGGGAAATCGAGTTGAAATTGTTTGCGTCACTTTGCGTCTGTCAAAACTTTTTCTTATACGGTAAGAATGAAAATTATATTAGTCGGGTTAGGTTGCGGCAAAATAGAAAATTCAACCCGGAAATCATCATAGAGCTTACTTTAGACAAGATAACGTTGTCGCCGAGTGTGAATTATTCATTTCGATTGTTTTACTTGGGTTTACTTTTAGGGAAGTGAATAAATGTTATTTTATCTATTAGAAAAAATAAAATCCTGAAAATAGGAAAAAAAAGAAAATGAAGAAAAATACGATATTAGTTTGAACACACTTTGGTAACTACAAGTAATTTGAACAAACTGGAACATGAAGTAAAAACCACTTCTATGTAAAAGGTATATTTATAAATATTTTTAGAATCCCAATGGATTCAATAAAATGAGTTCATCAGAACGTTTTCAAACCTATCGGTCCATCATCAGTGAATCTAAAATCAAATAAGTAATCCCACTATTAAAATTGAAAAGATGGTTGAAATTGTGAAAGTTAAAAAATGTGGTTATGATTACTTACTTGAATACTTGCAAAATAGCCCCAGAACCAAACAATGGTTGTGATTATAAGTAAATCTACATTATGTTAAAATAAATTTAAAATGGCTAAACGCCGATGTTCAGGGATTAAACCTCTGGGAACATGGTGAAACTCTACCTGAGGACCCAATCAACCATCTTCGGTCAACGATGACTACTAAGTGTCAAAGCTGTGTAAGGAAATGCTTGATGTGACATTGACAGTTGAGGAAGAAGGTAGTCGATTTTCAAGGAATTTAAAAAGCAAAGACATGATCCAAGACGAAGATATGGTAAAGATTTTTGTATCTGAAAATGTCTGTCAATTAAATCTATTGTTTTTTAAAATTAAAAGAAAATGTGTTTTACAAAACAAAAATTATTTTAACTGTAGGTAACTACAAATTGACTGTATCAAATAAAATTAACCTGATCAAAAAATTCAAAATGAAAAAGTGAGCTGATTAGTAGTAATGACAGAAATAAAAATAAATAGGTGGTGATATAGAAGAAGTTTTAAATTTTGAAAAGGGATATTATTATATCAAGAAATTTATATGTCCACAGTATGTGTATTGATTTATATATATTATTTGATTTTCTTTAATAAGAATTTTTATACGAAATCGTAATACTTTTTTTTCTATGAGATTGTGTGCATTTGTTCTGTGGTATAGCCGTTTCCTATCATTATAGAATAGCCTTTATATTGTAATTATATTCTCTCAGTACCTAGTCCAGGCATATCCAACTAATAGAGGATATCCAAAGAGGAGCCTGGGATGCTAAATTCATGGGAACCTATTGGGTTGTAAGGATTAGATCCTAATGTTTTTCTGAAGCTATTATCTTGTGGAATTTTTGCAATAAACTATTCTAAATGGGAAATATGCTACAATTTATTAAATTAGGTCCAAAACCCAAAAAAAAATTAATGTGTGTGTGTACTTTGTACGCACGTAAGAAGTTATACTTCTATTATATGATTTCAACGAAATACATATACTTTCAACAAGTTATTTGTATTTAAAGATTAAACTAATTTTTACTTACTACTTTACAAAATTTTTTATTAAAACAATACGAAAATAAAAAAAAGTTAGATAACACACGGATTCGAACCAGGGACCTCTCGATCTTCGGTCGAACGCGCTACCACCAAGCTAAACTCCCTTTGCTTTGACAGCTTACAAGATTTCTCATATATACTGACAAATCTAATAGACCAAGTGAGGTATAAAAATATTTTAAAATTTAAAGTAAATTTATTTACTATTATTATAAAATATTTTATTCCCGAGGAAGACAAATCCAAAGACACAAAAATTATAATAAATAATACATTTACTAAAAACACTAATATATTCTTTTAATGACTAATTTGCGCTGATACATACATAATTTGAAAGATTAGCAACGAACTACATACTATCTGTCTGCTCATGCGCCAGGGAAGTATAAAGTTTTACCCTCGATCGTAAAGAAGTATAACTTCACTAACAAGTTACTTATGTTTACGTAAGTAATCCAAATTTACAATAAAATGGGGGAGGGTCATGTTTGGTGTCACTTGATAGATTTTTTAAAAATATTGAAGACGTTTTTTTCATTTTTTCGATTTGATGTTAATTTCGCGGAATAATCGACCCTCTCACTACTTTTTTGGCACAACCTATATTATGGATTTAGCTATATCAATCCATGAAAATGGTCAGATTATATTTTGTATATATAAATTCGGGTTCAAAACGTCCTCTGACGTTGTCCGATGCCTTGTTGCCAATATCTTCTATCATTGCAGTTTTCATCTTCTAATCCTCGTACACTCATTGATCGTCTTACTCCTTGTATCCATGTCGTTTCTTGGCCTTCCTCTTTTTCTGTTTTCTGTGGGTATCCATTTCATAATTCTCTTTGGCAGTCTTTCATCCCCCATTCTCTGAACATGTCCGTACCACGTTAATTGTTTCTTCTCAATGCATTCTACAACCGTTTCCTGTAAATTCATTCTTCGCTTTACTTCCTCATTTCTAACCCGGTTCAATCTCGATGTTCTACTTGCTCTTCTTAGGGCGTCCATCTCAGTAGCTTCTAGTTTTCGTTTTAGGTGTTCCTTTATTCTCCATGTTTCGGATCCGTATACCAATGTGCTCTTAATCATGGTGTTGTATATTCGCATTTTTCTTTGTTTCCCTATCTCGGTACTCCACAAAACTCCGTTCAATGATTTAATTGTCGTTCTTGCTTTATTTATTCTGCTCTTAATTTCTGCATCGTCAGTACCTTCCTTGTTGAAATTAGTGCCCAAATACTTATATTTTTTATCACAGCTAGTTCTTTTCTGATTATTGTCTAATATCATATCAGTTGAATCCTCACCTAGGCATAAATATTGTGTTTTTTTCTACATTCATCTGCAATCACCATTTTTCGTATTCTTCCTTCAATTTGCGAATCATATATTCCAAATCTTTTTTATCGGTTGCACATATTATCTGATCGTCTGCAAACTGAAGGGTGTACAGGCAGGTGTTGTCGTCGATTTGGATGCTCATTCCACTGCATTTTTTTTTCATATTGCAAGGGCTTTGGCGATATAAATCTTAAACAGACTCGGTGATATGCAACATCCTTGTCGTAGACCTTTGTTGACTGTAAGCAAATCTGTTATTTTTTTTCCTAATTTTACTGCAGATTTCATGTCACTGTATAAATTTTGGACAGCTTTTATGAGAGTAAAGTTAACTTTGGAGTTTTGCAGTACTTCCCATAGTTCCTGTATCCTTAAAGTATGTCCTTCAAAATAAAAAAAATCAATCGCGCCTGAGTATGAAATATACTCATCTTCATGTACTTAGCTTATCTTCTCTTAATGTGACGCGTTCGAGTTTTTCTGAGGATGGATTTTTTTTACTAATTTTGGCACAACCTATGTTATGGATTTAGCTATATCAATCCATGAAAACGGTCAGATAATATTTGGTCCGTATTCTTAAAGGATGTCCTTCAAAATAAAAAAAAAACCAATCGTGCCTGAATATGAAATATACACTCTTCTTTATGTACTTCTTTTCTTTATCTGACGAGCTTGAGTTTTCCTGAGAATAGATTTTTTTTACTAATTGCCTATAACGCACGCTTCTGTATTGTGAGACTCTGACCATTTTGTGGTAGAGTTACATTACAAGGTACAAGGTTTCTACCCATGTAATTTTCTGACGCGTCCCACGCACAAAATCCCCGCTTGAGCACCGCTACCAATAGTAAATTTTTAACAAAAATAATTTCTTGGAGAACAAGCCATATATGCGGGTACTGGGATAAAAACTAAAGACATTTTACATACCCTGAATACAATAAAAAAAAGTATCAAACTCACTAGTAAGGTAATTTATTCCACTCGAAATTTTCATGTCTGACAGCCATGTTTAGCATCTGTCTTCTCGCATATCCTTGTGTTTATATTGGGAGTATACTTTGTTCTTTAATATTATAAGAGAGTTTACCAAATGTTACCCAAGCCATTCTACGTTTTCTATTATTTTCTATCTTCTGATTTTTCTTGATCAGTTTTTCGATATTCCCCAAGTAAATATAAATATTTATTTACTTAAGTTTGTTTCTTCTAAAGTAATATTGAAGTCTTTGTTTTGGTTGGTAATAATGTTAGCTTTATCATAATTCATCTTTAATATTATTTTGCTTGATTTGTTATTCAACTATAAATCATTTTTTTCAATTCATCTTTTGTAGTAGAGATGACCCGATGACATCACCAGTTTTCCCAGTATAGCTTTTTAAATATATCTTCAAGCGCTCGGTTAAACAGCTTTGGTGATAGGGGCCTCCCTGTCTGACACCCCGGTTTACTTTAATTGGCTCAGTGTATTCTATAAACCTGATATATGTTGTTGCTTTATCGTATAACATGTATATTGCTCATACTACAGATACATATCATATAAATGTAACAACTTTTTGCTATATATTACATTAGTATATTCCTACTTTGGAAAATAAATAAAAGCAACCCAACGAGTAAAAATTTCCGCGTTTAAGAATACCATAAAAACAAAAAAACTGACACAGGGCTATATTAATAGTACTGTCATAAAACTAAATAATATTATATAACGTCCTTATTACACTACACTTGGCAGATTACCAACTTGTTATAGTTCAGGACAAAAAAACTCATTCGAAAGATGTTTACCGGTGGCACGCCACATTATTAAGCTGTTTTACAAGAAATACTAAGTAAAATGCAAAATGAAGCTTTGTAGCAATTTTATTTTCAAATCTGAGCTGTCGTCAAGCTCTCATTTAATTTTATATATTTCTTTATGTATTTAAGTTTATTTATTTTATTTATTTAATTGGCTTTATTTCCCAAATTAAACAGTAAATTACATAATTGTTATGCCAGAAGTAAATAGCTCCAAAACAATATCATTTTAACACGTTGACGGATAAAACGTCCATAGACGTCTAATTTCCCTTGATGTTATGTGACACAAATTCTATAGATGACATTTTTAACATAACGAGTTGTGACCAAAAATCGGTGTCAAAAAATATCACAGGATATACAGTTGCATATTAAATATTACACGATGTCCATAGTCGCCGTCCACATGTTTACAAAAAATGTTAAAAAGACTCATTGTTTCCATAAACTATAAGCGCTAAAAGAAATTCAGCAATTTCCCAATTCTACTTTGCAAAATACATATAGGTAGTGTCACAACTAACACTTGCTTACACATTTGACGTACTGTCCGTCAACGTGTTTTAAAAGTAATTCTGAAACAAACAATTTTTTTTGTTTAATTTTTATACACTGCGCCTCAGATAAAACGAGCCACCCACAAAATGGGTTATTTTTAATGTCTCGAATTTCCTAAACCTGTGTCGGATTAAAGTGATTTTTTTAATATGTTCTAGCCTTATTCTTTAGTAATATCGCTGTAGTAATATTGTTGCTAGAGAGGTAAATTGTCACAGTTTACCGGGTGTACCAATCAAACTGTGTTTTTTTTCTTAAAGCTCACCACACCCTGTGGAATATATAGGTTTTCTTTACATTCTGTTTTTTTATTCATTCGCTTATATTAAATAATAAAAAAGTTAGGTATTTTAACAACTAGATATGTTCTTCATCAATACAGGTTTTGTCTAAATAAGTGCGACAAACTTTAAGGGGCAATTCTGCATGAAAAATTAATAACCGTTTGCTTTATAAACATATATCTCCGCAAATGCTTCGTTTCCCAGGTACAGGATGTTAAATTTCTTCTTACAAACGGACGATTTATTTATTGCCCTAAAACGGGTTGAGATATGCAAATGAATTTTGCTAGGGTTTAAGAGGTAGTTATTGCGCATTTTGTGACATACATTTAAGAATTTATATTCACCATTGAAATGCTACCGATAATGTGACCCTTATAATAAAGGAAATGAAAATAAAGTATGTCAAAGTGTGTAAATAATTTATTTCTTTAGCTGAGCGCTTTCGACATAAACGTCATCATCGGAGCTAATGGTCAAATAGTAAAAAAGTACCGCCACATTGAGGTGTAATCATGTGCATCTTATGAATATAAATATGAATTTTGATTGCAAATGCTAACTGCTTTGTCCTCCATACAACACCAAACATTAAAAAACAATAAAAACGGCCACATACACGTTGCACAAACACATAAAAAACTTTTTTCATGGTTTGGGTGTAGGTATCACCCATTCATTCTTTGCCTAGTAGAGACAGATGACTGACTACTAGGCCAAGAATGGATGGGTGATACCTACACCCATACCGTGAAAAAAGTTTTTATGTGTTTGTGCAACGTGTATGTGGCCGTTTTTTCTGTTTTTTACTGTTTGTACGGTGTTGTACGGATGACAAAGCAGTTAGCATTTGCAATCAAAATTCATATTTATATTCGTAAGATGCTTATGATTACACCTCAATGTGGCGGTACTTTTTTACTATTTGACCATTAGCTCCGATGATTACGTTTATGTCGAAAGCGCTCAGCTAAAGAAATAAATTATTTACACACTTTGACATACTACATTTTCATTTCCTTTACTAATTAACAAATTTTTTTGTCTTTTTTCCTCTTCTTTTTTTTCCTTGAAGTTATATTACTACGGGCCCTTTTAGGGTTAAGTTTCATAAAGAATGTCGAATCTCTAAGTTGTAGATTCTAGGCCTGAAAATATTAAGATTGGTCTAAAATCACTTAAATAAAATGTGGCTGCCTACTGAGTTAAAGGGTGTTTTATTTAAAAATTTAAAAATTATTTTTACCCACGGTTCTTAGACATTACTACGGTTGCCTAAATCGACTAACCAATGAACATTAAGGGTGAGATTACGTCACGAGAGTTTACTGTCATTTGAATCGTAATATGATTTTTTTCGAATCCTGAGAAAACCAAGTATTTTAGAAAAATTTAAACGCAGAATGCAAGATTTCATTATTACCGAGGGCGGAAAGCCCCTTAGAATAAACAAGCAGATTCTATTGAATGAAATATTTGAAATTAAATATCACACTTTTCTTTTATTTTCAGCCCTGTAACTTATTAAAATAAACATTATAGAAGTTTTCAGGGACTTTCAGCCCTCGGTAATAATGTAGTCTTTCATTCTGAGTTTAAATTTTTCAAAAATATTTATTAGTTTTCTCAGGATTCGAAAAAAATGAATACAATTAAAACACATTGAGAATTTTGACATGCGTCAAAATTTTGCATTAACTCAATGTAAAATTCTGAACTGTTGAATTCCAGCTTCCCTAATAATTATTGTACATCAAAAGACATTAGAAACTATTTGTAGAGGATTGAAATCTGCATTGGAAATAACTGTTAAAATTGGTCTACGTAATTAAACATATTCCAAAATTTTGTAAAAATGTAATACATTTTAGATGTCAGGCCAAACTTAGCGCCACACAATGCAATAATATTCACATTTTTGAACTGTCAATATTTTTATTTTATCATCTATTGTTTAAAAACAATACAGTTGATAAGATACGCTCAGTTGCGGAGAAAGGATTAATGATAAAGATTTTTTTATTCAGTCAATGGTGTGAGCACTGTCAGTTAAATAGTAACGTGTGGCCTTACTTTTACACGCATACTTTTGTGGCAAATGTATCATATTTTTCAAAATTTTGGAATGCATTTAAATCGTAGAACAATTTTAACTTTTGATTTTAAAGATTTTACAGATGATACAGATTTTAATTCTCTACAAGTATTCTCTCATGACTTTTGATGTAAAATAATTAGGGAAGCAGGAATTCAACAATTCAGAATTTTACATTGAGTTTCTATGGCCCCTTTTACGATTCACTACCCGGTATAAGATAAAATGTGTACTATTTGTCTTATTATTTCATAATATAACAAATAATACATATATGTATATACACAATAACACACATTTAATGATCGAAAATCATTTAAAAATATGGGAATGTAAACTATTGTGACGTAAAGTCAAAAATATAAGTCTCCCCACCACCGTCGGACAAGACAACCGTAATAAAGTCTAATAACCGTGATTTTTACCAAGTACTTTCAAACTATTTGACATATCCTTATCATACTTGGCAGAAAGTCTGGGTACTATACAGTCTACTAAATTGTGACAAATAAAAGTTTCTAGCTACTATCAGAGGCGTACGATAGGGGATAGTTAATGGTCGACCCTTCCCAATTTCTACGCCACTGAGGGAATGACTATTTTAGCGAAATTTTTCGATTCTCCAATACTTTCTATGTAAATAATATACCATTTAATGGTAATAATTAAGTCATTAGTTTTCGAGTTATTGGACGTTAAAAATGAAACGGCATAGTTATTTTGATTCATTCATTCATTCATTTTAAATTTCCAGTATGTCTCAAACTGATGACTTTATCGATACCAATAAACTTATTTACATACAAAGTATTGGAGAATCGAAAAATTTCGCTAAAATAGTAATTCACTCAGTGGCGTAGAATTTGGGAAAGGTCAATCAATCACTATCCCCTGTCGTAAGCCTCTGGCACTAGCTAGAAACGTTTATTAAAAAAAGTTTAGTAGGGTGTATAATAGCCACACTTTCTGCCAAGTATGATAAGGATACGTCAAATAGTTTTAAAGTACTTGATAACAATAATTTTTAAATTTTTAAATAAAACACCCTGTAACTCAGTAAGTAGCCACATTTTATTTAAGAGATTTTAGTTAAATCTTAATATTTTTTGGTCTAGAATCTAGAACTCAGAGACTCGACATTCTTAATAAAATTTAACCCTAAAAGGGCCCGAAGTAATATAACTCCAAGAAAAAAAAAAGAAGAAGAAAAAACGACAAAAATTTTTTGTTAATTAGTAAAAAATTCCCAGGAACCTAACTAGCGAAACGGCATTTCAAAATACTTAATCCCTGCAACGTTATTAAAAAAAAATTAAACAAATTTGAATAATTTTCAAATGCCATTTTAGGAGGGAGTTTAATTTAAATTTAAATTTATCAATACATTTATCTGAAATATACATAAAAGTAAAAATAATGAGATCTTAAGCAGGTGAATATTTCTTTGGAAACAACCGCGTTTTTGCAATTGAAAATATAGTAACATTTAATAAACAAATTTAATATCTCAAAAAATATTAAATATTTTTCGACCAATTTTTTTGTGCCTATAACTGGCAACATACTGCAACAAAGTCTGTAAAATAAGATATTTTATAGTGCTTGTTTAAAACGCTAAAACTAATTATTTGAAAATTTGTTTTTAAGGCTTTATATACAATTATATAAATAAATAGAAGGTCAAATTTAATTTAGTAAGTCTTATGTGAAAGATTTACCCTTTAACTTTGCAGAAAAAAATCCCATAGACTCTCATCAATAAGTGAATTACCTCACCAGTTAAAAAAGTATTTTTTTTGCAAAAATGACCCCTTTTTAATTATTTAAACAATGATCCCCTTGTATAATTTGGATACTTTCTTGAAAATATCTTTTGTACTCACCTAAACTTTGATATAAAATTTGTTTTAACCTGTACGAATTTATATTTTGACTTTTTTTTTATTTTATTAGGCTAATAAACAATACTGTATAAAACTGTACGTAATTTAGATGTGCTGTGCAGATGTATTTTATGTTTTTGCAATTATAATGTGTATTTGTTTATTATTTATATGTATTTTTTTTAATTTTTACCATATTCTCCGACTAACTCGGATTTTCGATAACCCGGATCGGCCGCGGTCCCGATTAATCCGACTTATCGAGGTTCCATTGTGTATACAGGTAATATATAATATTACTTGTTATAAATTTACGTAGTTTTTATGTAGATCTCGATAAAGAGTTTGATATTGTGCTTTGTTTCATCTTTTGTTTTATTTTTTTATTCTGAAAAATTGAGACCTTCACATATGTAGTAGTTAAAAGAAAGTTCCATATATTAAAAATGAATGGCATTAATAAATAATGCCCAATAATTTTTCCGTCGCTACAGATACTTTTCTAATATTATGTTTCCGACTCCCCGACTAATAATGGCTTGTGCCACATTGTATCTATCCAAACTTTTCCTTCACGTTGAAAGCGGAAAATGATTTGTGTTTATTAGTAGCTTGGCCACTTCAATAATTCAGCTTTTTATTTGTCTGTCGTTACAACTTTTCCAGTTTCTTTGAAATGATTATTTCTGTCGGTAATTCATTTAACTTTTCGAGCTTTTTTTCTGTGGACCATAAAGAAAATAGAATGCATTAAGTTGGAATGTAGCCATTTTAAAGATATAGAAAAGGGACGTGAAATGGTTTCCTGCTAATACAAAAAGGCAATTTATGGGATCCAGTTTTTTCTATTCATTTGTATAAAAATGAGGTTTTTTGCGTTTATTCTGAAAAAGCTATTGTGAGTTTTTGTAAGCAATATACCCCAGAAATATTAATAACAAATGTGACCATCTAAAATTATATCATATTAAAATTTTAGTTGAATACAATTATTATTTTATTAAAATATTTTTATTACACAGGAATAAAAAGCAATATTTTTAAATTATGTCGATATAAATAAACCTAGACTACAAGTATTGAGTTTCTTTTCAGTGGCATAGATATTATCATTCATCATAATACATATCATTAGTAAGTCGCAATCAGATTATATCGTAATATGTAGTGTGTGTGCTCAGTAAGTGCCTTGTTACTTAGTAAAGTCGACTTCATTGTCCTTACGAAGAGACGCTTATTGTGTCCAAATGTCTGCGGTCCTTTAGAGACCGGGCAGTATCGTCGCCCCCGCTAGCGCAATTATTCCGATTCGATTTTTTTGCACAAACTTACTCAAAAAGAGGTCCTTATAACATATCCACAGGGTGCCGGGCGGTGCCGTGGTCGAAAATTTTTTAACCTTTAACTACCCGCGCATCAAGTTATAAAATAACTACACGCGTGGCGTACTTTGTACGCCACTAGAAAATACACTTAAAAACAGCGGATTTGTTTAATTTTTTTGAAAAAATACACTTAGTTGTTTGTTATAAACCTTATTCGGCATCAGTGACTACTTGGAGTTCCTTTTCAGTAAGCCAATTGGGATTTATAACTGGAATCATGGAATAACTGGATTCCATGATAAATAAAATAACTAATAAAAAATTTTTTTAAATGTGATTTTTTACAGGAGAATAAGTATTGTTTACAAAAAAAATATATTTTTTGCCATAATGACTAAAAAACAATTAAAATATGTACTTATATTACGACTTATTAATATAATCCTGGGGTATATTGTCCACCACCGGAAACAACAAATAATAAAATGTAAATTATGATCTTTCCAGAACGCCGATTATAACGAAACTAAAACCAAATTGTAAAGCACATTCCAGTGATAGGTTAGAAAAATTAGCAAGGTCAAAAATTAAATTTTTAAATATATTTCCAGTAGAATTCTTATATCTGGCGTACAAAGTACGCCAGCGCGTGTAGTTAAAGGTTAAACAATTTTTTTTAAACAAATTCACAAAAATAATTTTTTTATTTCCAACAATTTTTTTTTAGATAACTTGGGTCATTCTGAGCTGTCACTATTTTATTACAAAGCTGTTATTTTTAGTTATTAACAATTAGCGGTATAGTCCAACTGTATCGTCGCCCCCGTTAGCGGAACTATTTCGATTGTGAGTAAAAAAGATCTCTGTTCATTTTTCTCTAAACTTGACTGTTGTCGAGTTATACGCGATTAAAAATTTGAAAAGTACCAAAATGGCCATTTTCAAGGCTTTATAACTCGATTAAAAATTATTATTATGAAATTCAAAAAGTGACAAAATCAAGATTCAAATATCTTCTTCAACTTCCTGAAGAGATTTTTGGCATTATTTTATTACAAAGCTGTTACTTTTAGTTGTTAACAATTAGCGCTATAGTCCAACTGTATCGTCACCCCCCGTTAACGGAACTATTTCGATTAGATTTTTTTTGCACAAACTTACTCAAAATGAGGTCCTTATAACATATCCACTGGGTGCCGGCCGGTGCCGTGGTCTAAAAATTGTTTAAAAAATTTTTCGACCACGGCACCGCAAGGCACCCTGTGGATATGTTATGAGGACCCCTTTTTGAGTAAGTTTGTGCAAAAATATCTGATCGAAATTGTTCCGCTAAAGGGGGCGACGATACAGTTAGCAGTTAGACAATAGCGCTAATTGTTAATAACTAAAAATAACAGCTTTGTAATAAATTAATGACAAAATATCTTCAGGACGCTGAAGAGGGTATTTGAATCTTGATCTTGTCACTTTTTGAATTTCATAATAATCATCTTTGATCGAGTTATGAAGCCTTGAAAATGGCTATTTTCGCATTTTTCAAATATTTAATCGCGTATAACTCGACAACAGTCAATTTTAGAGAAAAATGACAAGAGACCTTTTTTGCTCAGAATGACCCAAATTATCTAAAAAAAATTTTTGGAAATAAAAAAATTATTTTTGTGAATTTGTTTAAAAAAAAATATTTAAAAAATTTTTTGACCACGGCACCGCCCGGCACCCTGTGGATATGTTATAAGGACCTCTTTTTGAGTAAGTTTGTGCAAAAAAATCGAATCGGAATAATTGCGCTAGCGGGGGCGACGATACTGCCCGGTCTATTAGGTGAGTACCGATTTCACAAGTATAGATAGTCCATTCTTTCACGGTTTTTGCTCTAAATTTTAAAGAACCGCTTGGATTGACGTGAAATTTGGCATACGTATAGCTTACATGTCAAAGAAAAAAAGTGATATTGTGCCGATGTGTGATTTTGCCCTGGGGGTGATTTTCACCCCCTCTTGGTGGTGAAAAACTATACGTCCAAAATAAGTCCGGAAATTGGTAAACTGACTAATTTTAAATAACTTTCGTTCTATAGTGCTTTTTAGCCAAGTCAACACTTTTCGAGTTATTTGCGAGTGAATATATTTATTTTTCAACAAAGTAACCACATTTTTAGACGGCTTTTCGCAAACAACTCAAAAAGTAAATATTTTGTCGAAAAAAACGTTCTTAGCAAAAATATAGCCTATAAAAAAGTAAAAAAAATGGGGTACACGTTAGATCTCTGGATCTCGTAGAACCAGAGTTATATCCAATGATATATAGATTAATATTCACCAAATTTCAAATAGAATAATTCGACGTGGAATATCCAAAAAATTAAGCACTTTTGGGGGAAAACACATTATAACTTTATTAAAGTGTTTAAAAAAAGCTTTATTTCTGTTTTTACAAAAAGTTTCTAGCATTAAATTTAAGCAAGTTACGCTCAAAATAAAGTATGACATTTTTGTTTTTGCAAAAAAAATCGGAAAAACCACCCCCTCATTAGCAACGTAAATGAAATTAATCGTTACCGCTCTAAAAATTATTTTACTTATGTTGTGTTTATATGATCTGTAAGTTTCATCGATTCAAAGTGCTTATTTTTGAAAAAATTTGGATTCAAATTAAAATTTTTAAAAATTTAAATTTTGAAAAATATACTTTTTTTCAAAATAACTTAAAAATTGTTAGAGATAGCAAAAATCTCGGAAAACAAAAAAAGTCAGATTTGCTTTTCTGAATATCATGCATTTTTTTGTTTTTCTGTTAGACAAAAATTTATTAAGATTTGGTGTTTCTAAATTTGTATACATTCGTGATCAGTGAATCGTTCAACCCCTTTTAACTACAGCCCTTTCAATAATAAGGACTTTGAACCGATGAAACTTACAGATCATATAAATATTATAGACACGAGTCAAGAAACTTGTAAAGTCGTAACGATTAAGTTAATTTAAGATGCTAATTAGGGGGTGATTTTCTCGATTTTTTTACCAAACCCAAAAGGGACTAACTTAATTTTGAGAGTAACTTGTTTAATTTTGATGCTAGAAGTATTTTTTATAAAACAAAAATGAAGTTTTTTTACACTTTAAAGACATTTTAATGAGTTTTCTCCGAAATGTGCTTCATTTTTGGTTATTTCACGTTAAAGTATTCCATTTGGAATTTGACGAATATGAACCTATTTTTCATTAGCTTTAACTCTGCTTCTACTAGGTATGGAGACGTGGTATATACACCAATTTTTTAAATTTTTTACAGGCTATATTTTTGCTAAGAATATTTTTTCGACAAAATACTTACTATTTGAGTTATTTGCGAAAAACCTTCTAGAAGCGTGGTTATTTTGTTGAAAAAATGAACATTCACTGCCAAATAACTCGAAAAGTATTGACTTAGTGAAAAAACTCTATAAAACAAAAGTTACTTAAAATTATCCAGTTTATCCATTTCCTGACTTTCTTTAAACGAATATTTTTTCACCCCCAAGAGGGGGTGAAAACCACCCCCAGGGCAAAAGCGCATATTGGCACAACATCACTTTTTTTCTTTGACTTGTTAGCTATGTGTATGCCAAATTTCATGTCAATCCAAGCGGTTCTTTAAAATTTAGAGGTTTTGCAATATTTTACAGTTAAAGAACGGACTAAGAAATTATTTTTATTTATTAAATTTTTAATAAACAAAAATTTCCTACCCAGGTTCGGGGTGCATTTGCACCCCATCTGTATATCCATTTTTTATATGTGAACGTCGGGGAAATTAATTTGAAATATTGTTAGGACTTATTTATTATAGTATGAAACATAATTTTACAAAAAAAATACTCATTTCTTCTTAAAAAAAATATTATCGTCGCAAGACAAACACATGAAATTTTTCACATAAAGAGTAACACAAAGTTTTTACACACAATACAGTTATGTCGGGACTTTCGGTTGTTTTTTTCTCTGATATGAGTAACACCGACCTTGTCCCATAGCTCTGTTAGCTCCAGGTGGAACATCAGAAACGTCTAATTCAGGATACGATGTTTTGGTCATTTGCACCCAAAAGTCATTTTTTCAAAAAAGCACGTAAACACAAAGAGTTTTAAGTGCTGTAATGGGTGGAATACGTTTAGAATTGAATTTAATACGAATAAAAAAATGGACAAAAATCCAAAAATTTATTAAAAAAGATAGGTGAGAAAAATTAAGTATGGAGTGCATTTGTACCCCGCACCGCCTTACGAGGGTTAAGTCTGACAAAATTATAACAACCGATTTCGAAATCAAAATTTGATCGCTTTTTTATTATATTGAAGAAAACAATAATTTCGTCAAGGGTCTAATTAAGAGAATATACAAAATAAAAATGAAATGGACAGTTGGACAATAAAAGAGAAGGATAAACAGCCGAAAGAATTAAAAGCAAATTTAATCTATAATAGTCCTTGTACAGATTGTGGTAAAGAATATGTAGTACAAAGTACAAGATCCACAAAAGATCGAATTACCTCCCGCAAAAGTGACTGTACATTACACCCAGAATTATGTACTCTTGCCACATATGTACATGATAATAACCACACGATGGACTATAGTTCCTTCAAAATCTTAATTGTTGGAAAATCTATAGTAAAAGAATCTTTTTAGAGATGGTTTCATAGCAGAGTATGACAATTATTTTATTAACGAAAGTCAGACATTTCTCATCAGACATCAGGCATTTGAATGAAATATGTTTTTATTTACTAGCCTTGGATAAAAGTAAATGTAACCAAATTTAACAGGTTTGCTTGGTATCTGTCGCTTAATTAAAGAACCATTTTGGCTGCTTATAAACTATTTAAACTCTTTAACTTAGAAAGATAATGATCAAAAACATTTGACTAACTAGCTATTATCAACAGAACAAAATTATATATCAAATAAATATCTGGGCTTACTTTAGTTCATGTATTTGTCAAATATAAAATTTTACGTTTGTTGCCTTCCACACCCGTGTATCCCAGTACCCACACCAACCTAACCCTGTTAGTCAGAGCAACATTTAGTGCTTTCTTGTACTCAAGCAGCAGCATAGAGCTGATCTTGGGCGCTCCAAAGCCGCAGAAATAGTAAATGTGACATATTAACCAAAACATATTGAAAAGTCAAGCATGAATATTTAGTTCCTGTTTTGAAGTCACTGCCG
The DNA here is from genome assembly GCF_917563875.1 of Diabrotica virgifera virgifera. Taxonomy (NCBI): domain Eukaryota; kingdom Metazoa; phylum Arthropoda; class Insecta; order Coleoptera; family Chrysomelidae; genus Diabrotica; species Diabrotica virgifera. The sequence continues at coordinate 60,082,695 of NC_065445.1, read as the reverse complement.
TTTAAACAATTATGACCGAATGTTTAGTAAAAATAACTTAAAATTAGTAAAAACGTATATCAATCGACGCAAAGTTACACTAAGAGTTCAACTATCAACTTTCGGTTCTGCTTTCGATCACTTAAGGTGAAAACCTAGCACCTACAAAGTCCAATAACTTGTTTTGTAAATACATTTTCGATATTCCTTATTTTTGTTTCAGGTAAGTAAAACAACGGTTCAATTTAGACTAGAACTCCGTTTTCGTTATCTAGGAAAGTGCATTTCGAGGTAAGCAATTCTTATAAAATATGTAAAACTTTAATTTTAATATAACACAGATGAGATGTGGTGTCTGTAAAAATATAAAACAGGCAGATTCCTGTTGGAAAAACATTAGATATTTATTCTTATATTTCCTTGCAGTAAATAGCGCTCTTAAGTATATTATATTGGTTTCTTTTTGAAAATTTTTATTTTACTTTAACTTTCTACTTTCAAGTCGTTATTGTAACAACAGACTCTGTCTGTTTTTTCAATGTGCCTCTTGTAAATTGTCGTTCCATGGTTTTCGTGGTCTTCCCACTGATCGTCTTCCTATTGGTGAACCGTCTCTCGCTGACCTGAATGCCCTATTTGTTGTCATTCGGTTTATGTGGCCATTCCATTCTATTCTTCCGTTTCGTACCCAGTTATTAATTAATGTTATCCACCTTACATCTCCGTCGTGAATCTGTATTTGTAGCTTTGTCCCATAGAGTACTACGATCGATTTTTCGAAGGGATTTCATCTCCGCTGTTTCGAGCAATCTTTTTGTCCTCCCTGTGTCGGGTCGTGTTTCTGCCGCGTGTGTCATTATTGGTCTGATGACTGTCTTGTAAATTCTGCCTTTCATTTCTTTTCCGATATTTTTATTTCTCCATATTGTGTCATTCAGGCAACCTACGGCTCTGTTTGCTCTATTTACTTGATCTTCCACTTCTGTTTCGAGCCTTCCGTAGCTAGATAGTGTGATGCCTAGATATTTATTAAACTCCATCACTTGTTCTATTATCTGACCTTCCAGCTCCAATTTACATCTTATTGGATCTGCTGTTATAACCATGCATTTTGTCTTTTTGGAGGAAACTAACATGTTAAATTTTCTGGCGATTATGTTGAATTTGTGCAGCATACGTTGTAAATCATCTTCACTTTGAGAGATTAGTATTACATCGTAAGCATAGCAAATTATGTTAGGTTGTTTTTCTCCCATTTGGTATCCTTTTTTAGTTCTTATTTTTTATTATTTTGTCCATGATCAGGTTGAACAATAAAGGAATCAAGGGATCCCCCTGTCTTATTCCATTGCCGGCTTCAATTGGGTCAGTTAGTTCATCTTCCACTTTTACTTTGATTGTGTTGTTCTGGTAGATGTTTTCTATGGTTTTAATTATTCCCAGAAGTACCTCTCTCGAGTATAATCCTTTAATGTGGCCCTGTCAAATGCTTTCTTAAGGTCCACGAAACATAAATATGCCGGTTTGTTGTATTCCAACGATTTCTCTTGAACTTGCCTCATTATAAATCAGAACCTGAGGTCAGTGCATGACCTTCCCGACCTAAAACCTTGTTGTTCTTCTGCTAATGTTTATTATAATAACCGGTATACGGGTCAAAATACATAAAAAACTTGGGTAAGTCCATCTAAATAAAGTAGACCATTGCACCCCCCGCTAGCGGCAACACTAATTTGTTTATATGCCAAAAAATTGTTTATAATTTTCAAACATTGCTGAGGCTGCTTAACCAATCCGATTTTAATTATGTAAGGTGTAATAGATAGGTAGAGCGTCTGTTTATATGTAAAATAATTAGCAAACTTTTAAATGGTCTACTTTTTGTTCAGAAAATTTTTAAAAAATTTGAACCTTCTTAAAAAAAATTAGAGTGCAAAATTATTATGCAAAATCTATTAAGTCAATTTTAATGAAATTTGGTGTACGGGTTAAGTATGTTATAAAATTTTTTTAACCGAATTACTAAGATTCTAAGTACAACCAAAGTGGTTGAAAACATTGAACAAAAATAGGCTTATTTTGCTTAATTATTTATATATTATATTGCTATTTTGCAGAGAGGGTATTAATTTAAGACATTTTTAATCAGTCGTATATCGTACAAAATTTAATTATCTTTATTTTATTTTTGTACGACATTGTTTCAAAATTAATCGTTTTATAGTTATAAGCAAAGAAAGTAGAAAAAATCCGACGTATTTCGAAATTTTTAAATATTTTAATTTTTTGATTAATGTTGCGGTCATATTTGAAAAGGAACATAAGCCAATTATAATTATTGAAGTTACACATCCACCTTAAAACAGATCCGCCCTGGTCTAAGGAGAATTGGAGGGAAGAAGATGCCATGGCTCAAGAACATTCGCGATTGGGCAGGCATATGCAATGCCGAACAACTCTTAATAGTCTGGGCTGATTATCGGAGAATAAGCCATTTTTGGGAAAAGTTATTTATCGGCAATTTTATTGCTGGAATCGAATTATAAGATCCTATATATTAATAATATAGGTATGCAAAGTCCTCAGATAGTGTGCTACTTTTTTTATAAACAAAATGGCGCCCGAAAATCGTGTTTTTTTTTTCAATTATTGCTCTATAACTCCGAAGATTTTAATTTTACAACAAAAACACCCAAATAAAGATTCACCGTGATTAAATTCTGCATAGAGACGTGTTTTTTCTGATCTGCTCGGATGAAAATTTTCCTCTGAAAATACGGGTTTTCCCAACAAAATCTTTAATTTTCAAATAAAGTTTTAGATAAGTAATTATCTACCCATAATTAAATAATTTGGTGACTTAAAAGCCTTCTTGGCTTAAATTATAGTTCCAGAAGCTGATGAAAATTAAACGAATATTTTAGCAACAATTCAATTGTTAATTAATAATTTACGGTCGCAATAATAACCAAAATAATTATGATAAACTGATCAAACTTTGAAATCTTATAAAGATGAGATGCCTATTTAACATTTTGTCGACAAAATATAAATTTTTTATTTTTTTGCATAATCTTTAAATGTTTAAAAAAATAGTTATAATCAAATTAACGTTTCTCAGAAAGTTTTTACTATATTGTAATTTTAAAAAATAGCTAAAATGCGCATTTCAAATATCTTGAAAATGAATACTTTAAAACTTTTTTGCAACCATTTGCAAAAAGTTATGAAACATCAAAATCAACATACGATTACTACGGTATTTATAATTTTTTTTAATTCTTTCAAAGCGTAGAAGTGAGTTTAATGTACAAGCATTAATATTATTATACAAGCATATATTATTTACAAATAAATATCGATTATCAAATTAATGGTTATATTTTAATTAAAGATTATAAATATATTCTTTTGTAATTTACACGCGCGAAAGTAGAATAATACAGTACTGTAGCTAAAATTTTCACTCGGAGCGACGATCGGCCGCGCGAGACGTACACTTTTATAAATAATGTATGCCGCCTGTCAGTCGCTTCAAGTGAACATTTAAGCTCCGACTCTGTATCAGGCCTACTTTTGCGCTAAAAATTACAAAAAAAAAGTATTTTTAATCTTTGATTAAAATATAACCATTGCACTAATTTTTGACATTTTTTGTGAGTAATTAGATTGTACCATAGACTCACTTTTAAGCTTTGAAACAGTTAAAACAAATTATAAACAACGGAACAATCGTATATTTATTTTGTTGTTTCATAACTTTTTTGCAAATGGTTGGAAACATTTTTTAAAGCATTCATTTTCAAGACCTATGAAATACGCATTTTAAGTATTTTATAAAATTAGAATATAATAAACAATTTCTGAGAAATGTTTATTTTTTTATAACTTTTTTTTAACATTTAAAGATTATGCAAACAAATTAAAAATTTATATTTTGTCGGCAAAATATTAAATAGGCATCACACCTTTATAATCTTTCTAAGTTTGATCAATGTCTCATGATTATTTTGGTTGTTATTGCGACTGTAAATTGCTAATTAACAATTGAATTGTTGCTAAAATATTTGCTTCATTTTCACCGGCTTCTGAATTTATAATCTATACAAAGAAAGCTTTTATTTCACCAAGCTATATAATTATTGATAAATAATTACTGGCCCAAAAAATTTATTTGAAAATTCGAGATTTTGTTGGGAAAACCCACATTTTCCGAGGAAAATTTTCATCGGAGCAAATCGGAAAAAACATGCTTCTATGTAGAATTAAATTGGGGTGAATTTTTATTTGAGTGTTTTTGGTGTAAAGTTTAAATCTTCGGAGTTATAGAGCAATAATTGAAAAAAATAAGATTTCTCGGCGCCATTTTGTTTATAAAAAAAGTAGCACACTATCTGCGGACTTTGCATACCTATATAAATAATATATAGGATCTTATAATTCGATTCCAGCAATAAAATTGCTGGTAAATAACCTTTCTTTATACTTTACTAATAATACCACCGTATTATAACTATTTTTTTTTCAAAATTTAAAGATTATGCAAAAAAAAAGAAAAATTTATATTTTGTCGATAAAATATTAAATCAGCATCTCATCTTTATAATCTTTATAAGTTTGATCAATGTATCATTATTATTTTGGTTATTATTGCGATCGTAAATTGTTAATTAACAATTGAATTGTTGCTAAAATATTCATTTAATTTTCACCGGCTTCTGGAATTACAATCTATACCAAGAAAGCTTTGATGTCACTAAGTTATTTAATTATTGATTAATAATTACCTACCTAAAACTTTATTTGAAAATTAGAGTTTTTGTTAGGAAAACCCGCATTTTCCAAGGAAAATTTTCGTCGGAGCAAATCGTGAAAAACATATGTTTATGCAGAATTTAATTGCGGTGAATTTTTATTTGAGTGTTTTTGTTGTCAAGTTAAAATCTTCGGAGTTATAGTGCAATAATTGAAAAAAATACGATTTGTCGGCGCCATTTTGTTTATAAAAAAAGTAGCACACTATCTGCGGACTTTGCATACCTATATTATTAATATATAGGATCTTATAATTCGATTCCAGCAATAAAATTGCTGGTAAATAACTTTTCCATGAATTTTGCTAATTAGCCCAGAGTATAACAACTCTCCAACCTAATTACTAATGTCAGGGAGACTTAATATGGCACCCAAATAAGAAGCAATGTATTACTTTTCAAATAATATATTGGCTGTTTATTTTATGGTTTTTTTCTCCTCCTCTATATTTTCTCCTTAGTAAGGATGTAGTTTCATCATGTAACTATTTATATCCAATTATCAATCTCCTGCGCATGTTGTTTTGCTTCGAAAACCGAGTACGTTGCCTTTAACTATCATTTTTTCCATGCCTCAATTTTCTCCAAGTTTTCTTTTAATGTCCACTTTATCTACTTGCACTGACTGCTTTAGTCTTATCAATTTTTTCATTCTTTAAAATGTCATTGTTTTTTATTATTAGTCCAACTTTCATAAATAATCTTCCAATTGAGGGTCTCAGAAAAACAGGGGCCTAACCCGCAACCCACAATTTTACTAAAACACGTTTATTACATTAAAGTTATCTCTTATTTGAGTATTTTCACATGTAGAGTGGCTCAAGCATTGCTTGAACAAGCATTGCAAGCATTGATTGATTACAAGTCAAATGAAAATTAAGTAAATAAAGCTATTACTAAGATTTTGAAGAAAATTTACGAATAATAATATGGACATTATGAACATTATTTTATTTATCATTCATTTATGAAAAATAATTTATTGTATTATTATTATTGGCAGGGCGGGTACACGACAATTAGACCGAAATCATTAGACCGAAAGCAGTAGACCGAACTCATTGGACCGAAAAGCACTTTATCGAAACCTCACTATACCGAACAGCATTAGACCGAAATGGGACATAAATTAAAAAATATTGTAGTAAATTATGGTAAGATTTTGTATATCTGTCTTTTTGTTTATTGTATTTTTTTGTAATATTTTATCGTAGGGGAGCCCAAGCGGGGATTTTTGCAGTTACTCGAGCGCGTCAGATTATCATATGGGGAGAAACCTGGTACTCATGGAAACTGTTGAATTCCTGCTTCCCTAATTATTCTACATCAAAAGACATGAGGAACTATTTCTAGAGGATTGAAATCTTTATTAAAAACAATTATTAAAATTGTTCTACGAATTAAACACATTCCAAAATTTTGTAAAGTATAATAAATTCTATCAAAGTATTTGCCTTTAGGCCACACACATTGCAAGAATATGTATAAGGTTGCCTTCGGTCACAATGAAATTATTATATTAACAATATTTTGAACCGTCAGTATTTTTATTTTATCGTTTTTATCGTTTAAAAAACAATAAAGTCGAAAAGATGTCCTCAGTTGAGGAGAAAGCAGTAATAATAAAGATGTTTTATTCAGTCAATAGTTTGCGTACTGTCAGAAATAGTAACGTGTGTCCTTACTTTTACGCACTTACTTGCAGGTACCCTGCAGAGGTATCTTTACCATATATTGGCTCTTAACACAGGGAAGTTCGTTAAGGGGAGCCCGAAAAAAAATCTATCCTTAGAAATACTCGAAATTGTCAGATTAAGATAAGATATGTTAAGTACATGCAAAAGAGTGTTTGTTTCAAAAATCTGACGATTTGAGGTAAGGAAATGGGTAAGTCAAAAATTTCACACAAAAAAAGCAAATATTTCGCGAACTGAAAATCATATCAAAAAACTAAAAGATCCGTCTTCAATATTTTTCAAAAATTTATCGAATTGTACTAAACATGACCCTCCACGGAGAGGGGTATATGGTAAATTTAAAATTTTAAATACAAACCCCGCGATATTTCGCAAAATGAACATCAGATCGAAAAACTGCAAAATACACTTTCAAAATGTTTTTGAAAAATCTAGCGAATGGTACCAAACACGACCCCCTACGGAGGTGGGGTGGGGGGTTACTATAAAATTTTAAAATGGACCCCCAAATTTTTATCACAGATTTGGATTGTTTACGTAAAAGTAACTTTTATTCGATACATTTTTTCAAATTATGGATAGACGGCGCTATAATCGGAAAAAACGATTGTTGAAAATGGAAACTTAAATTAAAATGGAAAGCGCCCACTAAAATGGAAAATTTTGCTTAACTTTTTTTGATTTTAGGACCTAGTAATCACACAAAAAATAAACCAAAAACAAAGAAAAACAAAAAAATAAACAAAAAACAGAGCAAAAAAACAACCTCTAAACTCGCCAGTACTTTGTGGTGCCAGTTCTAAGCCTGGATAAAGGGTAAAGGGAGGTTGATGTTACCCTTGCTCAGATTACAATCCTGTTTGAGCACCCTGTATTATGTAACTAATGCTTTTTGGTCCCCTGCTTTTCGGTCTCCTACTGTTCGGTCTATTGAGGTTTCGGTAAACTGCTATTCGGTCTAATGAGTTCGGCCTCTTTACAGTAAACCGGCAGGCCGGATAGCTCAGGCGATAGGATGTCTGACTTACACGATGGTAGGCTGGAGATCGAGTCCCAGCGCCAGCGGGAACATCTAGACATTTTTGAAAATTTATATAGGCTCCAGGTCGGCTCAGCCTGAATAAAATGAGTACCTTGGGTAAAATCAGGGGTAATAATAGGCGGTTGAAGCGTAGCACTGGCCCTGTTACCTTCCTTGTATACCGTAAGCCCTACAGATAGCAGACTGTCCTGGTATAATTCCAAAGGCGCGTTAGCGGTATAAAACGGGGGACTGTTATTATTATGAAAAATAAAAAATTATTCAGTTCACAGTCAACAGCAAAATTTAAGAGGATGGGTACGTATTTTCGGCTGCAATGCTACTCAAATAGGGATTTATTTTTTTCGAATCCTAAGAAAACTAATGAGTATTTTTGAAAAATTTAAACGCAGCATGAAAGATTACGTTATTGGCGAGGGTCGAAAATCCCTGAGAATTTCTATAATGTTTATTTTAATAAGTTACAGGGGTGAAAAACTAAGAGAAAATTTAGTGTGATATTTAATTTAAAATATCTCATTCAAAATAGACTTTTTATTTATTCTAAGGAACTTTCGGCCCTCGGCAATAATATAGTCTTTCATTATGCGTTTAAATTTCTCAAAAATATTTATCGCTTTTTTCAGGATTCGAAAACAATGAACACAATGTCCATGGTAATATTTCCAAATCTATCTTTGTCATACAACGCACTCAGTCGAATAGAATATTGTCAGCATACTGTCAGTCAGGCAGTGACAATCAGTGACAATTTTAAATATTTGACACGGCATCGGGAATATTTAGAGTTGTTTATTAAGTAATATTTATATACAAGGTGGTGAATTGGAAAACGGTACATAGGAAATTCAATGTAAAATTGTAAACTGTTGAATTCCTGCTTCTCTAATTATTCTACATCAAAAGACATGAGGAACTATTTCTAGAGGATTGAAATCTTTATTGAAAAAAATTGTTAAAGTTGTTCCACGAATTAAACACATTCCAAAATTTTGTAAAGTATAATAAATTTTATCAAAGTATTTGACTTTAGGCCACACACATTGCAAGATTGTGTATAAGGTTGCCTTCGGTCACAATGAAATTATTATATTAACAATATTTTGAACCGTCAGTATTTTTATTTTATCGTTTTTATCGTTTAAAAAACAATAAAGTCGAAAAGATGTCCTCAGTTGAGGAGAAAGCAGTACTAATAAAGATGTTTTATTCAGTCAATAGTTTGCGTACTCTCAGAAATAGTAACTTGTGGCCTTACATTTACGCACTTACTTAGGTATGGCAAATGCATCCTATTTTTCAAAATTTTGGACTCTGTTTAAATCGTAGAACAATTTTAACTTTTGTTTTTAATAAAGATTTTAATCCTCTATAAATAGTTTCTCATGACTTTTGACGTAAAATAATTAGGGAAGCAGGAATTCAACAATTTAGAATTTTACATTGAGTTTCCTATGGCCCGTTTTCCAATTCACCACCCGGTATAGTGTATCTGATAAATAATTGATTTAAGACGTGAACTTAATAAAAATTTATTTATTGTGTATTATTTGAGGAAGATCCAAGCAGAGAATACATCAGGATAATATATTCTGTGATCCAAGTATTTTGTTGTTAAAGATGTTCAAAATTGTAAGCGTTCCATAGTAACAATATATTATTAAAAAATCACTTTAACACTTTTCCTCTTTTCTAGATTGAGTATTAGTTTTAGTTGTACATATAAATTATTATAATCACTGAATACATAGTTAGTGAAAAATTATCACGTTTATTAACTGCATTAATAATTTTCAATTATAAAAATAACAGTTATCCAAGAACATTCAAAAGCCATCTCTTAAAATTAATGATGACATTTTCAAGTAGAATGACATTCTAGTAATGTTTACATACTAGTGTGAATTTTACTACACGTAATTTGCCGTGTAAAGACAGAAAGAGTAGGGATACCCGTAAAATATTTGCGAATTATGTACCGATGGCCTTAAGTCACACTTGATCCAGATACAAAAAAAAAACAGAATAAATAACGTGAATATCACACATCCTCTCGGTGGCGTTCGAAGGGAACAAAAAGAAAAGAAAAAGAAATAATTAGAAAATTAAAATAGATCGACTTTGAATTAAAATAAATCGATTGCTGATCAAATTTCAACAACTACTGATGATTGTATCTCGATCTACCTGCCATCAGGCAACCAGTGCCCAAATTCATTTATTTTATTTGCAACTCTGATTCAAATTAAAACAAAAACTGCCTTTACTTTTTTCATCTTTACTCAGATTTGAGTACTTGAAACTGTCTTTGGGTCCTTTTCCTAGACGAAAAGAAAGTAGATACGTGACCGTGTCCTTTATTTGCTTTCTTCTGTATTCGTCGTCTCTGTGCTTATACAGGGTCTCCAGAAAATCTACCGACAAACGAAGACAGGAGATTCCCCAGATAAATGTAAGACATTTTAACCCAATTCTTCTAGTCCGAAAATGCTTCCTAAGGGAGCTAGAGCTCTTTGAAGATGGCGTCTTGTAATTAGTTTTTCTTAAATAACTCCAGAACGCGTTTATTCAGAAAAATTAAGAAATTGGTACACATATTTATCTTCCAGAGATAAGTCGATTACATTTATTGTGAATTTGTAGTACCGGTCATAGGCGTCAGTTTTGGGTAGGACAACGGTTTTTTTATCGCATAACTTTTATGTCTTTAGCTTTTAAGCATTTTTGACACTGGATTTTTAAATGAGGAGGTATGCTAGTACTAAAAGGTACTCTTGCTTTAAGTCGGTAGAACACACCGTTTTCTATAAAAATCGATTTGAAAATTTTTAATTTTTTGAATTTCCAAAAAAAATTTCAAAAAAAACCATTTAGAAAAACGAAAACTGGTACGTTTATTTACATTCCAGAGACGAATCGATTTCATTAATTGCGAATTTCTAGTATCGGTCATATGCGTCTGTTTTGGGTAGGTGAATGGTTATTTCATCGCATATCTTTTTTGTCTTTAATTTTTAAAAACTTTTGCCTTTAGATTATTAAATTGTGAGGTATTTTAGTACTAAAAGTTTCTTGCTATAAATTGGTAAAATAAACCGTTTTTGTTTAAACATTTTTCAATTTTTTTTCAAATTCAACAGACGAAAAATTTTCAAATCGATTTTTCTAGAAAACGGTGTGTCCTACCGACCTTAATAAAGAGTACCTGTTAGTACTACAATATCTCAGAACATAATAATCCAGTATCAAAAATGCTTAAAAGTTAAACACAACAAAGTTATTCAATAAAATAACTGTTGCCCTACCCAAAACGGACGCCTATGAAAGGTACTAGAAATTCACAAAGGATGAAATCGATTTATCTTTGGAAGATGAATATGTGTACCAATTTTTGTTTTTCTAAATAGAAGCGTTCTGGAGGTATTTAAGAAAAACTAATTACAAGACGTCATCTTCAAAGAGCTCTAGCTCCCTTAGGGAGCATTTTCGGGCTAGATGAATTGGGTTAAAATGTCTTAAAATTATACGAGGAATCTCCGGTCTTCGTTTGTCGGTAGAGTTTCTGGACACCCTGTATATTGTAGAAGCCGGGGATACGGGATGCAGACAGAAAGCAATTTCTTAACGAAAAGATTTATATTTAAAATAGTGTTTATTATTTTTATCTCTTCTTATTCCTTCTTCCTTCTTGTATGTAGGCTTTAAAGCCTGTTTCTTCTTCAATATTATCCTCCTAAATTGTTTAGGTTATCGCACAACCTTTTCTTGGTCTGCCAATACTTCTTCGTCCATTTGGTGACTTATCTCGTGCTATTCGTATTATCCTATCCTCTGCCATTCTACTAATGTGTTCGTTCCACTCTTGTTTCCATTTTGTCAACCATCCATTTATGTCTTCTATACTGCATGATCTTCTTATGTTTTCGCTCCTCTCCCTATCCAACAGACTTTTCCCTGATATTCGTCGGAGTATTTTCATCTCTGTTGTTTCTAGTAGTCGTCTCGTTTTAGATGTGTCAGGCCTTGTCTCCGCCGTGTATGTTAATATAGGTCTAATTGCTGCTTTATAGATTCTTGCTTTTGTGTCTTGTCTTAAGTGTTTGTTCTTCCAGATTGTGTCATTGAGAGATCCCGCCGCTTTACTTGCTTTTAAGCTTTGTTGTCGTACTTCCTCTTCAACATCTCCGTAACTGGTTATATCTATTCCCAGATATCTAGACCTTGCTTCCTGCTTTATTATTTTCCCATCAGTTTCGATTTTACATCGTAGTGGGTATTTAGATGTTGTCATAAATTTGTTTTTTCTGCTGATATTATCATATTGTATTTCTTGGCTGTTGTATTAAAGATGTGTGTTAATCTTTGGAGATCGTCTTCTGTCTCGGCGATTAATGCGGCGTCGTCTGCATAACACAATACTTTGATTTCTTTATTCCCCATTCTGTAACCATGACCTTTACGTACTGCTTCTATTATTTCGTCCATTATTATATTAAAGAGCAGTGGGCTTAACGAGTCACCTTGTCTGACTCCACTTTGTACTGGTATAAACTGCGTTAGTTTTCCATTTATCTTTGCCTGTATTCGATTATGAGAGTAGATGTTTTCGATGGTTTGTATAATATTGATTGGTATGTTTCTTCTATACAGTAAATGTAAGACGTCTTCGACTTGGATGCTATCGAAAGCCTTTGTCAGGTCTATAAAACATAGATATGCTGGTTTATTGTACTCAATGGCCTTTTCAGTGATTTGTCTCAGTACAAATACGGCGTCTACGCAGGATCTTCCGGATCTGAATCCTTGTTGTTCATCTGATAAAGTTGTTAGTTTATTGATTTTGTTGGTTGAGACTTTTGTGGTTAGCTTAAGTGCGGTGTTTAGTAGATTTATACCTCTATAATTGTTGGGGTCTTCTTTGTCTCCTTTTTTGAACATTGGTATCATTATGCTGTTTCTCCATGCGTCTGGTATCTTGCAGTGCAATATTAGTTTTTGTATAAGTTTTGTCATCTCTAGGGTTATACTTTCTCCTCCGTATTTTAGAAGCTCGCTGGTTATTCCGTCTGGTCCTGGTGACTTCCTATTTTTGAGTGAATTTATGGCTACCTCTACTTCCTGAAAACTGATTTCAATTTCATGTCTTAATTCAGGTAGGTTATTATTTTGATTATGATTTTCCTTTCCTTTAAACAGTTCCGTCAAGTATCTTTCCCATTCGTTTGCTGGTATGTTATTGTATTCCTTCAATTCTGCCATTTCTTTCCGTTAGTTTCTTATGAATCTCCATATTTGTTTTTGTGTTCCGTAGAAGTCGCTTTCCATCCATTTTGTAAACTGTTCCCAGTGTTAATTTTTTGTTCTTCTTACCAATATTTTTATCTCAATTATTTTAATTGTTTAATTGTAGTAAACTTTGTATCTGAGACTTTTCTTCTTCCTTGTTTTATGAGAGATGTTGCTGATTTGCGTCTCAAAAGTGGAATTATTGCATTCGAAGTAATTTCCCTTAAATAAGGCGCAACCTGTTAGTGTTTGATTCAGAGTTGTGACTACACAGCTCCATTGATAACGCCTAAAAGGCAGAAATAGCTATCTGGAAATGGTGATCCAACCCTGAGTCAAATAAAAACAAAAAAATGCATTTTTCCTTTTTCAATTATTTTAGTTGGATATGCTTTCTTCAACATTTGAATTTGTTAAATATTTTTTATATTTTAAAATACGGTTTTTAGTATTTTCTTCATATCTAAAATAATTTAAAACAGTATAAACATAAAAATATTAAAATTTATTACCTTGCTTGTCGGAAAGTTCTAAAAACATAAGTTCGTGATAAATAAAACACTTATAATATTAAGTTTCTTAACACAACTAACAGGAAAAGAAAAAGAAAATCGCTTTATAGCATAATTTCCGTTAATCACCGCGTTTCCGTTTTATTTATGTTTCTAATTGCTGTCAAGAAAAACCACTTTCAAATACGTTTTCTTTACCCCAAATGCATAAAAATTAGTTCCTTTTTAAAATCAAGGAGTTGCCAAGCGGTAGAGTTAAAGTTTTATGGCATGGGCAAGGTTGGAGGAATGCGGGATCTCTCGGGAGTTATACGGCTTATGTATACGATTAAATATTAAATAATTGGGTGGAAAAGGTGTATTTTCTCCTTATACGTTCATTTATTTTACATGAGGATTATTTTCATAGCTGAATTTCCATCAAACAAGAATCTATCCATATCTATATATTTTATATACTCCTGGTTCTGGTGATATTAATTGATATTAAAAGAATATAAATTATATTTTTCAAAGAAGCTCAAAATATTATGATCAGGACTATGATGTATTCTTTCTTATACGTGGCTTACGTTTGATCTTTGAGTCTTTGAATGCTGCCTCCTCAATGCTATTTTAAATGTTTTTCCCGCTCTCATTTATGTCTTCGATGTTATTAGTTTGTTTCAGTTATATTTTATAAAACAGCACCCTTTGGTAAATAGCTGAATTTGTTCCAACAATAATTTCACATTAAATGTTTTCTCAATGAGTTTTTCTAGTTGATGTTCTGGTGGTGTTTTAATTCATATCTCTGCAGGTCAGGACCAGTTCGTTTTCACTAAGTGCATCTGCTGAATTTAAAGTTCGAATATCTAGGATCTGCGTTAGGTGAATTTTCTTAGGTCTATATTTGTCCACTGCTGAAAGTAGGCCTCCGTAAAAATTTTCACCTCTCTGTGTCTTGTGCTTCTTGCATCCAATTTGTGGTGATGTGCTTTATATCATCCTTCCATCTAGCCCATGGCCGTCCTCTGCTTCGATAGGCCTCTCGTCTTGGTGGCTATTCCAATATTTTACTGGTCCATTTATTATCCGTCAATCTGGCAACATGTCCGGCCTTAGCGCCCATTTAGCCATGGCTATTCTTTTAACTACATCCGTGTGGAGTCACGGATGCAGTTGAATGGTTAGTGACTATAAAGTCAATCATAGAGCTGTGTCCTGTGGAGAAAGAAAACAGCTTATAGCCCAGTCGGGATAGCATTTGAACTTGCATTACAAGCTGCCCAAATTTTATTTTTCTAATCTTTAGGGGTGGAGAATAGTAGTATAAATTTAAAATCTCGACTGAATTTGACCGTTGCGTTAGCCGCCATCTTGATTTAAACGAGAACCGGTTTTGCTCAATATCTCCGCCATTTTCAACTTTTCGACAAAAGATGTACAAACTGAAATTGTTGAAAATGAGATTTTCTATAATTTTGTTTATTATAATTTTTTTCTTGCGGTCGATATTTTCCGAGTTATGGGGAAAAATAATGACAGTTAAAGCATAATTATTGATGTATTGAATTATCCCGTTTATTATTAGTTCTACAACAAATTGGAGCCCATATAAAAATGAAGAGAATTAAATTTTGTACAATTTTAATTTCTTATATTTTTTTGGTAAAATCAATATTTAAGGTAGTACGTATGCGGTAAAGGCGCGAGCGTAAGGCCTGATGGTTTTATAGAAATTGTTTTTGTTCAAAAAGTGTAAGGACTGAAATTGCAATTACGATTTACTACAATTTTTTGAGAGAACCAGTGGTGGGTTTACGAGGGGCGAATGGGAAAATTCCCCCAACAAGGTCCAAAATTTAAAAAAAATTGTGAAAATATTAAAATATGTTAAACATGAAACTTAATTATCGACGGACAAATTCAACCAATCAAACCCGCTAGTTAATAAAACTAAGTGAACTTAATGCATATAAGTAATTATTAATGTCTTTTATGTACTTAGTTTGGTTGGGGTTTCATTGGCAGTTTCAAAAATTGTATAAAACATAATTGTCTTTATTTTTGTTTATGTACAATTATGTCTTAAAGTTAATAATGTATGAGACAATTCAATAATTATGCTTCCCCTCCGCTTCCACTATTTTCCCCTTTTAACTCGGAGAATACTGATCGCATAAAAAAATCGTCGAAAAGAAATTGTTGGAAATTGCGTCTCCAACAATTTTAGTGCCTATCATTTTTGTCGAAAAGTTGAAAATGGCGGAGATATTAAGCAACAACGGTTCTGCATTAAAATCAATATGGCGGCTAATGCAACCACGGAATTCAGTCGAGATTTTAAATTTACATTACTATTAATATCCCCTAAAGGATAGAATCACAAAATTTGGGGCAGCTCAGAAACAATATTCAATTTTGTAATTATGCTCCCCCCACCACGTTTTACTATTTTCCCACTTAACTCGAAAAATATCAACCGCATGAAAAAAATTGTAAAAAGAAATTGTAGGAAATCATATTTGGAACAATTTTAGTTGAAAATGGCGTAGATATTGAACAAAAACAATTGCTACAAAATCAATCTGGTCTTACGCTCCTTAGGAGTGTTTCCTGCTTATACGATCGTTTATTTTACATGAGGATTCCTTTCAAAGCTGAATTTCCATTAAAGAAGAATCTATCCGAATTTAGTTATTTTATGTACTCCTGATTCTAGTGACTTCATCGATATTAAACGAATATTATTTATAGTTTTCAACGAAGCTCAAGATATTATGATGAGGCTTATGATGTAATCTAATACATCGCTTCTTCTTCCCGTGCCATATCAGAATTATCCGACGTAGATCGGATAGAAGAAGTCTAGAAGCCTTACGAAGGCTTCTCGATCTTCCACAATATGAAATAATTGTCCTGCATTTGATTTCTCCTAGTCCATCTAGTATATTCACAAATGTTTTTTAACCAAGAAACTTGTTTTCTTCTTACACTTCTACGGGCTTCTCTTTTACCTTTAAGGACAGCTTGTAGTATTTAACATTGATTTCCTCTCACTATATGTCGCAAATAAAGCATTTTATGGTGTTTACACCGGTGCTTAAACAGCTTTTAGCAGTTGTCACTCTTTATTAACCTTTAACTACACGCGCTGGCGTACTTTGTACGCCAGATATAAGAATTCTACTGCAAATATATTTAAAAATTTAATTTTTGACCTTGTTTATCTCCCTAACCTATCACTGGAATGTGCTTTACAATTTTTTTTTAGTTTCGTTAAAATCGGCTTTCTGGGAAGATCGTAATTTACAGTTTATTATTTGTTGTTTCCGGTGGTGGACAATATACGCCAGGATTATATTAACATAAGTAGTAATATAAGTACATATTTCAATTGTTTTTTAGTCATTATGGCACAAAATATATTTTTCTTTATAAACAATACTTTTTCTCCTGTAAAAAATCACATTTCAAAAATTTTTTTATTAGTAATTTTATTTATCATGGAATCTAGTTATTTCACGATTCCAGTTATAAATCCCAATTGGCTTACTGAGAAGGAACTCCAAGTATTCACTGATGCCGAATAAGGTTTATAACAAACAACTAAGTGAATTTTTTCAAAAAAAAACAAATCCCCTGTTTTTAAGTGTATTTTCTTGTGGCGTATAAAGTACGCCACGCGTGTAGTTATGTTATAACTTAAATATATACCCTAGCGCGGCTAGTTAAAGGTTAAACCTTAATACTTCCTCATTAACTTTTTTTGCGCTCCAAGATATCTTTAGCATCCGTGTATAAATCCACTTATCTAACGCTTCAATTTTGTTCATGGTCGACACTTTTACTGTGTGCACACTTCTGCACTATACAAAAGTACGGACCAAACATAGCACTTGACCATTCTTTGTCTTAGTTCTAAACTGGGATGGCTATTGCAAAAAATGACTTAATTTTCATAGAAGTAGTTTTTATTTAGCCATTGCTATTCTGCGTTTTATTTCTATATCTGGATCTAGTTGGTCCGTCATAACACAGTTTGTTAACTTTTTCAACTTGGACTTCATTTAGTTGTTCTGCATCTGGATGTCGGTTACGACTAAAAAGTAAATATTTGGTTCTGTTTGAGTTTATTTCAACTCACTCTATTATAAATATTAATACAAAGTTTTTATTTTTTAAATTCCAGAGTTACCAAGATTCTCTGGGAAAATATAAATAATAATGTTTTTACAATAACATATTAATCTCAAAAATTGTCACACGAATTAATTTTCCTATAGGCAGTTAACAGCTCTAAATATTTTTTATAATAATGTTGTCTGATCGTGCCACCTTTTTCTACTTTGATGTCATTTGTATGCAGGCATTTAGTCCTTTGACTTTTCCAGAAATAACTGCTGTTTATCTTTTACACTATATTATTTATCTATCTACAGTTTTTTATTTTTTATCTTTTGAATTACATAATTCCCGATATTTTCGTGGAAAATAATATCTTTACAATAATATATTTTTCTAAAAAATTGTCACACAAATTAATTGCCCTATAGTGTAGTTAATCCAGAAAAACTAAGATTTAGAGCTTTTATGTCATAGTTAATATAAAATATGACAGCCCTAAATATTTTTTATAATAATGTTGTCTGGCCGTGCCACCTTTTTCTACTCTGCTGTCATTTGTATCCAGGCTTTTAGTCCTTCGACTTTTCCAGAAATAACTGCTGTTTATCTTTTACAGGCTTTTGGGAAACTCTATCCCGCCCTTGCGACTTCTGGTCGCAAAGCCGCTTTATTGTGTGACTTCGGGAGACGATAAAACAGCCAGAAAATCCATTAGATCTACTTAAAAGGAAAATGAATTACACGTTTTTTCTATTATTATATTAGGTTGATATTTTTATCAGTTATGGCAACTATTAATTAAATATAAGCAAAACAGTGGGGAAATATTTTTGATCACTTTAATGTGTTCAGAAATATAATATGTTTGGTTTATTAGGGTCAATCGGGGGAAATGGAAACGATTTTTGCAGACTTTTCTTTAAAATTATCTAGAAAAAATATAAATGAAAATTTTAAGTTCTCCTGTATATGACTGATACTTCTAAGCTTATTTTGTTAGAATATACACAAAAAGACACAAAAATTTTTCTTAAAGCCAGACTAGGAATTTTTTTAGAGTGTTTCCATTTACCCCATGAATGTTTTCATTTACCCGTAATATTGGGGTAAACGAAAACAACCTGTTATTTACAACGAATATCAGCTAAGCTCACTAAGAGGTAAATGGAAACATTCTTAATACATCCTTGAGTAACGATGATACAAAAATTTCCAATAAAAAAAATTTATTTATGAAAAGTACAAAAAATAACAGAAAAGAGAATTATTAAATTTAAGAAATAAATGTGAATAAAACCTAAATAGCTAACTTTAGTACATTTTAAGACATTTAGTAATAAACATATGAAAATAAGTATCTAGCAACAACGGTAATCTGAAATATTTGGGAAAACATATCGACCACGCATAATATTTGACGGTTTTATTATAGCTACTATTTGGTCAAAATTAATCACTTGCTTATCTTCTACCAAGGGAAATATGTAGGTGTCAGTAGTTTTACTGGATTTTCTAAAAAATTTTGCTGAAATGTTAATATCCAAGTCGACTACTTCGGCAACAAAATTTTTCTTGATTTGTTTTTTAGTGCCGAGATTGTAAATAAATTTCACAATTATAAAGTCTCCAACTTTCACTTGTATTTTTTCACGCAATTTTGCAAGTGGCATGTTCATCTCTGTTTCATCCGAGCTCTCAAGACTTTCGGCTTTGGCTTTCTTATTCTCTTGTAAAAAATGCAACTTTCTTGAATCCTCCTCTGAACTCTGTTCGGTGTCTGAATTGACAAACTTAGAATCATCGGATTCATCATGAAGAGACATTGTGTCACTGGAATTATCATCGGAAGAACTACTAGATGTTTTCTTTTTTAACTTATTTTCTGTAGTGTTGGTTTTACTAGTTTTTAATTTCGCAACTGTTTTGGGTCGTTTTATTTTTTTATTCTCAGCTTCTCTGAACCTAGCAGCCACCTCTTCCGTCGTTACTACCTCTCCGTACCGCAGCTGCTTTAAACGAGGTGTTGGTTTTTTTGCAACTTGGATTTCACTTGTCAAGGATCTTTTTTCACGAATTGCTTCAGCAAAGATTTGAACAATAGCAGAGGGTGAACATGGAATAGAAGAATCAGTAACAGTAGCTGGTAGTGATGGTAACTTAGAGGGTCCAGCCTTTTCCAATTCTGCCGCTGATGAACCTGAAGAGCCAGGTCCTTCCGTTTCCGAAACAAAACCAACAGATGAATTTGAATTTTCAGCTTCTTGCATTTCTGGAGCAGGTTCGATTAGAGAGCCGACATCACTTCTCCGTTTTCTTTTCTGATAAGCTAGAAGCGCTATTGGATCAAACAAACTTTCTGGAAAACGCTTTCGATTTACTGGACAAATTCCTGTGGTGATGAAACCAGCTTTAATATTTGATTTTGTCATAGCTTCTGCCCAAACTAAGCCCAAGAGTTCAACAAAATCACGCTTTTGCAAACGTCCTGTTCCAACTCCAATATTGGCCTTACCAAACTCCACCAACTTTCGGTCCCATGCTTTTTTCACTGGGCCAAATACGCATTTGTCAAGGAGTTGAATGTTGTCTGTGAGATGGCTAGGAAATTTGATAATTTGAATATTAGCCTCCATAGCAAGTTCTATTATGCGTAGACTTACGTGGCTGCTGTGACCATCATATAGAAGTAGAGCGGTTGCATCTGGTAGTTCCAGCTCTAAACGTTTTTTGCGCACATAGGGTATAAAACAAGTTTGCAGCCAATAAAAGAAAGGTGTTTCTTCCATCCATCCATTTCGTGTTGTTGCGTACAGAGTACCAGGATAAGCGGCGGGTGATGTCCAACGAGCCTGGACCGCAGCTCCTTTGAATATGATCAGAGGTGGAAGTATTGTGCCGTCTGCTGCTGAACATGCCAACACTGTGGTGTTTTCTCGACCTGAACCCCCGCTAACGCGACTTAAGGTTTTTCCTTTGATGCCTATGCCACGGACTTTTGAAGGATCCGAACTAAATCCAGATTCATCAGTATTAAATGTAAATGATGGTAGGATATTGTAAGTTGAAATTACTTCTTCCAATTTATCAAAGAAATCATAAACTATCTCTGGGTTTCTTGCTAACATCCTTGACTTTTGGAGATGTTCAGCTTTCTTTAAGGTTAACCTAGGATGGCGGGACATGAACCCAATATACCAATCGTGTCCAGGTTTTCCATCCTTAAAGCTCGTTTTTATATGATTTTGTAACACGTAATTCTGCACTAATTGAAGCAATTCATCTTTTGAACAAGGATAGCCCATTTTCGATCGTTCCATGAGACATTGAGCAATATCATGTTCCACTTCAGGTGTGAAAATGGGATTTCTTCCACCACCTAGTTTTCCTTCAGCAATTTTACGACCTTTAATTCTATTGAAGATGTTAGAAATTGGTATTCCATAGAGAGCAGAAGCTTGCCGATATGTTAAATTATTGGTTGAAACGTCAGCAACTGCTTTTCGTAAGTCTTCTGCTGAATATGGCCGCGCCGATCTCTTTCTAACGTAGTTTCGTGGCATCTGAAACAATTTAGAGTTACAACAAATTGTTTGGGGTAAAAGGAAACATATTTTCTTTTACCCCAAATATGTGTTTCCATTTAACCCGAACGTATTATTTAGATGGGGTAAATGGGAACACTTCCTAGTTCCCAAACGAACAATATTATTTAGCTAACCTTAAAAACAACATCTAAACATATCATTTGTTTACCATGACACATGCTAAGACTAACAGTATAAACATATTTAATAATGAAAATGAGATTATTTTATTCCATTGCTTGGTTTGCTCGTCAAATTATATGGTAGTAAATAATTTAAATTAGCTTACCTTCGCATTAATCGTCCACCGCCATGAAATATTATAGAATGTTAGGAGCAGTGTTGCCGCTACAACTAACAGACAAACTGCACATTAATAAGCGGGATGTTTGAATACAGAGTTTAAGCTGTTTTCAATTACCCCTAGTTTCCATTTACCCTGATTGACCCTATACTAACTATTATTACATCAAAATAATGCTATTTTCAAATAGGAACTATAAACATCGGTAAATATTTTAAATTCTAAGCAAAAGATCGACGTTTTTAGGATTTATAATTATGATATTTAATATATTGTGACGAATTACCGACAGCAAATAACAGATTCCGTCTCGACAGCTCGTTACGTATGGAGACATCTGCAAGGATGACTCATCAGACGAGCGGGAAAAAGATTTCTCAAGAAAGATCGCCTACGCATTACTAAAGTTGGGCGGTTCCATTTTTCTGGAACGTTCAAGAACATGGTTTGTATTTTTGTATTTAATATAAATAAGTATGGTATTTTTAAGATTGGTGAGTCTGTAAAATAAATTGGTCTGTAACTTGTATAAATAAATTCGTATAAACGAACCGAGAGTATTACTTTAACCGTAAGAACGCTACAATATTTTTAACACAAACTTTAGGTAGAATTTATTTCTTGCAACAAATTTATATTATGCAAGTTTTACATACTATGTATTTGAAACTACTAAATTATGGACGAAACAACCACCATTACAGAAGAAATACTGCAAACACGTCTAAATCGGTACGGACGTTTACATATTATGTATAATGACAGACCATCGTCTATTCTTTTTCTCATCAGCACCTTTCAGTGCGTCACAGTTTTTCGATTTCTTTCTAACGCATTAAATTGTATGTGACAGAAAAAAAAGGCACGTCGGTGATTACAGACATTTATAACATTTTTGCTAATTGTCGATAAATTGCGCTATAATCGAAAAAAAGTTATTTACGAATTATATAATATATCTACGAATATAATCTGTACAATTTATAAGACTATACAAATCAAAGAAAATACCATTTTGAAAATGCAATAAACACAATTGATTTGTTTTCATGCCAAATTTCAAATAAAAGGTGACAACTGTCAGATTTAACTAAAATAACATAAATTTTATAAATGTGTATTATCACGGACTTTCTTTTTTTCTATCATGTGTGACGCACTGAAAAATGCTCATGAAAAAGACCATACCGAAGTTCTAGAAGTCAAACAATTAGGAATGCACGTCATAGATTTAATGACATCATAACCCACCGGTACAAATTTGACGGCAAACAAATTCAACAAATTTTTCCTTATATATATTGGTTTTTTCGCTACCGTCCAGTTTAGTAAGACAACGCTGTTGCCAAATAAAAACACATATTTATTTACCAAAGCTGCAACAGCCTACAGTTTCTCTTTGTCTTTAAGAGACAAAGTGATCATGACTATAAGTGTTAAACTATTCGATATAAAGTTATGTAAGATGTTTGTTTGTTATTTTTTTTCTTCTTCTTTTATGGCCTTTGTGAGCTGTTCCCATTTAGCCAGCAGCAGTTCTTAAAATTAAGGCCTAATTAAACCTACCCTACAACAAGACCAATCAAGGATAAGGCAGGGAAAGTGAAGTTGGTGAAAAAATAAACTGATATTATAATATAAACTAAGTAAATAACATATAATTTGAAAACAATAATTTGACAGTTATCAGTAGTAATTACACAAGAACTCTAAAATTCTATATTACTTTTAAAAATCGAGTGCAATTTGTTGCGATTATTTCATGAATAAAACTGTTCAAAACCAAAAATTTTATTGTAATTTATTTATGTAAGTACAAATTAGTACAATTAAACACACAATTGTTATAAATATTTAAGACGGTTAAAAGTCATCACTGTTATAATTTTTAAAACAATAATTGTTATTAATGTCACTGAATGTATTTTTCGTAGCAACGAAGGGCATCTGACGTAATACTCTTGACGATGGGAAATTATCAAAAATTATCAGTTTCATTTAGATTTCTGTAGCTTTCTATTGGTCAGAATCTCCTATGAATGAAATAATCATCGTCACTACTTCTATAGTCGGACATGAATTGTATATTTTCCATACGCCTCCAATGCCTGCTGAGCTTTGTAGATATTGATATTATTATCATTAAAAAACAAATAAGGTTAAAATTAATAAACATCTAACAAAATACTACAACAATAAAGAATGCCCCTCTAAAATTATTCATTCCTATAAAGCTCCCATTATGCCATAAACAAAGAAAAATATCGTTATAAAACTAATAAAAAGTATAAAGACTACAATAAATTAAAACAAAAAGATCAAACATATTTCTGAAGCAATAAATAATGCCTTCCTAAAATAGTTCAGTCCTGCAAAAAAAAATAAAGAACAATTAATGTTGTTCTGAAGCTATTTTCTTGTGGCATTTTTACAATTTTAACTATTTAGAATGGGAAATAAGCCACAATATTATTAAAAAATGATTTTTATTAACGTTTCGACGCCCAAATCGGGTGCCGTTGTCAAAATACAAAATACAGTATTTTGTATTTTGACAACGCCACCCGATTTGGGCGTCGAAACGTTAATAAAAATCATTTTTTAATAATATTGTGGCTTATTTCCCATTCTAAATAGTTAAAAAAGAACAATTAAGTAGATTTTAAAAAATGTTAACACTAGTTGCCGATATGGTGTCTTAATCAAAGTAATTCCACATATTAAATATTCCGTTTGGTAAAAAGTTCATTCTGGATCTTGTTGTCGTCTGTTCTCTCTTTAATTTGTAACGGTTAACGGTGACCTCATAATCGTTCGTCTTGATTTAGCGTGGATATCGTGTTGAGGTTTCCAAAATTATATTTTAAAATTCGGAAGGACATGATTTAAGTCACCTCGAAGACCTCTATGCTCAAATGTCGTTAAATTAGCCATGGAGAGTCTATCTTCATAATTAGGTCTTACACGGCCAAATGCCAGTGTTGTGGCATTACATTAAAGATTTTCAAGTAAGGTTCATCGAGGTTAGAGATATTCGTGTAAAAAATTTACGGATTAGAAACAGTTTCGAATTTGCAACGTTTACACGCCGACACTATGTAGTCAGACCAATTAAAGTTGCTGTTAGTTCTCACTCCCAAGATATTTGTGGGAGGCTCTATGAGATGTCCATTAATAAAGTATGGTAGTTGGAGGGACGCCGGTGTTCAACATTCCTCCATGGAGAGTTTGGAGTAGTTCCAATGTCTCTTTCCAGCGTTTTGCACTTGCAGTAAGTTCAATGTGTCGCTAAGCCTTCGATAGCTAAGAGGAGAACTTTTAATGAACCGTAAGATGCTGTAATTCTGGCCTGTTGAATTTTTAATGTAAATAAAACACTTTCTATTTTGCTATCACTGTAATGAAGTTGAAAAGGGCAAGAAATAGAATTTTACATGTGAACAATTGAGTTAACAACTTATCCGTGAAAGACGCCACTACACATATATTTACACTTTGTACCGGCTTTTTGCTAATTGCGGCGTGAAGAATTCTCTTCGAAAAAGCGTAAATGAAAAGAGGTTTTTGCGTACGTTCTTAATGAGTGTTGATAGTTGACTGACTGTTGCACCCTTGCATCCCGTTAACAAAACTTTCCGTTGGGTGCTTTGGGTAAAAGAAGGCGGAGATTAACATTCTTGGAAGATTTCACTGCGTAATGGAATTATTTTATGGTTGTTACAGAGGCGGAGCGGAAATTTGTTGTTGGTGAAATAGAGTTTATTTTGGGTGGAGAATACAGTTCTCCAACATTCCCCCCGGCGTTAGAGCCTTGTGGTCTAACCTACTCTTCTATACCTTGATTAGGGAGAACCGAAATTTTAGAGATTGCCCTTGTGAATTGACCATCGATGGTCTTCAACTTGACCACTCTGACTTTGCCATCTTGCCCGGGCATTGTATCAACTACCCGTGCTAAAGGCCATTTTAGAGGAGGTACATTATCCTCTCTCAGAAGAACTAAGTCATTGACTTTTACGTTTTCCCTTGGTCGGGACCATTTTGGAGAATTTTGTAACCGGTTCAAGTAATCAACAGACCACTTTTTCCAGAAACTTTGTTGTATTTTTGCAATTTGCTGAAACATGGATAGTTTATTTTCCGGAATTTTTTGTAAGTTTTGCTCAGGATGCGCTGACAGGCTGGAGCCAATTATAGAATGCCCAGGACTGAGAAAGGTGTAATCTGAAGGGTCGCTGGACATGGAACAGATAGGCCTTGAATTCATCACAGCTTCAATTTGAACCATGACAGTGTAAAACTGTTCGAAAGTGAAAGAAGAACAGCCTATTAGCCTACGCATATGATATTTTGCGCTTTTTACTGAAGCTTCCCAGAGCCCAGCCCAATGAGGAGATCTAGGGGGGATAAACTTCCATGAGGTTTGATTTTCAGAAAGGTATTCCATAATGGTTTGAGAATTAGACTTATTTTGAAAAAATTTGTATAAGTCATAGAGTTGGTTTTTTGCACCAGAAAAACATGTGGCATTGTCACTGTAAATGACGGTTGGGTTACCACGTCGGGAAATGGATCTCTTAAGTGTTAATAGAAAGGAAGAAGTTGTTAGCTCAGAAACAACCTCAATGTGCACAGCTTTGGTCACCATGCACACGAAAATGGCTATGTATGCCTTGAGTTTTGGCGCTTTTCGGAGTGAAGAAGATTTTAACAGAAAGGGTCCACCATAATCTACACCCACTTTTTGAAAGGGTCTTGTTGTAATGGACAACCTATCTTCAGGTAAATTACCCATAAGCTGTTGTGCAGGAGCACACGAAAATCGGAAACATATGGTGCAGTTGCGAATGATTCGTTTTGCTTCCTTTACACCATTGAGAGCCCAGAATTTCAAACGAAGATTTGAGAGAACTGTTTGCGCACCAGCATATCCCAATCTGAGATGTTCATTTTTGATGATAAGATTGACGATAGGATTATTGGAGGGGAGCAGTATCGGATGTTTTTGCAAATAGTCTATGTCGGGACAGTTCGTAAGTCTGCCTCCAACTCTGAGAAAATTAGAAGAATCTAAAAATGGTTTTAGTGACATGAAGTTTTTATTCGAAATAAATTTGTTATTTCTAAGCGCCGAAATTTCTTTTGAAAATGCATCACCCTGTATTTTCTTGATGATGAAATCCATTGCATAATTTAACTCCGCAACAGAAAGAGGTTCAGAAATTTTTTGTTTTTTACAATTAGAAATAAAACGAAATACGTACGCTACTGTACGTTTTAAGCGTGAAATATTTGAGAAACGTGAGAAAATTTTTATCCAGAAATTTTCCACATTAGAATTTACCACGAGGCTTATTTTTCTTTCCTCGGGTAGGTTTTCGAGAACTTTGTCATTTACTAGATTGGAAACATTGAAATTTTTATCTCGCAAGCATTTGGGACCTTGCCACCAGAAGTCGCTATTGAGAATTTCAGAACCAGACATTCCTCGAGAAAGAAGGTCTGCGGCATTTTGCGCAGACTTTATGTGAAGCCATGTAAAGTTTTGAGTCAACTCTTGGACAAGAGCTACCCGGTGAGCCACGAAAACCGACCACCGACTTGGATGACTTTTACACCACGACAGAGCTATTTGGGAGTCTGACCAGAGGCTGACTGAATGAAATTTTATAGATTGATTTTCAAAGATAGAAATTATTTTTGCAACAAGTTTTGAAAGAAGAACCATTGCGCACAGCTCAAGCCTAGGAAGTGTTACCGTCTTTAACGGAGTTATCCTTGATTTGGAAGAAACTAATGCACAAGAGATGGTCTCATCCGAATAGAAAGTTCTTAAGTATACGCATGCGCCATAAGCTGCCATGCTGCTGTCTGCAAATCCATGAAGCTCAACCTTCAGAATTATTTTTTCAGAAAAATAGAAACGAGGAATTTTTAATTGTTTTAATTGTGACAAGTCCTATAGAAAGTTGTTCCAATCGTTTAGAATAGTTTTGTCCGAAATTTCTGTGTCCCAGTGAATTTTTTGCAGATAGAGTTTCTGCATAAGCATTTTGCCTTTAACAATAAACGGATTGATGAGTCCCAGAGGGTCGAAACATTGCGCTAACGCAGATAGGATTTTTCTTTTTGTTATTGGTGGGCAGAAATTATTTTCGGGGACGGAAATTGTTATTTGGTCTTCCGCAGGGTCCCATTTTAGGCCAAGAACCTTACTGGAAGTGGAATCGAAATTTAGGTCATATTCCTGAGTAGTATTTTTTGAATGTTCTGGGTTGATTTGTTGTAGGAATATGGATGAATTTGAATGGAATTTATGTAAAGTAAACCCATGGCGGTTTAGAACAGAATTTAATTGCTGAAGTATTTCGAGCAATTCTTGAATATTATTTGACCCACATAAACCATTATCTACGTAGAATTGGTTTTCGAGAAAATGCGAGGCCAATGGGAATTGAACTTTATTTTTATTTGAAATTTCTTGCAAGACTCTCGTCGCAAGAAACGGGGCGCTATTCGTCCCGTATGTGATAGTATTTAATTGAATACATTTTATAGAATCGTGGGTATCGTCCCTCCATAGAATATTTTGTAGAAAGCGTTGATCTTTGTTGATCCACGTCTGTCGAAACATTTTTTGAATGTCACAGGAAAATATGAATTTGTATTGCCTGAAACGAACCAGAATGTCGAATAAATCGGGTTGAACCTGATACCCTTTTAATGAAATGTCGTTCAGACTTTTTCCTGTAGAGCTTTTACAACTAGCGTCCATGACGACACGCAAAGTTGTACTTTTATTTTGTTCGTTGATGACACATAAATGTGGAATAAAATATTTTTTGTCCGAATTTTTATTTACGAACGAAAGAGGTACATATTCAGCATGCCCTAAAGAAATATATGTGTCAATGAAATTTTTGTACTCGAAAAATAATTTTTTATCTTTTTGGAATTTATTTTCGAGTGAAAGAAAACGCCGTTTGGCTATAGAAAATGAATCACCCAGTAATTGGTGTTCTTGTGCACTTTTTAATGGAATATCTACTTCAAAGCGTCCATTTTCAAGGATCTTTGTTGTAGTTTGAAATATTTGTTCGGCCAGCTCGTCAGCTTCCGACAGAATAGGTTTTTGAGAAAGTTCTTCCACGTTCCAGAATTTCGTGAGCAGCTCGTCCGTGCTACACGTAGAAAGTAGAGCAACATCTCCAGAAGCATTGTTTGCTACTGTAGGTGCCGTCAAGTGAGGAGCAATCACGCCGGCTATTAGGTACCCCAGATGAGAAGCCTGCAAAACTGGAAGCCTAGGGCCCAGAGGAATTATGTCAGGAAGAATTAAGTCGTAGTACAAATCAGCCCCAACCAAGATGTCTACCTGACTAGGTTTGTGATATGAATCGTCGGCGAGAAAAACGTCCCTTGGAATTGGTAATTTTTTTGTAAGAATGCGGAACTGTGGAAGATTGCAAGTAATATTTTCTAAGATGGCACATGAAATTTTGAAAGACTTTTTATTATAGTTAGAATGCATTTTTATGTTGACCATCTTTTTTGAAACCGAATTACTTTGGCCTATGCCAGAAATGTTTAGAGATATGTCATATGGCTTGTAGCCCAGCCTATCAGCGAGACACTGGGTACAAAAGCTATTTTGACTTCCCGTATCGAGTAACAATCGGGCCGTTAAAGGTTTCCCGTTTTTGTCGAAAATGGTTACTTTGGCCGTAGCTAGAAGTATGTTTAAATTTTTTACGGACAAGGCAGAAAAGGAATTTGTAAAAGGTTCTTGCCCTTGAAACGAAGGACCTTGAAAGTTTGAATTTGACGAATGTTCGCGTTCGTAATTGTTTGAATTTGTAGAAGTGGACGGACTTTCATTTTTATGGGTCGTAGAAAAAGTATTATGTTTACCCGAATTATTATTTGGTGCCAGAATGTGCAAATTTGTATTATGGCGCCTTTTACAAACGGTACATACATGTTTTGATGAACAATCTTTAGAATTATGCCTACCTAGGCAATTTACGCAGAGACCTTTTGAATTCACGAATTTTATTTTGTCATCATGCTGAATGTTTTTGAAAAAGTGACACTTGTAAATTTTATGACCTTGCTTTTTGCAGAAAATGCAATAAAAATCAGAAACTAAATTATTTGACGTATTATTTTTATCTGAATCCTCTGAAGTGTTATTACTGGATGCATGATGTGAAACTTTTACGTTTTTGGCTTGCCTAGGATTTGTATTTTCCAGGCTTTCCAGAACAATGCACCTTTTTTCAAGAAATTTAAGAAAAACATCTAATTTTGGTACATCTGAATGATTTCGCTCAGTTTCAAAAAGTCTCCTTGTTGAAAAATCTAATTTGCTTTCTAGCAGGAAAACTAAAATTATATCAATGAGCTCTGCACTTGAAAATTGCAAATTTTTTAGCAATTGCATATTTTTTGTTACGGTAGTTAGAAAATTTCTGAGGGCTTGCGGTGAGCTGTTTCTCAGTGTAGGAATGTCTATAATCTCTGTTAAGTAAGAATTTATAATTGTGACCTTATTCTGATAGCGGTTCTTTAGAATATCTAAAGCAATCGAAAAATTTTCATTTGTGACTTTCAAAGAATCCACCAACTTAAGAGAATCACCCTGTAGGTAACTTTTCAAATAAAGAAACCTTTGGATGTCAGAAAGGGACTGATTTTGTATTATCAGTGTGTCAAAGAGCTCAAAAAAACTTTCGAAGTCCCCTATTTGCCCGGAATATTTGCATATGCTTATTGCCGGGAGCTTTACGGCCACTTGCTTAGCGGCAGCGACGCTCCCTGTATTGGTAATATCCAATGCTCTAATCGAACTTTGTATTTTTGACAGAACCGCAAAATAATTTTCTTCAAATATGGCACGATCACATTTTTGAGAATCGTCCAGGAATTCAATTTCATCCTGTACGTTATTGTAATCAGAGAACAGGTCTTGTAATCGACCTTCTCTTGTTTTGAATGAGAAAACATCTTTTTCCGAGTCATGGTTTGCTTCTAGCCACGTTTGAATTCTATTAACAGAATCTAGAATGGAATGCTTTTTGTTTAATAATTTACTTAAACCTTTTTTGCTCATTGTAATAACTTTAATTTGTTTATTTTTGAATGAAATTATTATTTATTTTTGAATTTTAACAAGCATGCAATATTAAACCAAAAATTCAACCCTGAATAGTTCTTTAAATAGTGTTTAACTTTATTAGAGTAACATTTCGCAAGAGATCTTTGAAAATTAACTTTTTGAATTTACATATATAGAAAAGTTTATTTTGTACGTCACCCCTGGGCTCTTGGTACTTGAATGTGGGCTGCTTTTCCTGGAATCAGCTAGTCCTTGAACACCACTTCTTGAAGTAAACTATTATCACTGTTTTTGTTCACAGAATGTTTATTTGTCCGTAGAATAAATAACGCAATCACTTTGTCTCTTGGAATTATTGTCTATTCGACGAGAATATCCGAAAAACGCGACACTTATAATGTCTTTTAGAAAGAGTTGGCATTAGCCAGAAATGTTTTTTGACAAAATAATAGAATTAGATAGAAACTTGAATTGAGTGTTTTTTGGCCAGAAAAGTCCGGTCGATGGATCAAATGTGGCTCTAAGGGCCAAATTCGGCTCTTAGAAATAAAATCCGGTCTCGGAGGAACAAAATGGAGGGACGCCGGTGTTCAACATTCCTCCATGGAGAGTTTGGAGTAGTTCCAATGTCTCTTTCCAGCGTTTTGCACTTGCAGTAAGTTCAATGTGTCGCTAAGCCTTCGATAGCTAAGAGGAGAACTTTTAATGAACCGTAAGATGCTGTAATTCTGGCCTGTTGAATTGTTAATGTAAATAAAACACTTTCTATTTTGCTATGACTGTAATGAAGTTGAAAAGGGCAAGAAATAGAATTTTACATGTGGACAATTGAGTTAACAACTTATCCGTGAAAGACGCCACTACACATATATTTACACTTTGTACCGGCTTTTTGCTAATTGCGGCGTGAAGAATTCTCTTCGAAAAAGCGTAAATGAAAAGAGGTTTTTGCGTACGTTCTTAATGAGTGTTGATAGTTGACTGACTGTTGCACCCTTGCATCCCGTTAACAAAACTTTCCGTTGGGTGCTTTGGGTAAAAGAAGGCGGAGATTAACATTCTTGGAAGATTTCACTGCGTAATGGAATTATTTTATGGTTGTTACAGAGGCGGAGCGGAAATTTGTTGTTGGTGAAATAGAGTTTATTTTGGGTGGAGAATACAGTTCTCCAACAGTAGTAATGGGTTATTTTTGCTAATATGTAGTATGACGATTTTGCAGTATTGAGTGGAACCACTCTGAGGCCATTTGAATATTGCGTCAAGGTCGGTTTGAAGAACATGTTGGTCAATAATTGGATTCACATATAAGTTAGTATCATCCGCGTAAATGGAAACCTTACTGAATACAACGAGGGGAAGATTACTAGTGTAGCTACAAAATAGTAGTGGTCCAAGTACTGATCCTTGTGGAACTTCGCTCTTGACTGGTTTATCTAGTGAATAAGCTTCCCCAACACGAACCCGGAAGTACCTGCCGGAGAGAAAATTTTGAATCCAAATGTCTAACATTCCGCAGATACCATAGTGATCCAATTTAGCTAGTAATCGACGTTTGGGAACACGGTCAAAAGCTTTGGAGAAGTCTAAATAGAGTTCATCAAGAGGATGTCGATTGTTTAAAGATGATGACCAATATGTAAATAAATAAAGAATTATTTAGCTAATTAATATTATTCTATTTATTAAATGACAGAAAACCTTTTTAAATATATTACCAGAAATACGTGAAATTATTCTGAATAATGTTTAATAATTTATAACACCTCGCTTTAAAAAAACAAATTAATAACTATTAAGGGGTGATATTTTTCTACTTTTTACCTATAATTCATTTTATAGCATACAATCGGATAAGTAATAATGGGGGGACTCCAGTTTTACATATTTAATGTAGCAACTCCCAAAGAGGAGAATAAATGCAGCAATTGAGTAATAAGTATACTTTAGAATTTCCCATTTTACCTCTTTATATAATGTTAGCTTAAGAAAGAATAAAGTTTTAAACGTTCATTTTAAAGATACATAAAGTAGATATACTTCGATCATGGTATCTCACGCTAAGCTGAACACATCATGCAATCAAGTCATTTGCTCGTGATGTTCCTTAATATGTGTGGCAATTACACATCGTGTCCATAAAGCCGACCATTATTTCGGACTTGTGAATTAGTTGCAAAACTTACTGTTATTATTTTCTATAATATTATACGAAACTCTCATACAAAGCAAATTACTCTATCAGCTTTTAAAATACAAATATAGTGCGGCAGATTCCTGCAAATATTATAAGAATTGTGCATTTAACGATAGAAGTATATAATATGGACCGCTTATGCTACACATATAAAGGTTCAAAAGATAAGAAGTTATCTCAGATTTTGACTTTTACAAAAATGGCGGGAATTCAAAATGGCGACTATACACATGTGCCTAATAGCACGCCAACTTTTGAACGAAAAGTCCGATTTCAACAAAATTTGGTATATAGGTCCTTTTTTCATTTATAAGATCGAGATCATGAACCGGAAGAGTCGGTTTACCAGAAGTTGTGTTTTTGCTAGTTTTTTATTTAAAAATATGTTTTTTTTCAATTTTTTCACCATGTAGATATAGGTTTTTAAAAAGGTAATACCGCCATGAAAAAGAGCGTAAACATATTTTTGTAGGAAATATTTTTACCTTTATAGTGTTGTTAATTACCATTTAATAAATGTATAACGTCTCTTTTCATATATTCTTATGAGCATATAAGTAAGTCTAAGTTGGGTAAATGTGCATTGGAAATTATAAATTATTATGGGTCTATGTGAGGGCCCATAATAATTACCAGTGGCCCATAATTATGATCGTTGGAGCAACTTACTCAGACGTTAAAAATGTTCAAAGTAGGAGTTGCATATTTTAGTGTCAAGGTTCAAGGCACAGGTTTCTGCGACAGCGTTATTAAAAGAAGTAATTTAATCATAATACATCTATTCATTATACTCTAATTATTACAACAAAGTGGACTAAGAGATACAACGTATAAAGAAAAAAATCAAAGCAATAATGTTATTAGAAACAAATATCGCCACAAGCATAAAGTGTGGTACACTTTAAAGCAGCCTTATTGCATCGACACCGTCGAGTGCAGCCTTTCTTGCAGCCAGACCGAATTAGTTCTCTGCATACTTGGGGAGCCTCTGGTAATGTCGTCCAACATGTTTCCCATCTACATTTAACCTTTTTGTTCCAGCCCCAATCCACTGGTCAAGGGAGCACTGGGGCTGCGACCATCATTTGGGCCCAGCAGTGACTAGCCAGGTAAATCTCATTTTTATGTGCTGAATGAGAGCATCTTGCGTTGGAGGAAGATTGTCGATTGCTCTACATTTCTGGCTAAACAGGTGTTTTCGCGTATCACTCACTGACTTATGGCTGCTAGTACGGTCATATAACAACACTACAACGCTCTCCACTGGTTCGGCAGATCTTGTAAAATCATTATATTATTATTATACAGGTCATGAAACAATAAAATATTAAAATAAATAAAAGTATTCTAATACCGCCATTTCGAATGTCCACCATTGCCGGTATATGAAAAATCTAAGATGACCCCATTTCCAAAATCAAAGCTCTACATTTGAAGAATATGTGGTTAAAATTGTATGCTTCTATCGTTAAATGCACAATCGTTCTGGTACATGTAAAGATACGTTATGCATTTGTTAAATGGTAATTACCACAACTAAAAAGTCGAAAATATTTGCTAAAAAATATTTTTACGCTCTTTTTAATGGCGGTACTACCTTTTTGAAGAATTAATATATAGCGCATGAAAGAATTGAAAAAGAAACAACATACGATTACATAAAAACCAGGAAAAACATAACTTTCGGTAAACCATTCCTTCCTGTTCAAGACCTTGATCTTATACAATAAAAAAGACCTACATACCAAATTTGGTTAAAATTGGACTTTTCGCTCAAATGTTATCGTGCTGTTAGTCACATATGTATAGTCTCCATTTTGATTGCCCGTCATTTTTGTAAAAGGCAAAATATGAGATAGCTTCATATCTAAATTTGAACCTTTATATGTGTAGTATATGTGGTCCAAGTTATATGCTTCTACCATTAAATACACAATAATTTATAATATTTGCACGAATCTGCCGCACATATGTACATGTGAAGATACTTTATGCATTTATTAAATCGCACACCTAGTTCAATTGTACCACAACTGCAAAAAATTCGAATTTTGGGTTAAGGCTGTAAAATATTGCCTATGTAATGGCCCATCTAATGCAATACAGCATGAACTATAGCTATTTGTATAACAAGGGAGGAAAGTGCTACTTTTCCTCCCGCGAATGAAGTTTACCGCCCGACGCGTAGCGGAGGGCAGTAATCATTCAAGGGAGGAAAAGGCACTTTACTCCCATGTTATACATATTGTTTTTCCACCTTCCTCAAATTATTAACCAGTCATTTTTCATTTTTACTTAATTTATTTATGTAACTAACCAACAAAATTTATTAAAACTAAAACTAACAAGTAGGTATAATATATCTGTCAACTGTCAAATATAAGTCAAATTATTAATGTAAACATTGCTAAATCAAAATAACAATTTACTGTTTTTTACCATTCTGCAAAATACAGGATGTTTTATAAATAAACGTTAAAATGTATAGATACTTACGTAATAGAAAATAGATATTGTACAGGGCGTCAATAAGTTATATTTCATGAATGAAATACCATGACGTCAGTTTTACTTTTCCTCCCTAGGGAGGAAAAATATTTTCCTCCCTAGGGAGGAAAAGTACAACTTTGATCCCTACAATCAGATCCGGAAAAGTATACTTTCGGTAGAGGTAGGTGGAAAAAATATTGTTTTGGATACGTATAAAGTAAGTTACTTCGGTATTTCACTGTAGGGTTTTTGGAGGTTTTGAAAATGCAATATGGCCATAACTGGGAGATGTGGCGATAATATATACACTGCCACAATACAACCGGTGTAATTCAATACGTTCAATATGGCCAAAACTGCAAAAATCAAGAGAGATGTGGCGATAATATACACTGCCACAATAAAACCGATATAATTCAATACGGCCACAACTGCAAAAACCAATTGATTTTTTCATTATATTGCCGCCGTGTCTCCTAGGTATCGTTTTATAAGTGACTTTCTTCACAATGCAATATCGCCATAACTATCAAAATAATAATTACGTTTTATTTTTAATAAATTGTAATAAGATCCAGCCAATAAGTGTATAATTTGCTACCTACATTGTAATTTTGAAGCCAGTCATTCTCAAAATAAATTATTTGCAGGGCATAACGCGTTTATTACAGAACGTTCTGCTCATTTCTCGAGAATATTGTGTTTTGCACTTGTGGCACTATTGAACTAGGTGTGCGAAATAATGGTAATTAACATGACTAAAAAGTTCCAAAATATTTTCAAAAAAATATTTTTACGCTATGTTAAATAGCGATATTCCCTTTTTGAAAAATTAATATATACAGGGTGAAAAATTGAAAAAAAAACTACATATTTTTACATAAAAAACGAAGAAAACTTCAACTTCTGGTAAACGGATTTTTCCGGTTCGAGACCTCGAATTTATACATAAAAAAAAGAATCTATTTACCAAATTTGGTTAAAATCGGACTTTTTGTTCAAAAGTTATCGTGCTATTAGTCACATATGTATAGTCGCCATTTGGAATGCTTGCCATTTTTGTAAAAGGCAAAATCTGAGATGGCCTCATATCTAAATTTGAACCTATATAATTATGTGTAGTATATATTTTATGGTCCAAATTATATGCTTCTATCATTAAATGCACAATTGTTTCACATATCGGCTGAACTAATATAAAAAACGTTTGCAAAAATTTTTTGAATTGCTTTTTGGATAACTATTGTAGCTGATATTGTGGTTTTTAGGTGCTCAATTTAAAAATGAAATCCTTTGTGCCGTAATAGATACGTCATATTTTTTTACAAATTGAATATCTGGTTTACTCGAAAGAGATAAAACTAATTTATATAAAAATATGTGAAATTATCTTTACTACTTTAAAGACTTATGTTAAAAATGAGTTTTAGCTAGTTAAATGCAAAAATACGTGTTTTTATTTTTAGAGTAAATTTGCGATTCCGACAATGGTTCCCCTCATAAAATTTAAAACAATCCTCATTTTCACTTTCAGCAGTATCCAAATCATAAACTATGACCAAAATTAGTCATTCACGACACCGTGGCCAGTACCTGGTCATTTTGGGGATGCGTGCCGCTTGACTATTCGCTGTGTGCATGTGCAAGTACTTGGAGGGGATACGAGAAACGGTCGTGCGCGAATAGCGGAGAAATCTTGCAACTTTCTTAAATAATTCAAATTGTCAATTGAAATTGTCAAATTGACGTATATTTCATATCTACTGTCAACAGAGCCGGCCCGTGGGTAATATTTCACCCGTGCGAATTACTATTGTGGCGACCCCCCCACTCGCTTCGCTCATTCTGCAAACTTTCACATGCGTGTCTTAAACGTGTACTTTTAACACTTATATCATAAATAACTATTAAATTAATAAGAATTGAACTTGAAAATGAATTAAACTTAAAAATAACAATGTTGAGCTTTGGACATAAAGTGTTAGGCCTTGTAAGGCAACGAGACATGACATTGTGTTATTATGTTATAGGCTAAGTTGAGCGCAGTTAACTTTCCTAGAGTTTCTCTGGGCAAACTCATTTACAATTGCATTAACATCAATATCCTCGAGCACTGCAAACTCAATTGACATCAAAGCTAGTCCCACCAATCTGTCTTGCGACAATGAAGACCTGAGATAATTTTTTATTATTTTCAACTTGGAGAAACTCCTTTCTCCACTCGCGACAGACACTGGGAGAGTAAGAAGGATTCGCAGTGCTACACACAGGTTAGGAAAGTTCCCTACAAATCCGTTGTCTGCTAAGTAGCTCAATATGTCAACTGGGCCTTTGATTTTGCCTTTGTCTTATTTTTCGACATTGTGACCATCAATGTCACTACGCTGGCCATCAGTAAGAGCAGTGTGTAAATCCTAGCAGCATTTTAATAAGGTTTTGTCATCACTTGTGGTCTTTGAATGTAGAAACCTAAACAGTTGGTGATAGTATTGAAGCTGCTCAAATCTGTCTCCCAGAGAAGAGATACATTGATCCAAGACCGCGTAGAAGAATTTAGTTTTGAACACGATCTCAGGATCAAGAACTGTTTTATCACTTGATTCATAAGAAAACATTTTCTTCTTTTTTCTCGGCCACAGTTCACTTTCTTTAGTGAATGCTGGGCCCACTTCAATCATTTCGGCCACTTCCCTCCAATCGACTAATATTCTGTTGAATCCTTCATCACTCCTTGTTTCTTGAAAAAATTGCTTCGTTGAAGAAATCAAAGCAAGAGAGTTTGCTATGTCCATGTCAACCTCTTGAAGTTTCTTGCTTATGAGGTTTATATTAAACAAACTCATATGCCACGTTACTAAGCAGCAGATGAATCGGAAGTCTTTCAACTTTTGGCCAAACTCGTAGCTATATTTCTTGCATATGCGTCTACCCTTTTTTGGTCTTGACTAAATTCAAAAAGCACGTTGCACACAATGCAGAGAGCAAGGCGACACACCGCGCCAGTACCCCGTCGCTCAGTAGAAGAAATGGCGCGGGGTGCGCAGTATTCCTCCACACATACAATTATGTCTTTTTGTCTATAATAAAATTAAAACTGACTAAGGCTTTGTGAAATATTACTAATTCATCATAAATGAATGAATAATTGGCTTAAAAATTGATATAATTTAAATAATTGATCGCTTTTTATTTTTTTGGGTAGGGGGGAAATTCCCCCCAAACCCTTGGCGCCCTGTGCGGGCGCACGGCTCGCACGGCCCTCGGGCCGGCTCTGACTGTCAATGAAGAAGACAAATTATATATTGCTTTACAATATTGATATGATATGCAATTATTATATAAAAGTAAATTTAACTAATTGTATTTTGCTTGTAGTTGTGCATTTTTATATTTAATTTTATATACTATATACAATTGTTTACCTTTTAATAACATGACCTTAATATTACTTTTTCTTCTTATATTTTTTGAGCTATGGCCTTGACAATTGTCCAACAACCAGGACTAATAATTGGCCAATATAATTAAAAGTGCTAAAAATATTGCTGAGCTATGAAACCAGGTGTCGCTTTTCCGAACTTGTACGGTCCGAATAACTTATCATAATGTTATATTTAAATGAATAAGAATGTTTTATTAAAAATTGTTTCTAATTATCCTCCTTCTTCCTCTTCCTCTTTATAAGCAGTTCTGCTTGTTAATTGGCGGATTGATACCTGTTATGGAAGGTTGTCACTCCATCTTTTGCGAGTCCGGCCGATACTTCTCCTATCGATTGGTAATTTATATCTTGCTATTTTGACCACACGGACCTACGCCATTCTGCTTATCTGGTTACTGCATCCTTTCTTCTATTTAGTTTACTTACGTTTATACACTGTACGTTACATTTTCTTCTAATATTTTAGTATGATAAAATTGATCCAAATAATGGCATAACCCAGACATCCAAAGTGAAAGTTATAATGTTCAGAAAAAAGTCACACCATTTTGAGCGTC
Source organism: Diabrotica virgifera virgifera (assembly GCF_917563875.1). Lineage (NCBI taxonomy): Eukaryota > Metazoa > Arthropoda > Insecta > Coleoptera > Chrysomelidae > Diabrotica > Diabrotica virgifera. The sequence goes on along the minus strand of NC_065445.1, from coordinate 60,043,563 downwards.
GGTTTTTTGGGGGGGGGAAGGGGGAGAGGGGGAGAAATCGGTAAATTCGTAGTTTTTTACGTTTTTCGTCAATATTTCTAAAACTATGCGGTTTAGCATGAACCACCTTCTATACAGAAATGTTCTACATTAAATTTGAAATAAAAAAGGTCCTATGCATAATCCTTCTAAAATGAACGGTTCCAAAGTTACGGAGGTAGTATAGTGTAATTGGTCCAAAAAAACGCCTAACCCAGACATCCAAAGTAAAAGTTTTCCTCCAACACCAAATTATTCTATATGGTCCACATATTGTTCAGTAAAAAGTTACACAATTTTGAGCGTCCGTTTTGGGGGGGAGATGGGAGGAGAAGTCGGTAAATTAGTAGTTTTTTTACGTTTTTCGTCAATAGTTCTAAAACTATGCTTTAGCGTAAACAATGTTCTATAGAAAAATGTTCTACATAAAATTGAAAACAAAAAAGGTCCTATACATAATTGTTAGAGAATCAACGGTTCCAGAGTTACGGAGGTTGAAAAGTGGAGGTTTTCGATACTTTTTATATTATTTGGAAAATTCATGATAATTTTGGGTGGTGAGGTTGACGTCTCTTCAAGGGCTTATCACTAACATACCATCGGCCACTGAAATAGCAAATTTTATTTACAAAAAAAATTCTTTCATCAGTAATAATATTATAAATTGCCCAAAAAATATAAAAAGTATCGAAAATATCCACTTTTCACCCTCCGTAACTCTGGAACCGTTGATTTTATAACAATTATGTATTGGACCTTTTTTGTTTTAAATTTTATGTAGAAAATTTGAGTATAGAACGTAATTTACGGTAAAGCATAGTTTTAGAAATATTGACGAAAAACGTAAAACAACTACTTATTTACCGACTTCTCCCCCATCTCCCCCCCAAACCGGAAGCTCAAATTCGTGTAACTTTTTACTGAACAATATGTGGACCATATAGAACAATTTTGTGTTGGAGGAAAACTTTTACTTTGGATGTCTGGGTTAGGCCTTTTTTTTGGACCAATTATAATATACTATCTCCGTAACTTTGGAACCGTTCATTTTAGAAGGATTATGCATAGGGCCTTTTTTATTTCTAGTTTTATGTAGAATATTTTTGTATAGAAAATTGTTCATGCTAAACTGCATTGTTTTAGAAATATTGACGAAAAACGTAAAAAACTACGAACTTAACGATTTCTCCCCCCTCTCTCCCCCCCCCCAAACCCGACGCTCAAAATGGTGTGACTTTTCTCTGAACATTATGTGGACCATAGAGAACAATTTGGTGTTGGAGGATAACTTTCACTTTGGATGTCTGGGTTTGGGTCTAGTTATACCATACTATTTTTATACTTCTTTCGATCTCTCAGGGTATTTTTTAGTTATTCTTCTCCGTATTATCCTCTCCCTTGTAATTTATTCACATAGTTGTTGCAATACATGATACAATTTTTCCCTTGTTGTTTGGTGCTTGTTATTTTCTGAGCCGTATACTCCGATAATCTTCGGGTCTTCATTCTCTATTCTTATTTTTGTTATTACAATTCTCATAGATAATGGGACTCTCTGATGGGATTTTTGGTATACTTGGTGTACCAGTAGATAAGGATACACCCCTTTTGGCCCTTTTTTCTATTGCTACTTCACTGTAGATTAGTATGTAGTCACCTAATTTTGATTGTCCTTTAGCTTTTTTTTGTTTGCTGTAGAGAGCATAATATACAGGGTGTCCAGAAACTCTCCCGACAAACGAAGACCGAAGATTTTTCAGATAATTTTGAGACAATTTAACCTAATTCACCTAGTCCGAAAATGCTTCCTAAGAGAGCTAGAACTCTTTGAAGATGGCGTCCTGAAATTAGTTTTTCTTAAATATCTCCAGAACGCTTCTATCTGAAAAAACGACAACTGGTACTCTTATTTAATTATCAGAGTTACATCGATTGCATCAATTACGAATTTCTAGTACCGGTCATAGGAGCCCATTTTGGTTAGAGCAACGGTTACTTTATCGCATAACTTTTTTGTGTTTAACTTATAAGCATTTCTGATACTGGATTATTAAATTGTAATGTATTTTAGTACTAAATGGTACTCTTGATTTAAGTCGGTAGGATTCACCGTTTTCTAAAAAAATCGATTTGAAAATTTTTCGTTTTTTAAATTGGAAAAAAATTTGAAATTTTTTTTAAAAAAACACCGTGTATTATTTTAACGACTTAAAGCAAAAGTATCTTTTAGTTCTATAATACCTCATAATTTAATCATCAGGTGTCACAAATGCTTAAAACTTAAAGACACAAAAGTTATGCGATAAAATAAACGTTGACCTACCCAAAACGGACGCATATGACCGGTACTAGAATCTCGCAATTAAGGAAATCGATTTATCTCGAGAAGACAAATAAGTGTACCAGTTTTCGATTTTCTGAATAGCTTTTTTTGAATTTTTTTTTTCAAATTCAGCAAACGAAAAATTTTTAAAACGATTTTTCTAGAAAACGGTGCATCCTACTGACTTAAAGCAAGAGTACCTTTTAGTGCTAGAATGCCTTACAATTTAATAGTCCAGTATCAGAAATGCTTAGAAGTTAAAGTCAAAAAAGTTATGCGATAAAATAACCGTTGCCCACCCAAAACGGGCGCCTATGACTGGTACTAGAAATTCGTAATTGATGGAATCGATTTATCTCTAGAAATGAAATAAGCGTACCAGTTTTAGTTTTTCTAAATATAAGCTTTCTAGAGATATCTAAGAAAAACTAATTCGAAGACGCCATCTTCAAAGATAGTTCTAGCTCCCTTAGGAAGCATTTTAGGACTAGGTGAATTGGGATAAATTGTCTTAAAATTATCTGAAGAATCTCCGGTCTTGGTTTGTCGGGAGAGTTTCTGGACACCCTGTATATTTGTTTTTCTTTAAGCACATGGGATATTTCTTGGTTGGTTGTTAAAACTTCAAAATATTTATAAAGGTTAATAGAAATAATGTATAGCGTATGCCGGATAACGTGTCTGGGAAATAAAAATCCCAAGGAAGATCTTTGGGCCTGTGCTGGATAAAGCATTAGGACAATATAGGACAAGAACTAACAATGAGCTCGAAGAACTTTACCCAGACGCCAATATCGTAAAAGAAATAAAGTCCAGAAAACTCCAATTGGCAGGACACCTCAGAAGACATCCTGACCAAAGAACAATAAGGCTGGTATGGGAGGAAGTCCCAACTGGAAGAAGACCACGTCGACGCCCTCGACTCCGGCGGCGAGATAAGATAGCAGGAGATCTGAAAGCTATGGGCGTGGATAATTGGATAGAGGTTGCTTAAGACAGAGAACAATGGAGACGTGTTGTCGAGTCGATTTCTCCTCCTCCTCGTCAGTAGTTTCCTCATTGCTGAGTGTCATGGTTCCCTATAATACGAGCAACTATCTCTTTCCATTGGCTACTGTCCTGAGCTTCACTCATGGATTCAGAGAATGTTTTTCCACTGGGTTTCTGTACTTGATCCGTCCATCGAGTAGGTGAGCGACCTCTACTTCTGCGTCCTTCAACGTTTCCCGAAATTATAAATCTCTCAAGATTATCATCACTTCTTCTTGTAATATGGGCGAAAAATTTTAAGACGGTGGAGAGGCAAATAAAGGAAAGTCGAGTCTGAATATTAAGCTCTTGGAGGATTGAATGATTTGTTCTGTGTTCCGTCCATGAGATCCGAAACATTCTTCTCCAGCACCACATTTCCAAGGCGTCAATGCTTTTTCTGTCGTCCGATTTCATTGTCCATGTTTCGGATCCGTAACTAAATATGGGAAAAATTAAGGCACGTACTAATATTATTTTGATGTTCTTCGACAAGGAGCGATCTTTCCAGATTTTCTATAATCCACTCATAGCGTTTTGGCCATGCCTATTCTTCTACGTATTTCTGTTTCACAAGATCCTGTATTACTGATGTAGGATCCTAGATAATTGAACTCGTTAACCACTTCAAACTGGTCTAAGACTCCTGTTGTCTGAAGTGAATTTGAATAATCTACTATCATAATTTTTGTTTTTTGTTTATTGATTTTGAGACCACATCTTTTGCTTTCGGCTTCCACTAGCTGCAACAGGCTGGACATTTCTTCTTCGGATGCAGTTATTAATGTTGTATCATCTGCATATCTGAGATTTGAGATCTTCTTTCCTGCGAGAGAAATACCGCCATTCCATTTGTCGAGTGCTTTTCTCATTACATATTCCGCACAGAAATTAAAAAGACTTGGAGATAGAATACATCCTTGTCGGACTCCTCTACCTATTTTAAAAGGATCGGACTTATGGTTTTCAATTTTTATTCTGGTTCACTGTTCTCATATAGGCTTTTCACCAGAGCTGACAGATGATCAGGAACCCCCATTTCATGTAGAACTTTCCACAAAACTGTCCAGTCTACACAGTCAAATGCCTTCTGATAATCCAGAAAGCAGATGATCATCGGAATTTTGAATTCTCGTGCTTTCTCAATGAGTTGTCACATATTAAGAATTTGCTCCCTTGTGCCTTTACCCTTCACGAAGCCTGCCTGTTCTTGTGGTATTTGTCTATCCAGGTATGTCTGCATGCGACACTTGATGATTCTCAACAGAATTTTACTTGGGTGTGAAATTAGTGAGATGGTTCGGTAGTCACTACATTTTGTGGTTACGCCATTCTTATGAATGGGAGTAAATAGTGCGGTACACCAATCACTGGGCAATTTGCCGATTCTCCATACATGATTGCACAGTCTCCACATTAATTAGAGACCATGTTCACCCATGTTCTGTAAAAGTTCTGCCGTGATGTCATCGCAACCAAGTGATTTATTTCTTTTAAGGTGTTTTATGGCTTCATCGACTTCAGACTTTAGAATATCTGGTTCTAGGGTTGTTGTTGAGACTTGCAGTGCTGTTATATGATTAATGTTAGTTTTAACTTTATAGAGTTCTGTGCAGTATTTCTTCCAAGTCTCCAGAACCGCATCCATATCCCTACCCATATTACCTGTCATCCTCTACAGCCTAATTTCTTGGTTTGAATTCCCGAGCCAGTAACTTTACTTTCTGAAAGAGATCTCTTGTTTCATTTCGATATAAGTGGATTTCTACTTTCTGGCAAATGTTAGACACATATTTATTGTCTTTATCTTTTCGGCAATGTCTTTGGATTTCTCTTGATAATCGAGTCGACTAAAACTCACGAAAGGTTGTAACACCACGGAGTAAGTAAGTAAATAAACATGCCAGATCAACTACTATTAAATAATATAATAATTAAGTTGACAAAAACTAAATTAATTATATTTTGTTTTAGACATTTCTAAATACTAGGTTTAAAATGTATCTAATTAAAGATAATGCAAATACAATTTTGCTTTTGAAGAGTTTCTGGTAATTTTCATTGCTGTTAAAAGTAATTACAACTAAGGGAAAGTTTGAATTTCCCCAATATACACGTTTCTATCGACGAACTACGTCAAGAATAAAATTAATTAAAACTGACTAATAACCGTCAAATAATTCTTGATGCTGATTAAGTGGTACGTAATAATATTGCATACAAAGGTAACGTTTCAGTTCTGTTTCGCGAGATGCAGTATTTTGACAAAATTAATGATCGCACAGCTTTAAGCTTTCTATTGATGTTTTAGTTAGATGTAGTTTAAATTAAGCGGTGACTTTATAGAGTGAAAAGCAAACTTTACAATAGTCACGTCTCAGTATTTTGGTGTTATCATGCAGTGTGCCCTAATAAGTATACTCCAGTTAACTCATCAAATTTAGAAAATGTACGGGGGGCATTGAGCGTGCAGCGAAAACCGTTTATTCGATTAACACGCGCCACGCTTTTCTTTGACGGATGTGTTAGATTTTTTCAATTATTTTTTAATTTTTTGCTTTTTAGTTGATTTTTTTATGATATTTTTAATTTTAGTCACTCGTAACTAAAGAAAAGCGTCTCTTAAAAAATTTTTTTTCATATTTTTTTATTGATTATAACTTTTAAAGTATTCACTTCCTAGAAAAGTTGTATTGACATAAAAGTTGCGTAATTAAATTTGCTACAATAAATGATTGGTAAAAAATTTTAAAAATTGTCACCCTTGTTACAAAATAGCAATAATTTCGAAAAAACCATAAAAAAAAACAAGTAGTCATATTTTACATTTTTCACGCATTATGCTACACTTAGGACCTTCATATTTTACACATAAAAAACGTTATGATAGAGTCAAAAAATACTGTAAATTTGATTAAGATCGGTTTAAAATATTTTGCAAAATAAATTTTGCAATCCAGCTTTCGCAAAAAAAAATCATTTTTTCAAAATGTTGCAGGACTGAAAATAAAGCAGATAGCAAGTTGATATTTTTTTGCATATAGAAGAATACTATACCTTTAATTTTTTATTAGCCAAACTAAAATCGATTAACTACCAGGGCGCCAGGAATTTTTTTAAATAAACATTAATTTTTGGTGCTACGCGTAGGACAGCGGTGTTTGATTCACACAAGTTGATTTCCACCAAAATTTCTTCCAATCTTTTTCTAATATATTATTTTCTTACTCTATATTTTGTTGTATTTTAATATTTTATTTCCACAAAAATTAAAACTAATTTGATTATTATTTGCGAAATATTGTTTAAACAATTGCATATGTTTAAAAATAATAAACTTTTATTCTATAAGTTAAAATATCTGAACAAAGAAAGTTTTTGCTAAAAAAAAGTGTTATTTCAAAGGACAGAGTATGTGTTTTTATTTTGCAATAAACAAATTTATTTATTTATATTGAAATGTACTGGAAATTAAAATTTATCAATCATTATCAAAGGTCATTGGAATGCCCAATCAGAGCAAACTATCCGATGTCCTGCGCGTAGCACCAAAAATTAATGTTTATTTAAAAAATTCCTGACGCCGCGGTGGTTAACTGATTTTAATTTTGCAAATTGCAAATGAAAGGTACGGTATTCTTCTATATGCCAAAAAATTCAACTTGCTGTCTGCTTTATTTGCAGTCCTGCAATATTTTGAATAAATTAATTTTTTTTGCGAAGGCTGGATTGCAAAATTTATTTTGCAAAGTCTATTGAACCGATCTTAATTAAATTTACAGTATTGTTTTACTATATCATAAAGTCTTTCGGGGTTAAACATGAAGGTCCTAAGTGTAGAATAAATGGTTGAAAAACGTATAATGCGCATACTTGTTTTTTTATGTTTTTTTTTGCAATTATTGCTTTTTTGCAGCAAGTGTGACAATTTTTAAAATATTTAACTAATCATATATTATACAAAATTTAATTACGCAACTTTTACATTGGTGCCACTTTTCTCGGAAATAAATAATTTTAAAGCTATAATCAAAAAACGAAGAAAAAAATCGAATTTTTCCTTCATTTTTTGACATTTTGATTATTTAAACAATGTTCCGGACCTTTTTGATTGGGAGAATAACTCAAATATTATTATATGAGTTACTTTCAAGTAATTTCTGCAAAAAAATATGAGTCGCCTCTTAACTTCCAAATGTATTAATATTTTTACAGGTGCGCCCTGGTCTATGCTCAGTTCCACTTAAGCCTCGTAGCTGTTTAAATGGCGTCTTCCAGATCCTGATAAACTACTGATCTTTGCCTGATTTGTTGGTTTGTTATGTGGTCTCGAAGGCTCACGTTCAACATTGGACGTTCCATGGCTCGTTGTATAACTCTGAGTTTACTTGGTCAATTTTGTCTGACGCATAGTATTTTGGTGTTAACATGCAGTGTGCTGTAATAAGATTACTTTAGTTAACTTCATAGATTTTTCCAAAATATGCTATTTCTTTTTCTTTTGCTTTTACAACTCTTCGTAAATCTTTGCCGCGTTTACTATTATCGTCTTCCATTGGTTCCTACCTGTGCTACAATTTCCCATAGTCTCACTTCCATCGTCTCCATGTCTTCTCTGACTGCATCTTTCCACCTTTTTTTAGGTCGTCGTGACGGTCTTCTACCGTCTGGTCTTTTCCCAATACGGTGTCGTGAATGACTAATTTTGGTCATTATGTTTTTGATATAGCTGAAAACAAAAATGACGTTTGCTTTGAATTTTATGTGTGGGAACACTATCAAAATCGTAAATTTACCTCAAAAATAATAAAATGAAATCAAGTTTGTTGCGTTTAACTCGCTACAGTTTTGTACCATTTTAATATTTTTTCCTGAAATTTTTACAGTATATATTTCTCAACTTTTTGAAAAGAATAGTATTTGTTTCAAGCTTTCGGTCTTATTATACTAAAAATTATTAAGTTTTTTAATGTAAAAGATGCAGATTCTTGAATTGCAAAACCTAATCGAAAAAGTTGAGTGACACGAAGGTTTGTAATCACGTTTGTGTTAAAACACAGATACAAATAAGTTTTCTGGAAAGTTTTAGATCAAAATGATTTATAGAAAAAACAAGCTGGAAATTCGAGCATTATCATAACGAAAACTTTGTTTATTTACGTATTTCAATTCATAACATGGAAAATTACTGTTATGAAAAGCTGTTTAGAATTAAAAATTATGTTTTAATTTGCAATTATATCATTATAATTCAAATGTTGTGAACTATAAAGGTATTTTACTCTTGATCGAAACTCATATTTTTTATATACCTCGTATAAAATTAATAAAATTTGATATATTATGATGTTTGCATCATAAATCTTAGACCATGAAGAGCTTTTTATGAAGAATAACTTTTCCATAATATCCATAATTTGAGAAAAACCTTCAAATATTTTTTCCATTAAAAGGATGTAATTGAAGAGTCCATTTATCATTATCTTTTGCCATTAAAGGGGAGGCCGTATACTCGTACAAACCTTTTTAAAGTTGTTAATAAATTATTGCTCAAAATATACTTCAATTATATTTTTTATTATTTTATATAATAATTAAATTCACTATCAAATATCATTTATATTTTATTATTACCTAATTACAAATTTAGTTTACATTTACGAAGTGTCAAACTCAAATGTAAATAACCCATGATTTGCTTAACAAATTCAGATTAAAACTAGCCAACTTACAATCAACGATTTCAGTTGACGTTTAGTGTGTCGGCAGAAAATAAAATGATTGTGACGTCACATTTTAGAATTTGAGGTCGGTTATCTTGAAGATGGTTATATGGATGGATATATCAAAATGCTGTTTTCAGATTTGGATTCAGGAGACCAAACTACATAGTAATCCATCGGTAAATCGGCTCTAAGTATTGCAGGAGCGGCAACGTACGAAAGAACAGTCTTTTCGAATTTATAAACGAAAGTTTTTCGTTGAAAATGGCGCCACTTTTAATATCGACGTTATATTATACATCCCAAAATAACGCTTATTTTTCGATATACTGACCATGGGTGGTGAATGGCTGATTTTGGTCTTACTTTGTTTTTGATGGTGCTTAAAACTAAAATGAGGTTTATGTTGCAGATTCGTGAATTTCAAAGTTAAATCGCAAAAGTTACGTCATAAAATTTAAAATTTTGCTTTTTAATCACATTGATCTTAAAACACAGAGTCCACAGAAGTTTTCTGGGGAGTTTTAGATCAAAATATTTCACAGAAAAAAAAATTGTGCAACTTTTAATTTTAAGAAAAACGTGATTTAATTTTTTTTATTTTTAGAGTAAAATTGCGATTTTGACAAACGATCTCACACGTATAATTCAACATAAACTTCATTTTCGTTTTTAGCACCATCAAAAGCTGCATCGCTGCAAAAGCAGCACCTTCGTTTTCAGCACCATAAAGTAAGACCAAAATTAGCCATTCAACACCCATGGTCAGTATCTCGAAAATATAAGCGTTGCTTTGGGGAATTATAACGTCAATATTAAAAGTATCTCCATTTTTTTCTATAAAATATTTTTATCTAAATCTTTCCAGAAAACTACTTTTAGGTCTGGATCCCGCGTATGAAAAAAAAGTTAATTAATAGCAAGCTGAAAATTTGTTAATAGCTTAAGGGTGTCTAGTCGGACAAACTTTGATATATGGGAACATTGAAACAGGGGCAGTTTTAATTGTGGAACAGGTTAAAAATTTGGAACGGTCAGACCACGAAAACCGCACATGTATTTTGTCCGACAGAACAGACTTAAACTCTCCGAACAGAGATTAAACTCTCATGCAAAAATTAGACTGCTATTTTTCACCAAATGGGCGTTTTAATGAGTGAAACATGTAAGATATGTCAAATGACAGGAATTATGACAGGTGATAAATAGCAGTCTGATTTTTTGCATGAGAGTTTAATCTCTGTTCGAAGAGTTTAAGTCTATTCTGTCGGACAAAATACACGTGCCGTTTTCGTGGTCTGGCCGTTCCAAATTTTTAACCTGTTCCACAATTAAAACTGCCCCTGTTCCAGTGTTACCATATATCAAAGTTTATCTGACTAGACACCCTTAAGCTATTAACAAATTTTCAGCTTGCTATTAATCAACTTTTTTTTCATACGCGGGATCTAGACCTATTTAGATTCTATATTATTTTAATACGAACGTGATTAAAATAGTTATTTATGAAACAGTTCGTGAAGTATGCTTTTTGCGAATGCACGCGATGTTTAGAGTACGAGCGACAACGGAGTACATCGCGTAAGTTCTCAAAAAGTACTTCACACGCAGTTTCATGCAATATTTTATCTATGACGAACAAATAAAAAAACTGTAACTCTTCGTCACTGGAATTTATTTCTATTCTACATTTTTTAGAACTTTGACCTTTAAAAATTCTAACTTCTTTCGAACCACAAAACTGTCAAAACTTTTGTCGTAATTTATTGCTCATTATGTCATCTCCGTGACAACGCGAAAGTTAAGGATATTTGATGATATGAAAGTGTGTCAAAAACAGTGCGAAAAAGTAAGTCCCATTTAAAATACATTGTTACTTCACGCACACTTTAAACACTTATCGCACTGCTATCTATAATGACAGTTTTCACAAACTAAAAAGTTATGCATAATATGACATAGAGTAGATAAAGCTAATTTTGCACTCCAGTGTAAGTATAATCAAAATTAGCCATTCACCACACCGTGGTCAGTATCTCGAAGAGTTTGTTTTGGTGTGTGTCGCTCTTATACAGTACGTAAAACGTTCAGCTGGACATAGGGAATATAGATTGAGAAACTTGTGGCAACTGCGCTAACCTGTGTTAGTTGAAGCTTCTGTTCGAGTATGAGTTTTTTATGCAATAGAGCTGTTAGAACGAATAGAATGAGTGAGTTTTGAAACAAGGCTGTCCATAAATAAATCAAAAACAAAGTTTATGATTAATGAGTTAATAATTTTCCTTTAATTTTTAAAATATTTATTATTTAAAAACTAATTTCAAAACTAAACAGTTTTTCCATTCTCTTAGGCCAAGAATATTTAGCTACTACATTGTCATATATTTTGACGTTTCTTTTTGTCAGTCGAAATGAGTTGTCAATTTTGAGGTTAATGCTAACAATAAAATTGTCATCGAGAGAGCTCAGTTGCCACAATTACCTCAATATAATACAATGTATTTATTTATGTATCTAAATATATACAATATATGTTCCCTATGTCCAGCTGAACGATTTACGTACTGTATTAGAATTACACAGGGTGTCCCAAAAGTAGTGGAACGGTCGAATCAACATCAACTCAACATCCGAAACTGAGAAATAGATTTCAGTAACTTTCAAAAATATATCAAATGACACCAAACTGGTGTCCCCACTCCATCCCTTAGAGGTGGGGTGAGGGGTAACTTTAAAATAGTAAATAAAACCCCCAGTTTTTAATATCTCTAGAAATACATTTTCACATAAAAAAATCAAAAATACGTGTTGAATATTTTTCAGAAATCTATCGAATAACACCAAACCTGACCCTCCACCCTACCCCCTGGAGGTGACGTGGGGGGGGGGGGTAACTTTAAGATCTTAAGTAGGAGCCCCCATTTTTATTACAGGTTCGGATTCCTCATGAAAAAATAGGTAACCTTTTTGAAAATTCGATTAATTAGCGCCATCTATCAACAATTCTAAAAAGTGATTTAAATAAAAAACACTTATTCGTTCATGACAAATCCAAAACGGCAATAAAACGGGGTGGAGTGGAGGTTCGTGTTTGGTATCACTCGATAGAGTTTTGAAAAACACTAAACAGGTTTTTTTTGAGTTTTCATTTGAAAGTGTATTTCTCGAAATATTAGACCGTTTCTGTAATTTACCTATGGTATCATGGTAAATGGTTTTTTTCAGTTAAAGCGCCATCTATCCACAATTCGAAAAAATGTCTTCAATAAATATTGGATACTTTTACGTAATGAGTCCAAATCTACAATAAAAACTGGAGGTTTCTATTTAATATTTTAAAGTTACCCCCCACCCCACCCCCAGGGGATGGAGTGTGGGGCGTATTTGAGTAATTCGATAAATATTTGGAAATTATTAAACATCCATTTTCCAGTTTTTCGATTCGATGTTTATTTCGCAAAATATACGACGTTCCGCTACTTTTGGGACACCGTATATAATTTAATTATTACGAGTTCTTAGTTGTAACGAGTAAAAAATTATTCCTAGTGTTCCAAGCATACCTAAACAAAAAATGTGCGTAATATTTTTGTTAGCGTGTTTTTTTGTATTATAAATATTTCCATAATTACAACGCAAATTAATTAAACGAAAATAACTCCGACCAAACTTTCCCGTAAAACTTGATGACAGCTTAATGAACCAATATGGAGTAAAGTGCAGCGAAAGCTTTAGGAGCATATAATATTCCTAAGTTTAATATCAACGACGAAGGTAAAAAAGATAAAACTTTTATATGGAGTAGTAAGCCACTTTTCCATTACTAGCCCTTTAGAAACACTAAAATTTTTATTAGTTTCTGAGTGGAGAATTAGTTGAGACCATTTTTATTGCCATGGCTTAAAATCTTCCAAGAAAGTTTGCAACAGTTTCTGTTTTTTTTTTGTTTTTTTGTTGGTTTTTTTAGGATCTTCCTTGGAGGCTGTGTTTTAGGGATTACTGTATTATGGTAAAGCGGATCTTTGATATGTTTCCGACCTTTGCTGCTACATAACATTATTTCTTCTCTGTATTATACAAGTTGAATAATATAACAAAGGGGTGAGTAAAAGCAAATATAAGAAGGTATTTGCTGTGGTAAAAAATAATAATTAATATAATTAGTTTTTAATGATTTCAACTTCCATCGAGTAGTAAATTTTCCATCACTTTAATTGTGTCCAATCAGATTATTATTATAGTGGGAATAATTTTTAGGTATTTTGTATGTGCTTAATTACAGCGACGTTCTTAGTTTTGACAACTGTCACATTTAAGAAAATGAACCATAATAGACTTTTTTGCACGACTGATCATTTTTGACTGTTTACCGTGACAGATTTTACGTCAGTAGGTGACATTTACTAGCAACTCGACGGTAAGTCATCCAACTCGACGGTAAGTACTCCAACTCGACGGTAAGTAATTCACTTACCGTCGAGTTAAAAAATCTTTTAATTTTAATTTATTTTTTGAAAGAATAAAGAAAACTAACGAATTATTTATTAATATTGAAACTTATGGTACAATTTCTTAAATTATGTAATGAAATCCCACTTGTTTGGGCTCTGGTTTCACTTCTAACAGAAACTCCTGCAGAATCGCATACATTAGTAGTATCCACCATTTTTTCTCTTCAAATACGCGATCAAAGTTGAAAACTTGGAAATATCAATGCCATCGTAAAGAAAAACGGTGGATTTAATCATTGAATATTCTGCCCAGAGGCTTCCAGGAGCTTTCAACTGCATATGTCTTTGAACGAAATATGCCAATAAGTCTTTTCTTCGATTCTTAAATTTTTGCCTTCGCACCATTTTTTAAAACTTTGGTAGGTATTTTGATAACGGATTTTGGATTTTTCGGGAATAATTGTGGAACACCCTTCTTCCCAAGCCCGTTCAATTTCTTCAAATTCACTTTCGCTCATATTTTAATCTATAATAATTAAAATTGTACTTAAAATTATTGACAACTAAATAAAAACTCAATTCTACATTTTTGTTATGCACCCTAGTTACTACCTAACAACCAAAGTATCTATCTTGATAAAATGAATGAAACTAGTCAATATGACGAAAATGTTTAATTTTATAATTTATAATGGTATCGATCGTGCAAAAAACGTTATAAGCATGTCGAACGTTAAGGGTAACCGATCTCAGAAAATAATTGTCTTCGATTGGTATAAAACCCTTACCGTTCTCCATACTTAATATACTATTAGTTCTGCATCTAATGTCAAATTGTCACGAGGGCAAATCAAATCGGCCATTCTAGCATTCGGTAAGATTATTTCATGAATAAAACTGTATTTTTTATAAGTAATTTTAACCAGTATTTTATTGATATCTTCGTCTGCATATTTTCTAAACTATGCTGTTCACGTTGACAAGTTAAAAAATGTGTGTCACATTAATTGGGATAAATAATGTTACTGAATGTTTTTATACAAAACTTGAATTTTGTATGTACGTATTAAAAAATAATCTGTCGAATATTACACCGTAGTAAGAATAAATAAAAAAAAATAAAAGGAAAGAAAATATGGTTCAGATTTGATTACAGTACAGAGCCTCTACTAAGTGCTTATACGTATTTCGAAATAACCGTTTCCTCATCGGAGCACTTGTGTAGAGGCACTGAACTGAAATCAAATCCTTTCATTCTTTCCGGGTAATTATCAAAATAATTACCAAAGATGCTACTAGCACCATCTATGAATCAAAAGTCTAATAAGTCAGGAAATAAAATTTGAAATTATTTATCCTCTGAGCTTTTTAAGTTGGAAAAATAAAGCATATAGTGAAGTCACTGAAGGTTTTCGCCTACGATTTCGTTGAACCTTCATCGATTTTCATGAAAATTGGTGAGTAGTTAGAAGATACTTCAATGAACAAAGTTGACATGATACCAACTTGCGATTTTGCCCTGGGAGTATCCACCCCTTCTCGAGGGTGAATTTTTTTTATTAAAAATAAAAACCAGAAATCGATAGAGGGGCAACTTCTAAGCAAAATTTGTTATATAAAGGTATTAACATAAATCAGTACTTTTTGAGTTATTAAATATCAAAGATTTTATTTTTCTTAAAAAAATGCATGTTTTAAAGCTGTTTTTCGCGTATTAAGGGGGGGGGGCTATGATATGAAATCAACATATCAAACACTTTTTTGTGAATTTTTTTCGAAGCTATGGTAGAATTATTTTATTTTTAAATTAAACAAGCATATTAAGTATAATTCAAAGAATATTTAAGAAAAAATTTAATCCAAAATATTGAAAAATACGCCATTGGCGACAAATTTTGGCAGGCGGCTCAAAAAAATTGATTTTGCGGTGGACATTAGAGCTCATCACTGGATCATACGAAATAAAAAATTCAAAAAGATTTAATTAGCTTATGAATTTGACGAGGTAACAACGTCAAGTTTTTTTATTTTTAATTATTTTTGAATTTTTGGTATCACTCAGAAATCAAAAATACGAAATTTTTGATAAAATTTTTGTGAAAACCAACAGATTTAATATTATTGAACAAAAAATAAGCACAAAACAAAAAATATCTCGACGTTGTTACCTCACGAAATGTCTAAAGAAAATCTATGCAAAATTTCAGGTAGATCGGTCAAGTAGTTTATCAGTTACAATGTCCACCGCATTTGAAAAAGCAGTTTTGAGAAAAATGCGTTTAAAGTTTTGACAACTGCATCTTTATCTTCTTATTTGTCTGCCAAATCGTAAAGTGATGAACATCGGAATATGTTTTTTGAATTTCGGAGTAATCTACAAAAGAGAAGGCGAACAGTTGTTTAACGTTTCTCACTACGCTCAAGCGTGCTGGCGCGAAGCCTCGTCAACGCGAGTCGAAGGTAGGGATATTCAACACCCTATATCTCTGGTAATTTTACTCCGATTATTTTGAAATTTTCAGAGAGTATTCTTGAAAGTATGCACTTTTATTTAAAATAATAAAAAAAAATTAAATATTTCAAACCATACCCCCTCCTTAATCAAAAACTATAAGCTTTTGTAAAAAAGCTATTAGTACCAAAATTAAAGATAATAAAAAAATTAATACACTTCCCACTTAAAGAACTAAACTAATAATCCACAAGGAAAAAGTTTTCCTGTAGTTGGCTGTATACCATCTGATACAAAAAACAGTAAATCCTGTATAAAAGGTATATTTAAAAAATCCTCAAAAGGGCCACATCAAATTTACATAACTAGTTTTCGACTGGTTTACCAGTCATCATCAGTGCTTACGTGCAATGTACATCCTAACCACCAAGATAGTATTATACAAAAATATGTGGGTCAAAGCCCAGTAAAAGTAGTCCGTCAAGGAAACAGAGATATAAAATGCTACCTTAGCCTGAATATTTAAAATATTATCTAATTTGCCCTAGGTAACATCTGAGATCTAGATATGACTTGTTCACATGTTGGAAGTGAGACGGCAAGTGAAAATGAAATGGTTGGGACCCCAATTTTTACAGAATGGATCGATTTGCTTGAATTTGACAATAAGTAGTGGATAGTCCAATGATCAAAATCAATATGATGCCGAAAGACGCTTTTACCATGGGATGGTTGCCACCCCATCTGGGGGGTGGACTTTTTTTTATTATATTTTGACCGCAAATATTGGTAAAAACGTTAATTGTAAGCAAAAATTGTTTTATACATTTTTTTGATAAAATTAATAATTTTCGATTTATTGGTTATCGAAAGTGTTAGTTTTATATCGAAAAAATCAATGTTATTAATCAGTTTTCTGCTAATAACTCAAAAATTTTTGTTTTATCAAAACAACTTTACTAAAACGAATATATATCTTTTAAAAAAGAAACAAAGTGTTTTTTTTTAAATTTTCTTTAAGATCAATAGTAATCGAGCTGTACTTTATTATATTAGCTTTTCTTCATCAAATACTAAATATTATATTTCCAAAGTCAAAAGACGTAAAAACTATGCATTTTTCGAAGATAACTTATAGAAACTAATTTTAAATATTTAAAAAGATCTACCTTCAAAAATGAAAAATAAAGTCTGTGGCTTAAAAATTAGGTGACTTAAAATTAAAAGAATGTCAGTCCCTATTTTTTCAGTCAAAAAGTTATCGGAAACAACCCCCTAATTACCATCCTAATTAAAATTAGTCACCAACCTTATTCAGTATGTTTTATTTATGTCTTTTTAATAATTTGCAGAAGTTTGACCGGCTTAAAACAATTAGTTTTTAAAAAACTGGAGTTAAAAGCGAATAACGAATTTTTGTAGTTTGGTAAAACATGCCTTTTTCTTCAGAATAGAAAGATTAGCATCAGAGATGCGAAAAGATGTTTACATATGAAAATATAGCTTGTTTAATTCTTAAGAACTTGGTTTACGAAAATTTTTTCTACGACAAAAATTGAGTGAGCTACAGATTAGAACTTGTAATAACATGCAAAAACCACCTTTACCAACCCTTTCAAAGTCACCCCTTTTTGCGACTGAGGATTTTAAAAATATTTAATATTAATAGTCTTATAGATCTTATAAAAACCTACAAAAGAAATTTTAACAAACTTTCTAATATAAAAAATAAAAAAGTTAAGGTTAAAAGTTAAAAAACCAATAAATTTTTTTGAAAAAAAAAATGGAAAAATCCAATTGGAAGCATAATAATATAAGTTAGCGGTGTTTTTTTGTATGGTGTACGTTAAAAACTTATTACCAGAGAACGGAAGTTCTCGCCAGTGGCGCATAATATCCCTACATGCGACATTATTTATAAAGCTTAACGTGTATTCGATAAACATTGCATTCAACTTCATACATTTAATTTATAAATAACTTTGAAAAACTCCTGATACAAGAGTAAAAACCGCTATACGCTGTAAAAATGAGTGGCGCACACAATATTCCAGCTACAAAAGAGCTGATATGAATATTACGTGGCGCGATATTGTATTTGGTACATTCCATGTCAAATCACTCAGGCAAAAAATTTTGGATCTCTGATTTGTCTGAATATTGGTATATAGCTCTTGCGGGACGTAAAAATAAGATATTTAAGGTCAAAAAGTCTTCTTCTTCTTTTTTCCCAAAATGTTATTTTATGCGGTTTTACAGTTATTTGGTGTTTATTTAAACAAATTTGCATTTTCTGTCGTAAAGTATCAATGAAAAACATAATATTTTAATAGAAAGGACTCAAAAATGTCATTATATGGCATCATAACAAGTTATTTTGAATGAAAACAAGTTTTTGATCAAATTTTATAGTGTAAAAAACGTTCAAATACCGTTTTCTACATTTTCCTCCATTCTTAAAATATATCGTCATCAATTTGGCTGAAAATTTGCACACAGATAGCCAAAATGTAGGATTTTAAGTGGTTAGAAGGATTTGAATTATATTACAATACCAAAAAAGTTACATGTAGTAATATCAGACTCAAAAGTATATATTAGTCCAGTCGGGATAGCATTTGACCTTGAAGGCCGAGCTGCCCAAAATTTTATTTTCCTGATCTTTAGGGGAGTCAATAGTAGAATAAATTTAAAAATCACGAATGAATTCCTCCGTTATGTTAGCCGCCATCTTGATTTTAAAGGAGAACATGTTTTGTTCAATATCTCCGCCATTTTTAACTTTTCGACAAAAATGGTAGGAACTGAAATTGTTCCAAATAAATCGTTTTTACAATTATTACAATTTATTTTTAACAATTTTTGTCGTGAGGTCGATATTTTCGAGTTAATTTTACTTACAATAGACGCCTATATTTTTGACTATAATATTGCATGTAACTTTTTTGGTATTGTAATATAATTCAAATTCTTCTCACCACTTAAAGTCCTATGATTTGTCTATCTGTGGGCAAATTTTCAGCCAAATCGATTATGATGTATTTTGGGAATGGAGAAAAATGTAAAAAACGGTATTTTAACGTTTTCTACACCATAAAATTTGATCAAAAGCTTGTTTTGAATCAAAGTAACTTGTTATAACGCCGTATAATGACATTTTTGAGTCCTTTCTATTAAAATATTATGTTTTTCATTCATACTTTACGGCAGAAAATGCAAATTTGTTTAAATAAACACCAAATCACTGTAAAATCGCATAAAATAACATTTTGAGAAAAAAAGAAGAAGATTTTTTGACCTTAAATATCTTATTTTTACGTCCCGCCGAAGCTATATACCAATTTTCAGACAAATCGGAGATCCAAATTTTTTTTTTGCTCCAAAATTGAATGATTTGAAATGGAATGACCCATTTTCGTTTGATAGAATGACCCATTTTCGTTTTTGCTCAATTAGAAATCCTATGAAATCAATTAATTTGTGGTCATGTGATTGAATACAACCAATAAAACCAACATTATACTGAAAAATCCCATGGGCTGTTTTCACTCAATCATGTAGCTATGGATACCTACATTTCGTTTCATTTTGATTTTGACATTTCAAATATTCAATATTTCAAAATGTCACGATTTGGTTGTAATACTGATGAGAATATTAATGAAATTATCGAATCAAATATACCAAAGATTACTGTTTACAGTAAAAAATTTGTATGGAAAGCGTTTATGGACTTTTGTAATGATAGAAAATATGAATTAGATGGAAATCGGACGGTGGAAGAATTGGCGTCGATTTTAAAGGATTGGGCTGTGAACATGAGAAGAAAAGATGGTACAGAGTTTCAAGAAGCTACTGTCAAAACCATGTGGAACCTAACAAGTAAGCTTTTACAAGAAAAGTATTATAAGGAAATGAAAGTAAAATAAATAAATTTTTCTAATTGTTCCTTTGTTAATTGCACATTTAAATAAATTGTTACTGCTCTGTATTTTTTTTTCATAACCAGCAAAAAATTTTCTATCCGAATAACCCTCGAACATTGATAAATGCTCAAAAATTTTTTAACAATTTTCTCAAGCTTGTTGCTTACAGGCAACAGACCTCCGCCTACGGCGTCGGTCTGTTTCCAAGCAACAAGCTTTCGAAATCTGTTATAAAATTTTTTCGAACAATTATCAATGTCCTTGGGTTATTACTACTGAAAATAAAATTCTAGTTTTTTTTTAAAGATTTTTCCATAATATTTGCTTAATTTGAAGTAAAACTGGCGACAAAAGAGCTTTAAATGCAAATTGTGTCAAATGTATCCTTTTGTGGTGCGTTTTACTTCAAATTTAGCAAATATTATGTAAAAAGCTTTTAAAATAAAACTAGAATTTTATTTTCCATCAAAATGAAAATACTTGATCGCGCCACGTAATATTCATATCAGCTCTTTTGTAGCTGGAATATTGTGTGCGCCACTCATTTTTACGGCGTATAGCGGTTTTTTATTCTTGTTTCTTTATATTCTTGATTTTATTCAGCTGGTGTTTTCTAACACAACCTCAACCTTCGTTACCTCTTCCCATGTTTTGTCATTATGTTAATATCACTTGAAAACAACAAAAACTCTTTATCTACCTAACTTGTTGTTACTACAAAACGGCAAACTTTGTAAGAGCCATCCATAAGGTCCAGCTTTAATTGGCGTGCACATATGTGCAGCAGAAACACCCATTAACCTAATTATGCAACCAACGTCGCTCCTTATTGGAAGCAGAAACTCAGTTTTGGAACCGAAGCGCGATATAATGTTGTTGGTAATGTGTAAAACTTCACCGCTAAATTGCGCTCTGTTCGTTAACGGAGTTCACTTCTTGCGATAGTATTTTCAAATATCCTTATGCAAGCTTTCAGATATCAAATAGTTAACTATACCAAGATAGGTAGAGTAAACGAGTTGATTTAAGAAAATGGAAGTGGACTGATTAGATCAAAAACAGCACATTCCAATAAAACTGTTTTATGTAATGAATTGAAAAATTAACTATCTTTCTTAAGGGGATGGGTACGTATTTCGGCTGTAATGCTATTCAAATGGGGATTCATTTTTTTCGAATTCTGAGAAAATTATTAAGTGTTTTTGAAAAATTTTAAACGCATAATGAAAGACTACGTTATTAGCCAGGGTCGAAAGTCCCTGAAAACTTCTATAATGTTTATTTTAATAAGTTATAGGGGTGAAAAACTAAGAGAAAATTTAGTGTGATTTTTAATTTCAAACATCCCATTCAAAATATACTTTTTGTTTATTCTAAGGGACTTTCGGCACCTGGAAAATAATTTAGTGTTTCATTCTGCGTTTAAATTTTTCAAAAATATTTATTGGTTTTTTTCAGGATTCTAAAAAAATTAACACAATGTCCGTGGTAATATTTTTCAAATATATCTTTGTCTTACAACGCACTCAGCCGAATAGAATATTGTCAATCAGACAGTGACTATCAGTGACAATTTTAAATATTTGACATGGCATCGTGAATATTTTGACTTGTTGATTAAATAATATTGATATGTATATAGTGTATTTGATAACTAATTGATTTAAGACGTGAATTTAAAAAGTTATTTATTGTGTACTATTTGTGGAAGATCCAAGCAGAGAATACATCAGGATAATATATTCTGTGATCCAAGTATTTTGTTGTTAAATATGTTTAAAATTGTAAGCGTTCCATAGTAACAATATATTATTAAAAAATCACTTTAACACTTTTCCTCTTTTCTCGATTGAGTATTAGTTTTTTTGTACATATAAATAATTACAATCACTGAATACATAGTTAGTGAAAACATTATCACATTTATTAACTAAATTAATAATTTGCAATTATACAAATAACAGTTATCCAAGAACATTCAAAAGCCATCTCTTTAAGTTAATGATCACATTTTCAAGTAGAATGACATTCTAGTAATGTTTACATATCCATACCAGTGTGAATTTTACTACACGTAATTTGCCGTGTAAAGACAGAAAAAGTAGGGATAG
Source organism: Diabrotica virgifera virgifera (assembly GCF_917563875.1). Taxonomy (NCBI): domain Eukaryota; kingdom Metazoa; phylum Arthropoda; class Insecta; order Coleoptera; family Chrysomelidae; genus Diabrotica; species Diabrotica virgifera. Next base: position 60,021,530 of record NC_065445.1, on the reverse strand, counting down.
CCGTAAAATATTTTCGAATTATGTACCGATGGCCTTAATGAGAAAGTACTACAGTATTAATTAAAACACGTTTATAGTAACCTTTATTTGGACCTAGGAAATCGTTCAGTTGTTCAAAAAATAACGATATGTAACGCATCTTTAATTAAAGTTATAAGTATAAGGTCTAAATAAAAACATGCACTCAATGTTGTTCTGAAGATATTTGATTGTGGCATTCTGACAATTAAATATTTTGATTGGGAAATAAGCCACAATTAAATTTAAAAAATAATTTTATTAACCTTTCGACGTCTAAAACGGATGTCCTTTTCAAAATACAAAATATTACTAAAATTACTACAAAATGCATAAAAAAAACTTTTGTAAGTCGTTGTACCCCCCCCCCCCCGTAATTATCAACATACAACATATAAGAAATAAATAGAGTGCCAAAGATTATTAGGGATTAGTTGCCAAAGAAACCTCCTTTAAAACAATAAATAAGTCATTCCTTCAAAAAATTTGTTGGGATTAACAATTGGGAAATTTGTTGGGAATTTTTCACTACTTTTATTATTTTAAATATTAACATAAAATTTTAATTCTTTTGGCTGAAGTAACTACACATATTATTACATTCTGTCAAGGTACGGTGTCAATCTAGTGCTGACATCCTTCAGAGGGCCGTTCCGGTCAGTTTTCACCTAAACTCTGGCATGTATGGTTTTACCTATAATTTCCCAACCAATATGGTTGACGTCATGTGATGCCAGGGGTTAATCTGAAAATATTTTTAACAGCCTTTAAAATCGGATAATATAATGTAACCCCAACTGTTTAAAATCAATTTAAGGGTTTTTACCCGTACATTTTGGTGCCTTAAAGCATGTAAGCTTGTAAGTATAACTATCTATTCACTTTTTATTTTTGTTAAAATTTAACCTTACGTTTGTTTTACTTATCGAGTTATACTAATTTTAGGTGATAACACTGATGATGGAATATTGATTCCGAAAACGTTTTGTTGTGAGACAGCCCTCTTTAGGGATTTTAAATATACCTTTTACAAGATAAGGTTTTATTTTTTGTGATTTATAGTATACAGCCAGTACAGAAATTTTTCCTTGTGATATTTATAATATTACGTTAAAGTACATAATAAAAACAGTAAATATAATAAAACAATTACTTATAATAATAGCCTAATAAAATAAAAAAAGTGAAAATGTAAATTAGTACAGGTTAAAACAAATTTTATATCAAAGTTTAGGTGGGTACAAAAGATATTTTCACGAAAGTATCCAAATCATACAAGGGGATCATTGTTTAAATAATTAAAAAGGGGTCATTTCTGCAAAAAGAATACTTTTTTAACTGCTGAGGTAATTCGCTTATTAGTGAAGGTCTATGGAATTTTTTTCTACACAGTTGAAGGGTAAATATTTCACATAAGACTTACTAAATTAAATTTTGCCCCCTATTTATTTAAATAATTGTATATAAATCTTAAAAAATAAATTGGCAAAAAATTATTTTTAGCGTTTTAAATAAGCACTATAAAATATCTTATTTTACAGAATAAGTTCCGCTATATTACCAGTATAAAGCAAAAAAAAATTGGTCAAAAAATATTTAATATTTTTTGAGATATTGAATTTGTTTATTAAATGTTACTATGTTTTCAATTGCAAAAACGCGGCTGTTTCCAAAGAAATATTAACCTACTTAAGATCTCATTATTTTTATTTTTATGTATATTTTCGATAGTTGCATGGATAAATTCAAATTTCAATTAAACTCCCCCCTAAAATGGCATTTGAAAATTATTCAAATTTGTTTATAATTTGTTTTTTTAATAACGTCGCGGGGATTAAGTATTTTAAAATGCCGTTTCGACAATTGGGTTCCTGAGAATTTTTTACTAATTAACACAATTTTTTTGTCGTTTTTTCTTCTTCTTTTTTCCTTGAATCTCTGAGATGTAGATTGTAGGCCTAAAAATATTAAGATTTAACTAAAATCTCTTAAATAAAATGTGGCTACTTACTGAGTTACGGGGTGTTTTATTTAAAAATTTAAAAATTATTGTTACCAAGTACTTTAAAACTATTTAACGTATCCTTATCATACTTGGCAGAAAGTGTGGCTATTATACACCCTACTAAATTGTGATTAATAAACGTTTCTAGCTAGTGCCAGAGGCGTACGACCGGGGATAGTGAATGATTGACCCTTCCCAAATTCTACGCCACTGAGTGAATTACTATTTTAACGAAATTTTTCGATTCTCCAATACTTTGTATGTAAATAACTTTATTGGTATGGATAAAGTCATCAGTTTGAGAGATATTGGAAGTTTAAAATGAATGAATGAATGAATCAAAATAACTATGCCGTTTCATTTTTAACGTCCAATATCTCGAAAACTAATGACTTAATCGTTATCAGTAAAGAGTATATTATTTACATAGAAAGTATTGGAGAATCGAAAAATTTCGCTAAAATAGAAAAATTCCCTCAGTGGCGTAGAATTTGGAAAGGGTCAACCATTAACTATCCCCTGTCGTACGCCTCTGGTAGTAGCTAGAAACTTGTATTTATCACAATATAGTAGACCGCATAATACTCACATTTTCTGACAAGTATGATAAGGATGCGTCAAATAGTTTGAAAGTACTTGGTAAAAATAATTTTTAATTTTTAAATAAAACACCCTGTAACTCAGTAACCAGCCACATTTTATTGAGGTGATTTTAGACCAATCTTAATGTTTTTGGGTCTAGAATCTATAACTTAGAGATTCGACATTCTTAATTAAACTTAACCCTAAAAGGGCCCGTAGTAATATAACTCCAAGAAAAAAAAGAAGAGGAAAAAAAGACAAAAAAATTAAAAAAAAAATTTGTTAATTAGTGAAAAATTCCCAGGAACCCAATTATCGAAATGGCATTTCAAAATATTTAATCCCCGCGACGTTATTAAAAAAACAAATTATAAACAAATTTGAATAATTTTCAAATGCCATTTTAGGGGGAAGTTTAATTGAAATTTGAATTTATCAATACATTTATCGAAAATATACATAAAAATAAAAATAATAAGATTTAATACAGGTAAATATTTCTTTGGCAACAACCGCGTTTTTGCAATTGAAAATAGAGTAACATTTAATAAACAAATTCAATATTTCAAAAAATATTAAATATTTTTGACCCAATTTTTTTTCGTTAATACTGATAACATAGTGCAACTTTTCCTGTAAAATGAGATATTTTATAGTGCTTATTTAAAACGCTAAAAATAATTTTTTGCAAATTTGTTTTTAAAGTTTCATGTTTAATTATTTAAATAAATAGGGGGTCAAATTTAATTTAGTAAGTATTATGTGAAAGATTTACCCTTCAACTTTGCAGAAAATAATCCTATAGACCTGCATTAGTAATTGAATGACCTCAGCAGTTAAAAAAGTAATTTTTTTTTGCAAAAATGACCCCTTATTAATTATTTAAACAATGATCCCCTTGTGTGATTTGGATACTTTCTTGAAAATATCTTTTGCACCCACTTAAACTTTGATATAAAATTTGTTTCAACCTGTACGAATTTACATTTTGATTTACATGTAGTGAAATTTTATTTTACTAGACTATAAAGAATAAAAACAAATATGAAGTGTCATCACCGCAAGTGTCAAATAAATATTACCAATTTATGCCAAAATATCACCTTCGTTCCGAACAAAAAATGTGCTCCTTAAAAACGCTTTATAATCCATTTATACAAATTAAATAAAAATATATTATTGTGTATTTCTTTAAGTTAACATTAATAGAAATCTGTAAATATTATTTCTACGCTTACATAATAAAATATATCTAGTGGCTGTAATTCCAGTGTACTCTGCCAAATGGTTCTAAAAAAGAACACATCTACCGCCTAAATATTTCGTGTTGGTATCATGTGACGTCACGGGCTATGACGCGGATAACGTGCAACGGTAAGTAAATTAGATGGAGTATATACAGCTATAACTAATTTAACCTTTAACTACCCGACACCATAAAAGCCTATAAATGAAATAGTAGAACCTAAAAGAAAACGTTTGAGCGCTATGCCGTCACTTTTCAGTGGCACATGTGTTGACAGTTTCGCATCAAATCTTCCACTTTTAGACCACATAAATAAATTATTTTTAAATTGACGGCATTAAGACCCAAGGAAGATATTACAAAAATAAGACATACAAACTATATGCCGTACAAAAGTATTGGTCCTGCAACGTAAAAATATTTTCATTTTCTACATATTTTCACTGGCGGAAAAAAATATAGAAAACTGTACGGCATGCATTATTTTAAGTAAATATATTTATTTCAAAGTTATATTTTACTATGCCGTACAAATTCATTGGCCCAAGTGTATTTTGATCGTTGCGCAAGCCTTACTTTTTACATAGAATAAGATCATTTATTTCAGGCACCCTAAAACCAAAACATTTAGAAAGTTATATATTATAAAAATATTTCTCAAATTATTATGCCGTACATTTTTAATGGCACATGACGTCACAGTAGGAAAACAAATTTTCCGTTTAAGAGTTAGTAAAAAATGCCTGTACGGTATTATTGTCCTTTTCAAATTTATTAAAAATTAACTATTAAAAAGATAATCCCGTATAAATATTGTGACTATGAAGAAAAAACCTCGAAGATCGTTTGCATATTAACTGCAATAATTTTTTTCATGCATTTTTTTTTTAATTTTTGTACGCGTGGCTACAACACAATTTGTTTTGCCAACAAATTATTTTTTAACTTTAAATAAAGCCTTATATATTTTTAAAATAGTTCAACACACAAGAGTTATTGATACAAAATAAGCCGAAATTGTAAAATTAATATTGATTTTTATTTTTATAATATTATTTAAAAATATAATTTATCTAAAAAAAATAATCGAGCTAAAAATCATTTTAGGCACCGTGAGAATCTATCACCTTAAATATTAAAACCTAAAAGAAAACCATGCGCGGGCATTTCGTGAAGATTTTACAAATTGACTGCATCTAGGTACCGCTGCGCTGCAGTTCGATTGTGGCTAGGTTAAGTAAGTCTGGAGCTCAGTCAATTTAAGAAACTAGGGGAGGTAGTCATACAGGAAGCCGACTCTTGGATAATATTATAATAATTAATTATATGAAAGGTCCAACTGTGATCCATCCAAACAATTATGGCTGAAATTTAGTTAATAATAAATATTTGTTTAATTGGTTTGTTGGAGATTAAAACATGTAATAAAAAACTAGGTGTTCAATAAGGATTATATCTTTTTTTGATATGAATTTGAAATTGTATGTATTGATAATTTTTGTTCAGGGGAACCTCTAGCCACCAATCTGCGAATTCTGTGCACTTGTGTAAACCTGTTTCACATTTCAATTGTGAAAATACATATTACATATATTCAGGAACTGGAACCAATTATAGTATTAAAGCTATTTTGACAAAAACACTAATGACTAAAATTTTGTCAAATTTTTGTATGCATAAGAATGACTAGCAGTTTGACAAAAGAGGTTTATCGAAAAAATGCAAATTGAAGCATGCTTCTCTCGATAAACTCTATAAATGTTTCATGATTTAAAGGCAATATGATTTTTCATCACAACATAACTTTTTTCATAATCTGATATGAATGCCGTACAGGTATTAAAGTAAAATTGAGACTAAATCATTTAAATAAATTTTATTGCTGTCGATAAATAATGCTCCATTAAAAATAAACGGCGTTATATTTTTTTTTTCGTCATTTAATGTTGTTAGCGTTATAAACTGTGTGCCGTCCAGGAATGTATGATTTCATAAGGTGATGAAAATTACTTGAAAAATCCTACTGATTTTGGAAAACCCTAAAGTTAAAAATGTACGACATAAATATTTTTGTGATCATTAGTCATAGAATATTTTTAAAATGTGTGGAAATATAATACTAAATAGTACTATAGTAGCTGGGAAATGAATTTTCCATATAGTAAAATTTAAAAAATAAATTATGTTTTTTCACCATCAATTTTTCTTGTGTCCCCCATTTTGTACGGCATTTTCACATAAAGTTTATAAACTATAATAACTATCTTCTAAAATTTATGCCGTTCAGGAAATAATAATTTTTCACTAGAAAAAATGGCGTTTAATATAGAACACTCAAAATTATGAAATAATTATTTTTTTCGCCAAATAATTTGTACGGCACTTATGTATTTTACCCTTTTAGATTATAAGTAATACCCTGAAATTGGTGCCGTACTTTTCTAAATAATTTTTTGCAACAGGGGTTGAAATAAGAATATTTACAAAAGGGTTGAAACAGTTTGAGCCAGTGCATTCGTACGGCACAGTAAAATATAACTTTGAAATAGATATATTTACTTAAAATTATGCATGCCGTACAGTTTTCTATAATTTTTTCTTCAGTGAAAATATGGAGAAAATGAATTTTTTTTTACGTTGCAGAACCATTATTTTTGTATGGCATATAGTTTGAATGTCTTATTTTTGTAATATGTTCCTTATGTCTTAATGCCGTCAATTTAAAAATAATTTATTTACATGGTCCAAAAGTGGAAAATTTGATGCGCCACTGTCAACACATGTGCCACTGAAAAGTGACGGCATAGCGCTCAAACGTTTTCTTTTAGGTCCTACTATTCCATTTATAGGCTTTTATGGTGCCTAAAATGATTAGCATTTTTTTCCTATGCGGCTCTTAGTCTATTATAACATAACTACACGCGTGGCGTACTTTATAGGCCACAAGAAAATACACTTAAAAACAACAGATTTGTTTTTTTTTTTTTTTTTTTTTTTTTTTTTTTTTTAAATACACTTAGTTGTTTGTTATAAACCTTATTCAGCATCAGTGAATACTTGGAGTTCCTTCTCAGTAAGCCAATTGGGATTTATAACTGGAATCATGGAATAGCAGGATTCCATGATAAATAAAATTACTAATAATAAAATTTTTGAAATGTGATTTTTTACAGAAAAAAAGTATTGTTTATAAAAAATAATATACTTGGTGTCATAATCACTAAAAAACAATTGAAATATGTACTTATATTACTACTTATATAAATATAATCGTGGCGTACATTGTCCACCACCGGAAATAAAAAATAATAAACTGTAAATTACGATCTTCCCAGAACGCCGATTATAACGAAACTAAAACCAAATTGTAAAGCACATTCCAGTGATAGGTTAGAGAGTTAAACAAGGTCAAAAATTAAATTTTTAAATATATTTGCAGTAGAATTCTTATATCTGGCGTACAAAATACGCCAGCGCGTGTAGTTAAAGGTTAACCCTTAACTACTGACATGGATGTTTCAGGTAGACTCCGTCATGCATTATTTCATACGGTTGCATATTCTCCTTTACTTTAAATATGAATTTGTCCTAAAGACACTCTATCATTCTATTTGTTTGTTACATCAACTACGGAATGATTATTACTCCAGACTCCTTACTGTAGAATAAACTACTGCTCAAAATATACTAAACTTTATTTTTTCAAGAAAATTATGTTCGCATGCCTAATATTAAAAAAAACTTGAGTATTGGTAATTCAAAAATAGTAAAATAGTGCTTTTCACATAAAGGTAGAACAACTGGATGAATTTGGTGCCATAATAATAGCGAAAGAATACACGGGACTTCTGTTAACTATAGAAACGTAAATAGTAAATACTGACCTGCAGTACGTGATACCGAAAGAAAACTTCACGTCAGCATAGCTCAAAGACTAAACTACACTAAAATTGCAGCAGTTGGGAGTAGGTACGATTACACACCACTTGAAGGTACACAGAGGGTGTTCTAGAAATCTTTTGTAAAACACGCTTTACAACAAAATATTATATTATCGGCAAGGCATGACATACCTCATGCCAGTGTTTAAGGGTTAAAGGTATTTTACCAGCATTTTAGTAATAACCGTTGAGTCTAAGAGACTAAAAATTTTTTGTTCGAATACTTCTTGATGTAGAACAACATATTATTTTTATTTTTGGAATATAACTGGGGCGTTTTTCATTATCTTCACCGGCTAGACCCTTTGAGTAAAGTTGATATTGTCGCAAATAAAAGGTAATAAACCTGGAAATATAAACACATAAAAAATGAAATATGATTGTATACTTTTGAAAATGTATTGACAAATATTATTGCAGAAAACTAAACAAATTTATATAAATTTTTGGAATCTGCGTACAAATAAGGTAGGTAATATTAATTTTTAACGTACATAAGGAAATAATATACACTCACCAGCACAAAACTCCGCCACCCAAAATTTTTGATTAAGTTTAACAATTTATAACTTTATTGTTTTACTCCGATTTTCAAGATTCTTGCATCAGTTTATAGGTACAGGTTTTCTTGTCGGTTGTTATTTCGGTAATATTTTTTTTTGCTTAGATGGCATTATAAGAGGATGAATGGAATCGTTCTATTTTCTCTTAACCTTAAAAAATTCTGTGGATTTGGAGGGCTGATTTTGTTACACACATTATTATCCTGGAGATATTCCTAAGATTTTGCTTTTTGAATTATCCGAATATCTCTTTTCTTGTAAGAGCTGCACAATTTTTTGTAAATGAAAACATTAATTGACTCATAAACATAAATAACTTAATTAGAGGTCGGATTGATAAGATTAGAATGGCCCGCACGACTCCCAGATCTCAATCCTATTGAGCATTTATGGGATGAAATAAAAATAGCTATTCGCTGTTTTCTAGGCCTCTTCTTTGGGAGAAGAATGTTCCACCAGATATCCGGAATATGCCATGTATTACAAGCAAGCCAGAGGGTTTCAATAAGCCAAGATGGATCTGGGCGACACTACACAGAATTAGAACCAACTGTGGTGGATGCTCTGACTCACTTTTTAGATGGGGAAAAATACCTTCTCCAAGTTGCGATTGAAGTGCTGAAAGACAAACAATTAAGCATTTGGTGGAGGAATGCCCTATTAGATCGTATGGTGGCAATCGGTCCGATTTTTTGGTCATCATTGGTCGGTGGCGACCAATGAGTCGATTGGATATATTTACCAACTAAATTTTCGTTTATAAAAATTAATTATTATTTATAATGTATTGTCATCTTTATTTTCATAAAAAATCTGTGATATATGCGCTAAATAAATAAATAGGCCTCCAGAAAATTTGGTAAAGTTATGGCCTGGTAGAGAAATATCGGGCTATTTTCCAGGCAAGGGTAACACATCTTTATTCGATGCCAAACAGATTGCGAGCAGTCGTTGCTGCGAGAGGTGAACATACCCACTATTGAATTGTTTTGTTTTGTTGTTAATTTTGTTTTTTGTTGTTAATTTTATTGCGTTTGATATTTTCAATTAAGTAAACCTTCAAAGCAGTGTTTTTATTTACAGCTTAAAAAAGAGATATTCGGATAATTCAAAAAACAGAATCCTAGGAATATCTCCAGGATAATACAAAATGAGTATGTAACAAAATCAGCTTTCCAATTTTTGCACAGAATTTTTTCAAATTTGGAGAAAATACAACGCTTCCATTCACCCCCCGTATAACGCCATCTTAGCAAAAATGTTGTGTTACCGGAATAATAACAAATGACATGAAAATATGTACCTGCAAACGTTATAGATTGTTATAAATTGTCAAACTTAATCAAACATTTTGAGTGGAGGATGTTGTGCCGGTGGGTGTATATTTGGTAGAAATTTATCCTCCTAAGTCCACAGGTCCAGCCAGCTGGACAATTGTAGCGTTTTCTGCACTTTGAAGTATTTATTGTTTTTAATGTATGTTACTTGATGATTTAACGTATTTGTGGTAAATGTATATTTGAAAATAGTTACAACTGGACACCTTAGCGGTCCGCTTAACTTTTTGTCCAGCATTTTGGACATTGGGACTTAGTTAGCAAAATATGTTACCATACTCACGTTTACAGATAGTAAAAGGATGTTGATAGAACGTGCATTGTAGGCTATTTTGACAGATAACGATTTTTTCGTCAGTGAAGATAGCGATAATGATCAAACGAAATGGATTTACAGGAATTTAAGCTGAGTGTTCGAAGGTTACTAGCTCTAGGTGGTAAGCCTGCAAGTAGGAGTCAAGCTAGTGCGTCTATTTTAAGAGAACCGGAGATATCTGAAGATGAAGTGCCCATAATTCCTGTAAAATGATCTACAGTTATCCAGTTACCGCCTATAGATGAAAGAAAAATCAGTAATGACCATTTGCCAATATGCTCTATCAGCAATAGAAATTCTTACCGCGTTGCTTAAACCTCTTGGATGCACTAAGAAGACGAGATTCTTTTTTACAAAATTCAAAATGTGTATGTGTATTTCTCCCGAATGAGAATGTTTTTTCAGTTTCATATTTAAATTATATGAAAGCTAAGTCCTGATGTCCATTAAGCTGGACCTGTCTTATTATGTCTGCCAAATAATTTTTTTATAGTTTTTATAGATTTTCATTTATTGTTTTCTCAAATGAGGAAAGAAAATAGAAAATATTGTTAAAATAATAAAAACTTTTTTCTTGGGGCTGAAGAGGTTATACAAAATTTCTATCAGAAAATCATATGACTGGTTGCAAGTATGTACAAAAATTCATCCTTATTTCTTGCTACTGCGAAATTTATTGTGATAATCAATAACGAAAATCATTTTTATCCGAAAGACCTGAAATTACATGATAAAATGTTATATCTACGACCATAACGAAATTACCTTCAAAATGATAATAAAACTCTACCTTAATTTTAGGGCACATTTAAATTTTTATTGAGCGATTAGCTGACCATTTCATTGAATGGAAGATATGATTACTATATTTTACGAACTATTTTAGGAGAATTATAGGTTATTACTCGTACGCTGCCGTTATTTTTGGATATATTTAGACTTATCTTTATTAGTCATTATATTCTAAAATGGCTATTAACTTGAAGATAATTCAGATTTACTCTGACACATCGAGTAATTATAGTAAATTATGGAAGTGTAGTTTTGGTTTTAGTAGAGAGAGTTTAATGCTAAAGAATCAATTAGCTCACTCTCGAATTTTGGCGGTTCCAATTTTGCAATCCACTGCTAAGACAAAATTTTGAATGCGCGATGATAACGATAAATCAGGGCAAAAGTAAGATGTGTTATAGTCCAGGGCTTATCTGTTTTGAGATGGACGTTAAAATTGCTTAAAAATAACTCAAATAATAATATTTGAGTTATGCTCCCACTCAAAATGGTCCGGAACATTGTTTAAATAATCAAAATATCAAAATATGAAGGAGAAATTCGATTTTTTTATTGTTCTTTTTTTTATTATAACTTTAAAACTGTTCATTTCTGAGAAAAGTTGTACTGACATAAAAGTTGGGCAATTAAATTTACTATAATATAGAATTGGTTAAAAATTTAAAAAATAGTCACCCTTGTTGCAAAATAGAAATAATTGCGAAAAAAACCATACAAAAACCAGTATTCGCATTTTACGTTTTTCAACCATTTATGCTACACTTAGGACCTTCATATTTTACCCAGAAAAACTTTATGATATAGTAAAACAACACTGTAAATTTCAATAAGATCGGTTTAATAGATTTTGCAAAATAAATTTTGCAATCCAGCTTTCACAAAAAAAATTCATTTTTTAAAAATGTTGCAGTACTGAAAATAAAGCAGATAGTAAGTTGAATTTTTTTTGTTTATAGAAATGTACTGTACCTTTCATTTGCAATATGCAAAATTAAAATCGAATAATTACCACGGCGTCAGGAAATTTTTTAAATAAACATTAATTTTTGGTGCTGCGTGCAGGACAGCGGTGTTCGATTCACACAAGTTGATTTCCATCATTTCTTCTAACCTTTATTTAATATATTATTTTCTTACTCTATATTTTGTTGTATTTTAATATTTTAATTCCACAAAAATCAAACTAAGTTGATTATTGTTTGTGAAATATTGTTTAAACAATTAAATAAATATTTAAAAATAATAAACTTTTATTCTCTAAGTGAAAATATATGAATAAAGAAAGTTTTTGCTAAAAAAAGTGTTATTTCAAAGGATAGAGTATGTGTTTTTATTTTGCAATAAACAAATTTATTATTAATATCGAAATTTAATAAAAATTAAAATGTATCAATCATTATCAAAGGTCACTGAAATGCCCAATCAGAGCAAACTATCCGCTGTCCTGCGCGTAGCACCAATAATTAATGTTTAATTTAAAAAATTCCTGACGCCGTCGCAGTTAATCGATTTTAATTGTGCAAATTTCAAATAAAAGGCACAGTACACTTCTATACGCAAAAAATTTCAACTTGCTATCTGCTTTATTTTCAGTCCTGTAACAATTTAAAAAAACGAATTTTTTTTTGCGAAAGCTGGATTGCAAAATTTATTTTGCAAAATCTATTGAACTGATCTTAATGAAATTTACAGTATTGTTTTACTGTATCATAGAGTTTTTTTGGGTAAAATATGAAGGTCCTAAGTGTAGCATAAATGGTTGAAAAAACGTAAAATGTGAATACTTATTTTTGTGTAGTTTTTTCGCAATTATTGCTATTTTGCAACAAGGATGACTACTTTTTAAATTTTTAGCTAATTTTATATTGTAGGAAATTTAATTATGCAACTTTTATGTTAGTACAACTTTTCTCGGAAATGAATACTTTTAAAGTTATAATCAAAAAACGAAGAAAAAAATCGAATTTTTCCTTCATTTTTTGACATTTCGATTATTTAAACAATGTTCCGGACCTTTTTGAGAGGGAGGATAACTGAAATATTAATATTTGAGTTATTTTCAAGCAATTTCTGCAAAAAAATTTGAGTCACCTCTCAACGTCCAAATGTACTAATATTTTTACAGATCCGCCCTGGTCTATACTTGTCATTCGTCTGAGCGAAGGACTAAAACAAAGGATTTTCCGAAAAGTTACCCTACTGATAGATTTAGCATTATACTATGGTACAGATATCCAGCACTAAAGTAAAAATGTTTACCTCTTTATTATTTGGATATGTTTGGCCCTAAAACAACGGTTAAAGTTAGATCATTTAATATGTGTTTAGACAAAAAATTCTCAATAGTAAACATCGAAAATTTAACCCTTAAGTACTAACACACCGTCTCTCAGACGGCATCGTTTGTTGAAAGTGGAATATTTCCCTTCCTAGAAAAATTTGAAGGTCATCCGTTTATGACTTTTCAAGTTGGGTTGTTATTTACTAGTACTGAATTCGGCAATTTGCTGCAGGTTGTTATTCGAAAGATATTTAGACTCAAAGTGTGATTTCCGTCTAATAGACGGGGTGTTAGTGTTTGTGCCCAGTTCGTCATTAAACATAATGTGCCCCAGTTCGTCAAAAAGTTCAAATAAGGGGATAAAGACTATGAGGAAACTCTTTTGAAATGACTTGATGAGGTAGAAGGCGACGTAAGCGAAGTGGGATCAATTTGTGATGAAAATGTTGCCACTGACTACCATTGCTACACTGTACAAATTTTAGTGCCTGTCAGTTTTTTTTTGTTTTAATATTTTTAAAAAAAAAATTTATTTTCATGTTTATTACTCTTTGTTTAACTCGATTATAAATTTTTATCAAGATTCTTTAATTTGTTTCATTTTTATTACACTTTTTTTCAGGAATAAAAAGTTACACAAACAATCCTGCCATTCTTGTTATAATGTTTTTTATTTTAATAAATACAGAAAAACTAGATCAATTACTGTGTTTTTTAGATAAGTAATACTTTCAGTAAGTCATCGAAATATTTTTTTGGATTATAATATTTAACAAAAGAAAAATAACCAGTAAAATGTGAAACCCGTCTGTCAGGCGGTTAGTTAGTGTTTGCGCCATTGATTTAAGATGTTAGTACTTAAGGGTTAACTAACCCTTTGTGGAAAGGAACAATATTCTTCTCCTTTGGCTTGGGCTTTTATTAACACTGAAGAATACAAACCGTTATATTATTAGCATTAATAAAATATATCCTTTTTATCAGTCCATATGAGTCTAAGTACGAACTATTATTTTTAAGGGGCTTTCCTAGTGTAAAAGTACGAAATTCATACACTTTTTTGGAAATTTCTAAAATAAAAAGTAATTTACCAATTGCTTTGAAAATTTGCATGGCTTTTACTATAAAACGAAGTATAATGTAAAATAATTTTCATAAAAAAAATCTAAAATTTAAACGATTTATGCGCCATCTACTGGCACCGTGAATATAAAAACATAGGTCCACTGCTGCAGTGATTAGGACTAATAGTGATCCTGAAACATAAAATTTCAAAGTAGTTACTGAAATATAAATTATTTCCTATACCATCAACTAGGAGTTTTCAAAAATATTAAAATTTGGAAAAATGATGAAGTGTTGAAATTTTCTTTAAAAATTTCAAAGTTTCAAAAACCGCCAAATTGACATTTTTTATCCGATCAAAAAACCCCTAGTTGATGGTATAGAAAATAACTTTAATATTAACTTTGAAATTTTATGTTTCAGGATCTCTATTAGTCCCAATCACTGCAGCAGTGGTTCTGTTTTTATTTTCACGCTGCCCGTAGATGGAGCATAAATCGTTTAATTTTATAGGGGAGTGCAATTAGAACGAAAAGATACAATGTTTCGGAAAAAATCAAACAAGGTTATATTTTACTAAAACTTTTTTATTAGTTTATAAATATGTTAAAGTAAAAAGTTCTACTCACAAATTTCGCGGCTAATTGTTTATTAATTGTTTAAACAATAACAATTGTTTGGTATAAATAATGTTAAGAATATTGGTGAATTCAACATTTTATTTTGATAAAAAATGTTTTTATTTTAGTTTTGATTATGCTGAACCCGAATCTGGCATTACAATTTGCAAATTTAAAATGGCGGATTCAAAATGGCGGATTTTTTCCTAAAAATCCTTAAAAAGTAATTGTAAAATCCGAATTTTTTTTATAAAACGTGTTTGTTTACATATATGTGGATATTTTTGAGAGGTTGCTGAACCTGAATCAAATTTTGATAATTTAAATTATAAAATGGCAGATCCAAAATGGCGGATAACTTAAAAAATAGTTGTAAAATCATAATTTCTTTACAAAATGTATTTATTTCTACATATATTTATTTTTGAGAGCTTTGATAAACCTAACTTAAATGTTAAAATTATAAACTATAAAATGGCGGATCCAAAATGTGGATTTCCTAAAAAGAACATAAAAAAGAACATTTTTCTAAACATTTGTTGTCTTTATTTTTAACAGGTTGTTGAATCGGAATTAAAGATTAAAAATTTAAATTTCAAAATAGCGGATCCAAAATGGCGGATATTTAAATGAAAAACAAGTAGAATCCAATCAAACAAATATGGAATTTCATTCTTAAAAAAAAAGATAAACAAATAATTTTCACAATAATATTAAAAATTAAAATGTTTTAGAAAAAATATTAAAAAAAAAATAAATTTTCCATTAGAAGGATATAATTACATATCGGGACATAGTTTTTAATTCCAAACAACTTTCCTTTATAAATTATTTTCGATATTGTGAAATATAAAGGTACTTTACTCATGAGTGAAATTCATATTTTTTGACATACCTCGTACAAAATTAACAAAATTTGATATTTGATGTTTGCATCTTATGTTATATACGATGTAGAGTATTTTATAAAGAATAACTTTTTTTTCGTAAAGCTGATATTAAAAAAGTTATCAATAGGTTTCAAGTTACGCAGACATACTCTATAAGAGCTAAAAAAAATTTTTTTTGTTGAACATTTATTATTGTTGAAGCTTATTATTAAATGTATTTTAGGTAAGTTTTACAGAAAAAAGTTTTGATCACTCTGTATATACATTTTTTCAGCTGGTAATTTTCGGTTTTTGTATTACATTTTTGTTTCATGATTCAGTGTTTTTTTAAAGATTATATCCCAAGTTTTAAAAAAATAGCAAACAAATTGTATTAGATTTATTCAAATTTGTGGGAATTCTGTAAAACTACGAAGTTTTCAAAAATTACATTTTTTGAGACATCTTATTATTTGAATTAAATTTTTGAGATTTTTTTTGAACAAAACATCGTTTAGTAAGATGATTTAGTAAGTTGTGCAATTTTGAGAGTTTCATAAGTAAAATTGTGTTAGTTACACATGTTTAAATCATTTTTAAACAAAATTCATGTAAGGCTCATTTTCCGCCCACACCGTACTTATGTCCATAAATTTTATTTCTTTTTATTACAACCATAAGATAGCTTATTTCATCTTATTTCATGTCCAATTTGTAAAATTTCTTTTGATCCATTAGTTAAAGAATTACATTAAAAAAACTCAACCGTGCAGTTCTTACAACGCTAGTTTACAGTGCGCCAATGTGTGTGAGAAGGGTGACTTTAGCGTTATAAATAGAAAATTACAGAGGCTAGAGATTTAATTTTAGAAAAATCTTTATATAAGATTTTTTTTGTAAAATTTTCTGAATTTTTCAATGGTCAAGTCAGTTTTTTTCTAGAAATTATATTTTCGGAGTTATTTAAAAAACATCTAACTTCGCTGTTCATTTGTTTAATAAAAAATAAAGCACACACTTCTCGAGTAGAACTTTTTGATATGTTGTTTATTAAACATTTCTTAATGAAATTAGAGAAAGTTTTATCTTGTTTGATTTTTTCCGAAGTGATAATCTAAATGCACTCCCCTATTAAATATTTTTCAAGTTATACTTCTTTAGGCGCGATTGGGAGTGAATTTTTATTATTCTGGGCGCATGCGCACACAGACAGTATGGTGTTAGTCGCTAAATCTTTTAAGTTATGTAGCGCAAATAAGGTGTGCGTGAAAAGAATATATTAGTGTTTTTAGCAAATATATTTATTATAATTTTTGTGTTTGGATTTGTCTTCCTCGGGAGTAAGATAATAAGTATTATTGAAAATTTTGAGAGTAAACTACATGTAAACCCAAATACATACGACGTCGGGATAGTATCACGAGGTTTTTTCCTGGTTTTCCCTCGTGATTTACTATGGAATCTCTAGCGCGAGAATTTTACTGCCATCTTTGCATTTGTTGTCTTTTTAAAGACAGAGATCACAGGCTATGATTTTTTGTGGCGAATATTCTTGAGTTGGGGTTGATTTCATGTAATCGAATGAACTATCTTTTAGTAAAGTCGTCTCAGCAACGCAACTCATCAATATTGGCAATATCATTTTAAAGTCTTCTACTTTAAAATGTATAATACATGCATGAATTGCCGATATAAATGAGTCAGATTAAATAAATTATTAGAAGAATTTTTTACTAAGCAACAACATTTTTGTTGTATTTATTGCATTATTTTGTATTTTGACAACGACACCCGACTTTGGCGTCGAAACGTTAATAAATTCATTTTTTTAGTAAAATTGTGGCTTATTTCCCATTTAAAATAATTCATTATTATTGAAAATGTTTATTCAATTAATCTTTTTGTCCCCGTGATTTTAATTATGTCCGAGAAATGATCGTACGTAAATAGAACCGTGGTAGCTCATCGGTAGAGCATTGGCCTACATATCGAGAGGTCCCGCGTTGAAATCCAGACAATTCATATATTTTTTTTTAATTTTTGATACTCTTAGTTTTTTCTAAAATTATTTAAATATTTAAACACAATACAAAAAAACTATTTAAAGTAGATATATTGATTTCGTTGAAATCATATATGTAATAGAAGTATAACTCTTTACGTGCATGCAAAGGACACACACATTCTTTTTTTTTTATGAAAATTGTTTTACATGTACCTACTTCTTTCTGTAGCAAATTTTCGTGCAAATTTTCAAAACAATTAGTACAGTACTTTTTATTTTAGAAATTCCCAAAAAAAGTATATTAATTTCGTACTTTTACACTAGGGTAGCCCCTTAAGAAACTATTATTTTTCCCAAGTATAAAAATTCTTTTGTTATAATATAAATAACGCTATTATAGCTATTGCAAGCTAAATTGAAAAAATCAGACCAAAACTAGATTTCTAGTATCTAAAATAGTAGAGAAAAGATGGAAAACTTCAATAATTAACGCCAAAGTTATGTCTGGATTATGTCGTAGATCATAGGCCTGGATCCCGCGTACCAAATAAAAGATTAAGTATTAATAGCAAGCTGAAAATTTGTTCATAGCTTAACGGTGTCTAGTCGGACAAACTTTGATGTATGGGAATACTGGAACAGGGGAAGTTTTAGTTGTGGATAGGGATGGTGGATTAGTCTCGGTTATAATCGGTTTTTTCTTTTTAAAGTAAAAACCGGTTATTAGGTTTTTACGGTGATTAGGATTAGGTTAGGTATTATTTTGGATCCCAATAATAATTATTATCCTCAAGTAATTATTCCAAAAAAACCATAATTCAAATTTTATTTTATAAAATACAGAAGCAAACTGAAAGTGCAATCTCACATCAGCCAGAAACAATTATTAAGTTTTATTATAATATTTTCTTGAAAAGGTATTTGTAATCATAATATTTACATAAGAAGTGATCTGGTTGAATTAGACTTCATCTATTTTTCACACTTAACTCTTGACATTGAAAGTTGGTGAATGACTTTTTCTGATTACCAAAAATAATGCTCTGACTATGAATATCGAATTACTGACTAGGAATATGAATCTCCAATAATTTCGCTACGTTTTCAAAACGATACACTCATACAGGAAGTATTAAATGAGTTAAAATTCTACAAATATACAAACGTGTTAAAAGTAATACATGTTCTTTCGACTTTGGATAGTACTAATTATTATCATATTGATATCGAGTCTAATGAAGTATTGCAAACTAAAGTGTATTGTAAATGTAACTTTGTAACCTATTGGAGTAAAAAAACCGAAATCCGGTTTTTCCAAAAACCGGTTTTTTTGGCCGATTTTAGCCGCCAGGTTAAACCGTAAGCAATAAAAAACGG
Source organism: Diabrotica virgifera virgifera (assembly GCF_917563875.1). Lineage (NCBI taxonomy): Eukaryota > Metazoa > Arthropoda > Insecta > Coleoptera > Chrysomelidae > Diabrotica > Diabrotica virgifera. The sequence goes on along the minus strand of NC_065445.1, from coordinate 60,002,513 downwards.
TATAACCGAAAACCGGTGTTTTGTCAAAAACCGCCATCCCTAGTTGTGAAACGTGATTTTAGTTGTGGAAGGTGTCATCCTGACAAGTTTATGATTGTGAATATTAGCAGGTTGTCTTTAAGTTTATTCAATAGCAAATTTTATATAATACATGAAAAAATGTTTGTCCGACAAATAGGTTAGGCATTTTAATAAGTGCGGCACGTATAACATGTCAAAAGACAGGGATTATATTGGTGGTAAATAGCAGTCTGATTTTTGCAAGAGAGTTTAATGTAAGGGTAACAAATCAGTGGAATGTTCTGTCCGACAAAATACATGTAACGTTTTCGAAGTCTTATGTTCTAAACGTGTAACCTGTTCCACAATTAAAACCTCCCCAGTTCCAGTGTTCCCGTGTATCAAAGTTTTTCCGACTAGACACCGTTAAGCTATTAAAAAATTGTCAGCTTGCTATTAATAAACTATTTTTTGTACGTGTGGTCCAGGCCTATCAGATCATAAGCTGATGAAAATAAACTATAAACTCAAGCAACATACAACTAACGGTAACAAAACCAACTAAATGGTCAAAAACAGATAACGGTAAATAATGCGGAGAAACTCCAGATGAAACTTATACACAAGGAAAAAATACAAATATTAGTAGACATAAATAAATTATGGAATGGAATAAAAATCTGGACACATTCAACGGAAAATTGAGAATACGATTTGAGAGGTGGGACGAGTATAGTATGCATTTGGGTACACTTCTCGATCAGACATGTAACTAAGAAGCAGAAACCCAGTTAAAACTGACCAAGAGTAGTGGATACGCTAGGGATACGAACAAAATAATTAAGACTAAAGAAATATCGCGTAATACAAAAATAAAAGTATAAAAATAGTGCAGTCACTGAAGGTGGATATGAGCTATTACCTTCCCTACCTTACCCTATTGTTCACCCCTTCTCGGGGGTGAACAATATTTTCTTAAAAATAACCCCATATTTCGATGGAGGGACAAATTCTAAGCAAAATGTGTTTTATAAAGTTATTAAAATAAATCAAAACTTTTTGAGTTATTAAAGATCAAATATTTTAATTTTTCCTGAGAAAAATGCATGTTTTAATCGACTTTTGTTAAATAACTCAAAAAATATAAGTTTTGACAAAAAAAGTTATTATTACCAAAATTGAAGCTAATAAAATACGAAATAAACTCGTTACTAGAAAAACCTTCTCGTCTTAACTAAAAGTGACAGGTAATTGAATACTTATATATTTTTTTCTGCGAGTACCCAAATCTAAGTATTCAAGCTTAATTAACGGGAAAATGATGCATTTTATAACATAGACTTATTAAACATTTGTCAAAGTACTTAAAAATATCTATCAAACGAGCCCCCGAACAAGTTGATTGCATTAAAATTTATGCTCCAAAAATTTCTCAAAATTTATCTTTTAAAAATTTTTCCAAAAAATGTTATTTTGTTTTTTAAATACCTCCGCTAGTTTTTAAGATATCAGAATCAGATATTTAACCTGAAAACCATTTGAAATGTAATTCCAAGGGGTATTAAAACGCGTTGAATTTAATGTTAAAAACACTTTACTTTTTTCAATATAAAAGGTTAAATGGCCCCGGTTACATGATTCTCCCCGCAAAATTTAAATTTTAAACGTTTCTATCTCGGCTATTTTTTACCCTACAGAAATAGTAGAACTGATGAAACATTCAATACAGAGAAAAAAACTAAAATTCGGCTATACACCATTTTTTACGTATATTGAGTATTTTTGGAGTTATTATCAAGAGGAAATGAAAATTAGGGTGACTTCAAAAATTCTGATTTTTTTAAATTACACCTTTTTTTTTCAAAACTATGCATTCTAAACCGGTCAAAATTGTTGAAATCATTACTTGTGCTGATATAAAGAAACTATAGTAAGCATTACTATAAATTTTAATTTTTGTGGAAATGGCGTATGTTTAATTTTTCACTTTTTCCTAAAAAATTCAAAAGGGTTCTCTTATTTTCATCATAATTTGCGTAATTTTAATGCTATTAACTTCTTCTGGAGCGGACTTAATAGGTATTCCGAAGTAATTTGACAAGTGTTTTGCAGGTATATTTTATAAAATGCATAGTTTTCCGGTTATTTAAGATTGAATACTTAGATTTGAGTACTCGTCGAAAAAAATGTACATTAAATTACCCATAACTCACTTCGAATTATCGTAATTGTAGTTCTTCAAGTCAGGAGTGCATTAAATTTTTTATAATCTTTAATTTTGGTAATTATAACTTTTTTGTAAAAGCTTATAGTTTTTGAGTTGTACGTGAAAAGCCGGTTTAAAACATGCATTTTTTACAAAAAAATAAAATATTTGATCTTTAATAAAACAAAAAGTATTGATTTATGATAATAACTTTAAATAACAGATTTTGCTTAGAACTTGTCCCTCTATCGATTAGTGGTATTATTTTTAACACAATAATTTTCACCCACGGGAAGGTTTGGCATCCACCCCCAGGGTAAAAGCAAAATTTGGCATCATGTCACCTTTGTTCCTTGGAGTATCGTCTAACTACTCACCAATTTTTATGAAAATCGATGAAGGTTCAACGAAATCGGAGGTGAAAATCTTCAGTTACTCTACTAAAATCGATAATTAGACCCGCATTGCTAGACGAGATCGAGACATAGCTATGAATAAAACAGTAAAATCCTGTATAAAAGGTATATTTAAAAACCCTCAAAAGGGCCACATCAAATGCACATAACTAGTTTTCGACTGGTTTACCAGTCATCATCAGTGCTAACCTAAAATGAATATAACCTGATAAAATAATAAAAAGGTATTGAAATTTTGACTAGGGTTACAAAAATTATCAGTTATACTCACGTGCAATGTACATACTAACCACCAAGATAGTATTTAACAAAAATATTAGGGTTAAAGCCCAGTAAAAGAAGTCCGTCTAGGAAACATTGGTTTAAAAATCTACATAAAGTATGGATGTTTAAAATATTTAGCTAATCTGCCCCAGGTAATATCTGAGATGTGGATTTGACTTGTTTACATGTTGAATGTATGACGGCAAGTGACAATGAGATGGATAGGACCTCTGAACGATGACAAGACAGAAATGACAGTTCCACAGGAAGTTAAAAATTAATCTGTCATATTTAAGTCTAAGGTGTACAGCATGTTAAAATTAGAAATGATGTAACAACACACTCCATTGTGAAAATTATCATTTAGAATTCATTAAGCTAGTTGTTATAATTAAAAATATATTCACGTATATTGTAAGTGCAGTTAGGCAAACCACATTATACGTGTTCAATAACTAAATTCAGTAAAAAAAACCTTGTTATCGAGAGATCTAAGATTTAAAAAGCAATTTTGTGTTGAAAAAAGTTATCAAATTTAATTAATTTATTAGTAGCTGTTGGTATTCATGTGGGTAAGTGTGTAAGAGATCACAATAGGGGTGACTAAGTTGTAAAAATGTCTTAAATAATCTGGGGGATGTATCATTAAGAATGCACAAGCTCAAACTTAGACGACTAATTCTTAAATAGTGAGGTCAAGAAAGTTAATTGGATCAAATGGGTTAAGAAGGTAAATTAACTTTCTTGACCTCATTATTGCCAGATTAAATGACCACTTCGATTTCAGTATGTTTGGGAAACCGCCACAGACTGATCATGTCATACCACTATCCTCTAACCACCCTATGTCACACAAACTTGTCGCCTTTCGCAGTTACATACACCGCCTTAAAACCATATCCTTTTCACAATCTAATTACAATAAAGAATTAAACATACTTCGTCAAATAGCCTTTAATAACGGTTACGATCCACACATCATAGACAAGCTCATTCATAAAAGACAGCTTAAAGTCTTACGACATGCTGCGTTCCCTAGGGATTCGACAACCAAACCTGCTTATTATACCCTTTAACCAAGATAGGCTTTCTGGGGATATTTCGAACATTATCAAAAGATCAGTAGACAACATCCGAATTTCATTTAAAGTATCCAAAAACTTAGGACATTCTCTATCCAATTCCAAAAGATAGCATTAATTATATGAATCGTAGTGGTGTTTATAGACTACAATGTTCTGAATGTGATGCTACTTACATAGGAAGAACTTGCTTCTCGCTCTCTTGAACACACCAAAAGAGAGGACACCTCTACCTTTTCTCAACATCTCAAACAAAAAAAATCATACGTTGAGTATCCCAGATGATGTCGCTCTACTTCATAACATCCCACAGAAAGACTTCTTAAACTTAGACTTGTACGAGGACCTAGAAATAGTAAAGGAAAAACAGAAAAGTCCGAATTGTGTCAACCGCCATGTTTCGTTCATTCGGGACTTCCAACCAATCCATCGACAACTTTTTTCTTAAGACTTTTACAATATGACTTTCCACCCCCCTTTTACTGCTTCGTTCACATTCACACTTATAATAATTTATCTGGTACCAGCCACAATAATCCTTTTGTCATCTTCAGCCAGCTAACCACTTTTATCTATTCATAATTACATACAAATTACTGATATCATAATCCACAGACATCCACATATACAAATTTTCATCTACATACAACCCACCATCATATTTTTACATATGGCTATGCTCACTGTACCTTTTCAATCTGTCATTACCAAAATATAACACTCAATTTAATAAAACCAATTAAAGTCTAATTCTCTTTCTAGGTTTCGTTCATGTTCCTTTCCCACTAATTCCCTCACAGACATCTCATACCCCCAGCCCCTACTGTCATCATCCTATTACGGTTTTGGTTTTTGGACCCTTAGGGATCCGGGCAGCCTGCGAAGCCTTTAAGAATTAGTCGCCTAAGTTTGAGCTTGTGCTTTCTTAATGATACATCCCCCAGATTGTTTAAGACATTTTTACACCTTAGTCACCTCTATTGTGAACTCTTACACACTTACCCACATAAATTCCAACAGCTACCAATAAGTTAATTAAATTCGATAACTTTAATCAACACAAAATTGCTTTTTAAATCTTAGATATTTCGATAATAAGGTTTCTTTATTGAATTTAGTTATTGAACACGAAACTTTTGTGTAGTGTGGTTTGCCTAACGGCACTTACAGTATACGTGAATATATTTTTAATTATAACAACTAGCTTAATGAATTCTAAATGATAATTTTCACGATGGAGTGTGTTGTTACATCATTTCTAATTTTAACATGCTGTACACCTTAGTCTTAAACATGACAGGTTAATTTTTAACTTCATGTGGAACTGTCATTTCTGTCTTGTCATCGTTCAGAGGTCCTATCTATCTCATTGTCACTTGCCGTCATACATTCAACATGTAAACAAGTCAAATCCACATCTCAGATGTTACCTGGGGCAGATTAGCTAAATATTTTAAACACCCATACTTTATGTAGCTTTTTAAACCAATGTTTCCTAGACGGACTTCTTTTACTGGGCTTTGACCCTAATATTTTTGTTAAATACTATCTTGGTGGTTAGCATGTACATTGCACGTAAGTATACGCTCTGAGCTTCGCTGGTGGCGCTCCTTGCGGATTACTGGAATTATCTTTCACCGGTAATTTTTAAATTTATTATTTACTTGTTATCGCTTAACATTTACAACGCCAAAAATTAATCAAATTGTAATCGATTTTTTTAAGATTTTGCTAATCATTTTAACGTTCTATTGATAAAATATGAATTTCTTACTTCGGATACTTTCACAATTATCGTGTAGATGGCGCTTAAATTTTTTAGATTAAATTGTAATTACATATTACGGAACATTAAAAAAACTTAAATTCAGTATTTAAAACGTAAGTATATTTAAGGTAAAAATATATACCAGAGCTTTTACCAACTAATATTTTTTATAATTAATGTTTTTAATTTTAATTTTACATTAATCACTTTGACATTTATGTCAAATTTCCGGTAAACGTTTACAGACTTGCCACTACTGGCGCTCGAGAATTTGTAAATATCCCCTCTACGTAAGAGCGCACAGCGGATAACTGATTATTTTTTTAGCCCTAGTCAAAATTTCAATATCTTTGTATTATTTTATCAGGTTATATTCATTTTAGGTAAGCACTGATGATGTGTGGTAAACCAGTCGAAAACTAGTTATGTGATTTTGATGTGACCCTTTTGAGGGTTTTTAAATATACCTTTTATACAGGATTTTACTCTTTTTTGTTTTTGTATTACATGGTATACAGCCAACCACAGGAAAACTTTTTCCTTGTGAATTTTTATGAATAAAACCATACAGAATATTATAGTCCCAGATCCCGCATACCAAAAAAAGTTTATTAGTAGCAAGCTGAACATTTGTTCATAGTTTAACGGTGTCGAATTCGACCAAATTTGATGTATGGGAACACTTGAACAGGCGAAGCTTTAATTGTGGAACCTGGTGAATGTATCAACCTGACAAGTATATGATTGTGAAAACAAGCAGGTTGATTTTAAGTTTATTCGCCGACGTTATATAATATATGAACAAATTTTTGGTCGAGAAAAATGTTAGGCATTTTAACAAGTCCATGATTTTGGCATGAAAGTTTAATGTAAGGGTAAAAAATCAATCGGAAGTTTTGTCCGATAAAATTCATGGGAAGTTTTTGTAGTCCGACGTTCGAAACTGCCTATATCTTATAGATTCATAAACTTGTCCGAATGACACGTTTATCATGTTCCACAATAATTAAAAATTCCCTGTTCCAGTGTCTCTATGCATCAAAGTTTGTCCGACTCGATATCAGCTATGAACAGACTTTCAGCTTGCTATTAATAATCTTTTATTTGGTACGCGGGATCCAGAACTAATCTAATAGATTGGAAGCCTAGAGATAAAATATACCTCACAGAATATTTGGCGGAAAAGTAGTTGAGGGAGAATGGAGAAGATATTGAGAAAACGTAGACTAGAATGGCTCGGATATTTACAAAGAATACAGGAGGCAGGCAAGTCAAGCATATTCGTTGGAGCTCACCTGGGAACAAAATATAGAGAGGAAGACTAAGAAGGAAACGGAGAGATACAGTAATGGAAGAAGTCAGTGAGTTGGGATTCAGAGATTGGAAGATGACAGCTAAGAACAGAAAACGATGGAAATTATCTACCAATCAATGGGCCTGAAAGGTCTGTTACCGATATACATACTGTTAAATAATTTTTGTGGGAAAAATTTAGAGAATTAATTTGTGTCAAAGACCAAGACATCGTAAATTTTCATCGCCCTCTATATGACCAAAATTTGTAAATAAAATAATTAAGCCGTAAGCAGTGTTTCTTGGAATAGTAAAAGGTTAGTGGTAAAGTTTCTACGAACAGATTAATACATTTCCAAAACAATGAACTACAATATGATCGTTTTAAAGTTAATTGTGAAATTGTACCGCTTTGAAATGGACAATAGACAATGTTTCTAAATGGTTTCGTAGAACGAAACGATTGTTAACAATTTTGTTTAGTTTAGAATATAGGGTTTTTTAGAATGTAAGTAAAATTTAATTATAATATCTCATGGAAATTGACAAGACATAAAAATTTATATACAATACTATTTGTTCTTAAGCAAAAAAAAGTAGGCATATGATGTATGGGTAATGCTTGTGATTGGCGAGGAGACCGATTGATGGAGAATAGATTGGTTGATTTTCGGATTGATGAGGGAAAAAAATTCACTTATCTAATTAAGATCGGAAGAAACCAGTCCAGTTCGAAAGTAGTATTTTTGTGTAAAGTGGTTAATTTGGTGGCTGTGAAAGCAGATCCGTGTTGAGACGAAATCGTGATCAAGTCGGGAAGTACAAACTCCATCTGTCTGAATAGATTCCAGTTTCTTTCTGGAGAGAATTCGAGCAAGTGCTGTTTTTTGTTTGTGAAACAGTGACAACAGAGGACAGTGAATCAGAGGACAACACAATCCATGAGAAGAAGTAAAGAAGATAGAAAAAGTTAGTCAGATTATTTGTGAAAAGAGAGAGTTGTTTTATATTACATACCATATTTGTTTTTTGTCAACTTAACAGTTTTACAGCATAATTTATTCATTCATAAATTCATAGAAGATATTGATAAGTAATGTATTTAAAAAGTGAAAATGAAATTTTTTTTTGTAATAATAAGAACAGTCTACCGAATCATTTACATGAAGTTTGTGTAAAAAAAGGAGATAGCAGAATTAAAGGTCTTTTTATTGGATAAGAAATTTTTACAACAGAATAAAGTTTAAAAAACATTTTGAATCTTATATTTATGGTATAGTATATATACATAAATAATAGTTATAAAACTTATATTATTTGGAGTATATTTATTTTCCCTGTTTTGTGCTGGTTAAAGTAGGCAACGCGAAATACTAGAAGCCACAAACGAAAGGTAATACATTAAAATCAATAATTAGCCCTGAGAATATTTTTCATTGTAAAGTTTTATTAAATTTTTGTTTTGTTTTATAAGTAGCAATTAAAATAATTAATTAATTAATTAATCGAATTAATGAGATGCTGATCAATCTTATAACAGAGAGAAAATACAGAGCATAATAATACATACTCACACTTCATAAAACGCAAATCACATCGCTTTAAAAAGACCTAAAATTTGAAAAGTGATAAGTAATAAAATGCTAATTTTTAAGAATTTAAATCTTACCAACTTTTACAAACAAATCTATTGTATTTAACAATTACAACTAAAATTCTCCCGTTTAATACATTCATCTGGAAGTACAAGCAATACAAACTTTTCCAACAACGTTGAGTTATTTTAATTTTGCCCCGGCTTCCCAAAAAATATGTCTTCGCGAGCTGCTTCGAATAGAATTACGGTTTTCTTTTTGTTATGAAATTGTAACACTACCCGTGTAGAAAGACAAAGACATATTTAAGATTCCCTCCCAAAAAACTTCGGATGGAGACAGAAATAATGAAGGATACAAAAAATTTATGGCCATTTTTATGGGATGGATTTAGGTGACGATCCGACATTGAAAAAATAGAATCAAATATATTATGTGGCATAGTTGTTAGGGTGTTTTAGTTTGTAAAGTTTTTATGTTTGATTATATGTTTTATCTAAGACTGATACATAATATATGTATTATACTTGTGGTGTTTGCAATATAATGCCATATAATAATCCCTTAGGGATTAATAATGCGGGATTAATAGCTATTTATCCCTCTGGCACAACAATCACAAAATTCACCACGGAAACAAAATAATCAACCTCAAAAAGTGTCACTGTCAAACGAATAGTATATTTGACAGTTTGTGTTGAGATGGACGAAAATGAAGAATCTTCTAATTGTACACCACCAGAAATTGTAGAACTAGCTACAGCAACAGCATGATAAACAGTAATGTACCATCTTCTTGTTCTACAGCAATCGAGATCCCAAATATTTGTATTAAAAACTCTACTAAAGTTAATGATGATTCTCCACCAATTCAGTTTATTAATTGTACTATTACTAATTTTAATGTTTTTAACAAAAAAAGTTGTTCATTAAAAATCTTAAATTAATTAATTTGTCGTAGATAAAGTAGAGTATACTACTCGCAATAATGGCTCTCATTCCCTCGGAATGTTACTCCCTCGCCGCTAACGCGGCTCGGTTCGTAAATATTCCTCGGGAATAATAGCCATCATTATTGACTCGTGGTATAATCTACTATTAAGTTATAACGATTGTGCGTAAAATGAATACTGTTATGAGAACGCTGAACTGTTAGTGTTTAGTTTTTATTTTCTTTTTATTTAACCTTCGTCAGGCGGCATTGTCACAGTGTAATAGGTCCCTATGACGCTTTAGTAACTGCAAATTTAGTATCCTTGCCTCCCGTGCTATATATATTTTTTCACTAAAAAACCTGTAGAACTACATGGATCACAAGTTCATGACAAAAACACAGAATAGTCGCTCAATATACAATCGAGTTCGTCTAATTAGTCCAAGTAATGAAGCTTAAGTACGATAAAGCCTCGCCATTTTTACAGAATGAATCGATTTGCTTAAAAATTTGAGAATAAGTAGTGGATATACCAAGGATAAAAACCTATATGATGCCGAGAGGCGCTTTTACCATGGCGGTGGTTGCCACCCCGTCTCGGGGGTGAAAATTTTTTATTATATTTTGACCCCAAAAGTTAATAAAAACATTCATTCTAATGAATAATGAAACATTCATAAGCAAAAAACGTTCTATACATTGTTTTGAGAGAATTCACAGTTTTTGATTTATTCGCTATCGAAAGTGGTAATTTTATAGTGACTTATAATAAAATAATTTCAGTCCGTATTTTCTTAGTGGGTTTTTGTTTTTATCTATCAAGAGCGAATTATTGTATAGCCATGTAAGAGTATATGTCGTATAATCCGTGTATAATATTAATATAAGACATATGACAGATGCTAGAAACAAATGAGAAGCGTTGAAAAGCCCCTATTTTAAAACAAATGATTGAAGTCTATATCCTTATTATCCTGCTCTGTCATTCGTTCTTGAAGAACAAAACAACGTTTTAAAAAAACGCTGTCATTTAATTAAATATGCTTCATATATATTTATACCTAATCCTATTTGATTTCTAAACTTTTGTTATAAATTAATTTTTTTTCAATTTTTTTTTCAAATTTTGACGCTGAATTTTGGCGCCCCCAAAGGATGGCGCCCGTGTTCACTTTGCACATATGGTAGCGGGGCCCTGCTGACCATTAGGTTCTAAAACAATAAAAGTTAAGGTTTCTATTTTAGGGGGACTTTCTATCTTTTCATTTAATTTTCCATTTCCAACAATCGCTTTTTTCCGATTATAGCGCCATCTATCCATAATTCGAGAAAATGTCTCGAATAAAAGTTACTTATTTTTATGTCCGTTTAAGGAATCCAAATCTGCAATAAAAAATGGGGGCTCCTATTTATGATTTTAAAGTAATCCCCCACCCTACCTCCGTGGGGGGTCGTGTTTGGTGTTATTCGAGAGATTTTTCAAAAATATTAAATACATATTTTCATTTTTTTTTCTGGGGCGTAAATTTAACATTTACCCCCCATCCCTCTCCATGGGAGGTCATATTTGTTATCATTCGATAGATTTTGAAAAAATATTGAACACTTATTAATTTTCGATCTGAAAGAAGAATGGATGACGGAGGAAATTCTAGAGTTGATGAATGAAAGAATAAAAAACAAAACCATCAATAAGAACAGCTATAAACAGCTTCAAAACCAAATAAGAAGAAAAATTAGGGAGGCTAAAGAAACGTACTTCTCTAAAAAATGTAAAGAAATAGAAGAAATGCAAAACAGATATGACAACTTCAACCTACATAAAAAAGACAAAGAACTAGCCGGAATAGGAAATAGAAGAACCTCAAATATATTGCTCGACAAAAATGGAAATATTATAATTGAGACAGAACGAAAACTACGACGATGGAAAGAGTACATCGAGGAACTATTATATGACCAGAGAGAAGCTAGTACATCCGTAGATAGCCAAAACGGAGATGTGGACCCAGAGATAACCAAATCAGCGGTTAGCCAGTCAATAGACTCTATGAAAACCAATAAATCTGCTGGTCCAGATGAATTACCTAGCGAGCTGATAAAGTTGGTTAACGAGAAGAACCTGGACATAATAGTAGAACTGTTCTACGCTGCCTATACTACGAGAATTATCCCTAGAGAAATGTTGACATCAGCATTTGTGTGTTTGCCAAAGAAAGTGAATGCCAATGAATGCAGTGACTACCGAACCATAAGCTTAATGTCACATAGGTACCTTGAAAATTTTGCTGAAAATTATTCCTGCCAGAATACACTCTAAACTAGAGCTGGATATTAGTGACACTCAATATGAGTTCCGCAATGGTATGGTTACCAGAGAGGCATTATTCTCCTTCAACGTGCTGACACAGAGATGTTTGGATGTTAACCGTCCTCTTTACGTCTGTTTTATAGACTACAATAAAGCGTTTGATAAAGTAAAATATGATCGACTAATGGAAATTCTGAAAACTAAAAACCTAGATGAAAGAGATTTTTGACTAATAACACACCTCTATTACAATCAGCAAGCAATAGTAAGAATTGAGAAAGAAACATCTGAAGAAATGGAAATAAAGAGAGGAGTCAGGCAAGGCTCCATAGTATCACCTCTAACGCTTATTCTGAAGAGGTAATGCGAGAAACTTTAGAAGATGAAACCGTCGGCATAAGAGTAAATGGAGTCTTAGTTAACAACATCAGATATACAGATAATACAGTAATAATAGCCGATAGTTTACAAGACCTGCAAAGACTCATGAGTAAAATAGTAAGGTGGGGAAGGGAGTACGGACCCTCTCTCAATAACAAAAAGACGAAGTTTATGAAAATTAGTAAAAACAACCATAATAATAACGAAATCTTGATAGTAGAAGGCCAGCAGATTGAAAAATTAAAAAGTACACTTACCTAGGAACACTTATAACAGAAAATAATGACTACACTGCAGAAATCAAAGTCAGAATCGAAAAAGCACTTTCTAATTTTATGAAAATGAAAAAGGTCCAATGTAGCAAAGATTTAACATTACATCTTAAAGTACGCCTAACAAAATGATACGTATATAGTGTACCCTACTATGCAGTGGAATCATGGACGTTAAATGTAGAGACAATGAGACGACTTAACGACTTTGAAATGTGGACCTACAGAAGAATTATGAGGGTTTCCTGTGTAGATAGATTTACGAACAATGAAGTACTGAGAAGAATAGGTAAAGAGAAGGAAGTTCTCTTTCGAATAGGGGTACATTTACAGGGTACAAGGCTTCTCCCAATGTGGTTTTCTGACGCTCTCGAAGAGCTGCAAAAATCCCCGCTTGGGCTCCCCTACCAATACCATATTTTTACCATCAAACGACGTCAGATGTGCAGTCATGATCCCCCTCCCTTTTATACCATCCCAATAAGTAAAGCCCCCCTTCCTCTTCTCTATGACGTAGTTTATGGATGTTCCACAACTAACAGTACTCTGACCCACTCTGTATTTTTCCTGAAATTTTATGTAATTCCTGAAATTAAACATCGAATAACATTCATTTTTATAGACGTGACAAATTGACGGGCCATCAAAAACTAAGCGGCATTTTTAGGTTACAAATTATGGCAAATAATAATTTTATTCGTTTAGTGCCTAATCTAATTTTTATTAAAACTTTCAATTAACCTAATTTTGAAAATTCAATGAAAATATATTTTCTTTTACAAGATTATCTTTTTATAACCGATTTTTTTCAAATTAAAATAAAAGGCAACAATAATAGAAACACATTCGTGAAAAAATACATTATTGTAAAACGCTTTATCATTTTCTTTTTTGTTGATTACGGCCATTTGTCATTAGGCTTGCGTAAGCGCTTTTTCTAATAAATAAAAAATCGATATCATTGCGTATAATCGTTTTACTACGAAAACAAATTGCTGGCTGTAAAAAATTACAAAATACAGCAGGGGTTTGAAAAAAAAGAGAAGCGCATTAATTTACTAAAGTTGTTTTCAGCGTTTTAACCATAAAGCTACAATGGCAGGATATCTATGATTAAACGCTGAAAAACATTGCTAAACACTTTGACCTATTTGTGTTTGTAGATACTTTTTTCAAACAAACAAAAAACAGCAAAAAGCAAGATTGTCGTATTAGTAGGGGAGCCTTCAGTGCTAAATTTGCATTTACTAAGTGTCATTGGGAGCTATTTTGTTGTGAAGATTAGATCCTAAAACCAAAAAAAGGTAAGTTTTCCATTTTAGTTGGAATTTTCTAATTTCAAAAATCGGTTTTTCCGATTAAAGCGCCATCTATTCATAATTCGAAAAAATGTCTCTTGCGTAAGGAATCCAAATCTGCAATAAAAAATGGGGGTTACTATTTAAGATTTTAAAGAAACCCCCCCCAACCCACCTAATTGGGGGTCGTGTTTGATGCCATTCGATAGATTTTTGAAAAATCGTAGCTTTGTTCCAACCCGTCACAAAAACCGTTCTTGAACGGTTACGAGTATGCGCAGTAACGAAAAATGTGTTACTGCGCACTATTATTCGTTATTGCGCATGCGCATAACCATTCAAGAACGGTAATGTGGCGGGTTGGAACACACCTATTGAAAACGTATTTTTCAATTTTTCGATCCTAAGTTCATTTCGCGAAATATCGCGGGGTTCCTAATTAATATTTTTAAGTTACCTTCTCCATAAGGTGTCTTGTTTAGCATCATTCTATAGATTTTTCATAAAAATTTTTTTTTTTTTTGGTGCCTAGGTATTCGTTTCGAATATTGGCGATCATTTTGGCTGTAATTATTTTTGTTGTTCTGAAGCTATTTTCTTGTGACACTTTTGCAATTAACAAGTTTTGATGGGAAATAAGCCACAATTTTACTAAAAAAAATGATTTTATTAATGATTTATCTGTTATGATTTATTTGTGACGGATATTCTTGAGTTGGGGTTGATTTCATGTAATCGAATGAACTATCTTTCAATAAAGTCGTCCCAGGAACGCAACTCATAAATATTGGCAATATCATTTTAAAGTCTTCTACTTTAAAATATATAATATATGTCTGAATTGCCGATACAAATGAGTCAGATTAAATAAATTATTAGAAGAATTTTTTTTTCCTAAGCAAAAACACTTTTGTTAATTTCATTAATATTTTTTGTATTTTGACAACGACGTATTTTGTATTTTTTGTATTTTGATGTATTTTGTCGAAGCGTTAATAAAATAATTTTTGTTGTAAAATTGTGGCTTATTTTCCATCAAAACTAGTTAACTAGAATTATTTTATTAACTGATGCTTTAAGTAGATTAGTTGTTGTTGTGGAGAACCATTTCCTTAGGTTCTGTAACAATTATATTCTGATATTCTGATAACTATTTCAGTTTTCCGATGTGATATTAATTTCGCGAAATATTTGCTTTTTTTTGTGAAACCTTGTGACACCCATTTCCTTACGTCCCGCTCAAATCGTTATATTTTTGGTATATTCAATGTTCTTCATGTACCTTGTCTTAATCTGACGTTTTCAAGTTTTTCTAAGGATAGATTTTTTTTACAAATTGCACCAACGCACACAGCCCCAACGCACGCCCCTGTATTAAGAGTCCATATATGATAGGGGTAAGTTCACAGGGTATAATATTTCTCCCATATGATTCTCTGGCACGCACGAGTAACGCGCAAAATTCCGGCTTGGCTCCCCTACCATATTACATCCCAAATAAAATTACTTTCTCTATAAGCGTATACAAATACACAGTATGAAATTATACGAGATCTGTCCCAAAAGTGTCAGATTTTCGTTGATAGTTTCATACCCATATATTTCAGTGTTCTCTGCGGTAGGGGTGGGAAAACCTACCGGTTATAATCCCAAACCGGTTTTTTTACTCCGTAATAATCGGTTTTTCCGGTCTTTTTTTGTCCCGGTTATAACCGTCTTTTTTTAAGTAATTACCGGTTAATCTTTGGATAAGTTACCCCTGGAAATAATAATGAATTCAGAGAAAAAATGGGATTTTTCTTTATATATTGTGGGATCAATATAAGTCGTCCACCGTCATATATCTATAGAGAAACGTCTATATGCTTATATAACAGCATTTATCAGATAGACAGATAGTACATAATATATTGTTATTTAAACCTAGTAATTGGCTGGACGATAAAAACGGATTTAACTAGTCTAGATCGATTGTCTTTTCATCAGTGTGCCAAAATTGTATTTTGCTGTAAATAGTGAGCACCTTCTTTCTTTCTTTCTCCCCTTCCTTGTACCTTATCAGGGTGTCGGATTTGGGATCGCTATTTTAATTTACATTCACCCATATCTTCCATTCTTTTCTGTTTTCTGTCATTATTTTTAATTCCTCGAGTGATTTTCCTTTAAATTTTCCTGCCTCTACTATTTGCTGTATCTATTTTTTTCTTGGTCTGTCTCTTTTTCTCTTTGCAATGTTCCTTGCTTCGTGGATTCTTCTCGTAATTTTGTTGGGTTGCATCCTCATTAAATGCCCATACCAATTCATTTGTCTCTTTTTTAATTTATTCATTATTGGCTCTTGGTTGGCCATTCTCCTAATAGTCTCGTTGCTTAATCTATCCCATTTTGTCTTTGCAACTATCCTTCTTAAATGTCTCATCTCCATTGCATTTATTCTGCTCTTATGTTTTTTCCAGAATTGTCCAGTTTTCACTTGCGTAGAGCACAGTCGGTATCACTATTGTGTTATATATGTTTATTTTTGTCTCTCTTGCAATTTCTCTTTTTCCCAGTATTGGGGCTAAGGCATAGTATAACTTGTTTGATTTCTTTGCTCTATTTGTTATTTCCCAGTCTATTTTTCCGTCGTTAGTAATGACACCTCCCATGTATTCGTAAGTTGTAACTACTTCCAGTTCTGAGTTTTTCCATTTTATCTTTATTTCGTTATCTTCTTTGCCGTTGATTATCATTATCTTACCTTTTTCCTCGTTTATTTCCATTTTAGCTCTTCTATTTCCTCTACCCACATATTAATTAGTTTCTGCATTTTGTTCTCGGAATCTGCTATTAGTACTATGTCGTTCGCATACATTAAGGACTCTATTGTTACCGGTTGTAATCTATGGTATCCTATTATTGTCTGTAGTTTGTTGGTTCTTGCTCTAGTTTTTCTTATTCATTAATTCATTACGATTATGAATAGCAAAGGGCTGAGACTATCTCCTTGTTTAATACCTCTATTCCAATTAAATTCTTCTGATCGTTCCCCTGCTATTTGTACTCTTCCTTTTACCTCTTTCTAAGTACTTTCTATAATTTTTATCAATGTGTTTGGTATATTCATTTTCCTCAAGCATTCCCCTATAATTTGTCTTTCTATCGTGTCAAATGCTGCTCTTAGGTCTATGAATACTAATACCAGTTTCCCCCCCGTGTCTAAGCATCTTTCGATTAGGTTCCTGATGGTAAATATGTTTTCATTTGTTTGTCTTCCTGGTCTAAAGGCCGCTTGTTCATCTCCCAATTTTATTTCTACTTCTTGCCTTAGTCTTCTCTATTATTTTCGTATACACTTTAAAAGCATACCGATGACAGACATATAGCTCTGTAGTTTTCGCAGTTTATATTAGGTTCTCCTTTTTTGTGTATTGGTACAATTATGTTATTCTGTCAGTCTCTAGGGATTGCTTGTTTTTCCCACGCCTCTTTATATATTGTCCATAGCCAGTTTATTTCCTCTTCTCCCCAAATAGAGAGCACAAAAGTTCAAATCTACGTCAACCAAGCCCCAGTAGAAAGACTAATGAATTAAAGCTACTTCGGCATCATAACGAATGAAGAATGAACCAACAACGAGGTTATAAGAAATCTCATCAGAAAAATTAGATCCACCTTCAACCGGATGAGGGCCTCCTTCAAGAGCAACAAACTCGCTCTTAATATAAAAGTAAGAATGCGGCGATGCTAAGTCTTTTCTGACCTTTTTTACGGTGCTGAATCGTGGATTTTGAAAGAAGATATGTGCAGAACATTGGAAGCATTTGAGATGTTGCTATATCAGAAAATACTTAAGACCTCGTGAACTGATTAGTCATAAATGAGGAGGTCCTCAGAAGAATGAAGAATAACAGATACCACCGTCAAATCTCTAAAGGTACAATATTTCTGACACATTATTGAAAACGAATCCAAATCCAGGTATACCATGCTTTAAGCCATCCCTACTCTGCGGGCTCCGAACGCAAACAGTAACTTTTTACAGATCTGTTGTATGTCACATTTATTCAAGAAAAGTATCCAGTTTACAATTAAACCAAATAAAGAAGGGGATGGACTACCCCAGCTAATTGAAACAATATTCTAAAATGTTACCTCAATCATCCAAGATAGCCATCGCTACACTCTTGTTGGGCGCCAGTGAAACAAGTAAGGTGGCGATAGACTACCCCAGCTAATTGAAATACTATTCGAAAATAATATTTCAACCAACTAAGATAGCTATCGTTCCACCCTTAGCTTAGCTCAGTCTCTCTCAGGTGTGTGTTCGTCTTGTCCTAATCTTAGATACGAACTATGAAGATTTGGAATGGAAGCAAACAAAACAATATTTTTCACCAATCATGTATATTGTTCAATAAAGATATAATAAAAATATGACTTATTATGTGCATTAACAAATATATTCAAATTCTTGCCAAAAACCAACAATTCTGGATTATACTTATGGCTTTTGGTATCTGATGATAACTTCTTGATGTCGTATGGTACTGCTCTTGACTTCTTATAGACCTGGGCAGATGTTTTGTAGACCTGGGCAGATGTTCGGCCCTAGGCCCCTGCAGCTAGAGATGGTGGTTGTTGCAGTCTAGATTTTACGATCCCATTGTTGTCAGCCTTAGTGTCATCGCCGGCGATAGGCTTTTTTGAAGCTCCCAGAGGGAGGACGGTGATCTTATTCCCAAAAACTATAAGATAGAAACACATATCAAACATTAAGAAGAAAACCAAATTGTACCTTTTCCAAATAATCCTAAAAAGTATTTATTGGCAAAGGAATAATTAAATGGAATTAATACTGATACTAGTTAAAATTTGATTTACACGTGCATATTAATAGATGAAAAGAAATATAGAAACCAAACACATGGTTGAATATTTGAAGGTTAGATATAAAACATATTAGAAGAAATTATTATAAAAAGCTCTATAAAAAACTCACCGCAAAAGAATATTAATTGTTGATGGAAAATAAATCTAATATTCGAATTACATGCATGCCTTTTTAAGGAATAATTCTTCCCTTCCAGTTTGTCAGGGAGCAGGGATGAAGTGACACTGTCATTGAAAACGACATTTGAAATGACGACCAAGTACGAACGTATGAAGTAGCAGGCATGTTCCGTATTGAAAGACAGATACTCGCAAAGTAAGAATATACGGGGTATTATCAGTATGATGATTTAGATTTTAGATGAAAAGGGATATATTAAATAGAAGATAATAAAAGGGGGTAATAAAAGAGGATAATAAAAGAGGGGGTCAACCAAGTTTTTAACGAAAAAGCAAGTTAAAACGAATAAAAGATAATTATTAATGAAATATTAAAAATAATTATTTAAAAGTAAAATATCAAAGATGTGAGCTTTGCAACGTTACAACAATAGCATGTTTCTGTTTACATTGTCTATAATTACGTTCAGCTCACATTTTGAACGCTAAAAATGACGGATTTAAAAATAAATTAACTGAAATCCTCAAAACAAAACCTCCCTTTCAAAAACTATATCATTTCCCAACAATATTTCTCAACATAAAATTAAGACACTTCCCTAACTAAAATATTGACCAATAAGATCTGCAAAATACGTTCTGGGTTAAACCCCCCTAGGTCCACCAAAAACAATCAATCCAATCATAAAAAGAATAAAAAAGGGCTTGTAGGAAATTGTACAACCTACTTTTCCCATGAAAATGTCGAATCAACGTTTCTATAATCGAGGGCTGTGGACGTTTCTTCACCTCAAGGTTTTTTCTCAGACGAGTCAGCAAAAACACATCTGGACTTGTTGGCCAAACTCAGGACTCTTAACGATACTTGAATAAACAAATCTCAATCTTTAAAATAACAAAAGCTCATAATCTCGACGCCCGGAATGATTATCGTTTGAGATAGAAGCCGCGTTTTTTTAGATAAAAAACCGTCAATGTTTTCCATGAGAAAATAACGTGTAATAAAACATGACACTTCTAAACCTTGCATTCACCGGAATGAGAAACTTAAAAATATTCATATACACATCCCAATTCAGAATCTGAATTATATATCTGATATAAACTATGAGGCAATTCACCGATTTCGGAATATGAAACTGATAGGTGGAATGTTTATACCGGGATCGTACTATATTAAGGTCGTAAAATCAAAAAAAAAAAATAAAACATGAAACATTAATGATTTCGGTACCGTTTCAAATATAGCTGGCAATTATCACCTCAGGGGTTTTCAAGTCACTGAATACGAATATTTTATGGTAGATACTGAAGGAGTTACCTGGTGCCCGGTATCTGCATCGTCTCCTAAAGTTTTATGGAAGTTCGCTATAAAATTCAACAGTGAGTAACAATAACAGTAAGTTATTTAAGTCCAAGTGAAAGTTATGCAAAACAAATAATTCGAATTTTATTTTAGTACCTATCTATTGATATTATTTTTTAGATATAAAGATGTCAGAACCTCGAGTATATGACTAAAATTCTCAGTAGCCTTAAAAACCACGGAATAACAATTTTTAACAAATTCTATAGTACATTATTTGACGGTTTTTGCTGTCAATTTTAAAGAATCGTTTGGACTGACATTAAATTTGGCATACGTATAGCCAACATGTCAAAGAAAAATAGTGATATTGTGCCGATGAGTACTTTTACCCTGGGAGTGAGTTTCACCCTTTCTCGGGAGTGAAAAAATATATGTCCAAAATAAGTTTAGAATTCGATAAACTGACTAATTCTAAGCAACTTTTAGTCTATATGTTCATTTTTAACCAAACAAACACATTTTTAGACAATGTTTCGCAAATAATTCAAAAAGTAAATGTTTTATCGAAAAAACTATTCTTAGCAAAAATATAGCTTGTAATAAAGTGAACAAAAGGGTGTATACATGAAGTCTCTAGACGTAGTACATAAAAACAGAGTTATAGCTAAATAAAAATGGGTTTATATTCGCCAAATTTTAAATAAATATATTTCAACGTGAAATAACCAAAAATAAAGCACTTTAAAAAAAAACCCATTACAACGTTTTTAAAGAGTAAAAATCTTTATTTTTATTTTTATACATAAAGATTCTAGTATCAAATGTAAGCAAGTTACGCTCAAAATTCAGTTGGTCTCTTTTGATTTGTCAAAAAAATCGGAAAAATTACACCCTAAATAACAACTTAAATAAAATTAATCGTTACCGCTTCACAAGTTGCTTTATTTATATTGTGTTTATATGATCTGTAAGTTTCATCGATTCAACGTGCTTATTTTTGAAAAAAAAAAATGTTTTAAAAATAAAATTTTTAAAATGTTTAATTTTGAAAAAAAAAATGCTTTTTTTCAAAATAACTTAAAAATTATTAGTAATACCAAAAATCTCAGATAGTAAAGAAATGTACGTTTTGGTTTTCTGGATATTTTAGATTTTTTGTTTTCCTATTAGACAAAAATTGGTTATGCTCTGGCTGTTCACAGTTTGCATACACTCGAGATTAGTGACTCGTTCAAGCCATTTTAACTACAACCTTTTCAAAAATAAGCACTTTGAACAGATGAAACTTACAGATCGTATAAAGATTAAATAAGCAAGGTAACTTGTGAAGTGGTAACGATTAATTTTATTGGGGATGCTAATTAGGGTGCTTTTCGCGATTCTTTTTACTATAAAATAAAAGGGACCAACAATATATTTAACGAGTAACTCACTTACTTTTAATGTTAGAAGTTTGTTAAAAAACAAAAACAAACCTTTTTTTAAACACCTTAAAAAAGTTTTAATGAGTGTTCCCCAAAAATGGTCCGTTTTTTGGTTATTTCTCGATGAAATATTCGATTTGTAATTTGACTAATAAGATCCTAATTTTCATTGGCTACAGTTTTGCTTCTACGGGGTCTACAGACTTCATATATGCACCATTTTTTTCACCTTTTTATACGTTATATTTTTAATAAAAATATTTTTTTCGACAAAATACTTACTTTTTGAGTTATTTGCGAGAAACCGTCTAAAAACGTGGTTATTTTGTTACAAAATTAACATATTCACTCGCAAATAACTCGAAAAGTATTGACTTAGTGAAGAAACTCTATAGAACAAAAGTTGCTTAGAATCAGCTAGTTTATCGAATTCCGAACTTATTTTGGACATATATTTTTAACTCACCTCCAGGGCAAAAGCACATACTGGCACAATATCACTTTTTTTCTTTGACTTATTAGCTATGTGTATGCCAAATTTAATGTCAATCTAAGCGGTTCTTTAAAATTTTGAGATTTTGCAATATTTTACCGTTAAAGAACGTACCTACTATTATTACCTTTTTAGATTATATATTTTCATCTTGTTAATTTCATTTTTTTGTTTCAGGTTAGTTTATAATTAATGTAGCTTGCTGATTTAGTTTTGAGAAAACTTAATTAACTGCTTTTCCAGAGGTAAGCGAGATTAATGTTTTAATACAGTTTCTAATCTTCATGAAAAGTCTTGAACTATACTGATTTATTGGAAAACCTTTAAATTCTTAAATTACTTTAATGAAATATTAGGCTATTGATTATGTACTATACAAAGGAACTACAACGTTAACGGGGTTTTATTATTTAATATGGTCAATGAGTCTCTATATATGAAAAAACCGCGGAGTTCTACTATTTAAAGGGGTGCGTTTTCGAGAAATTGGTGAATTAGTCC
The DNA here is from genome assembly GCF_917563875.1 of Diabrotica virgifera virgifera. Taxonomy (NCBI): domain Eukaryota; kingdom Metazoa; phylum Arthropoda; class Insecta; order Coleoptera; family Chrysomelidae; genus Diabrotica; species Diabrotica virgifera. Next base: position 59,979,974 of record NC_065445.1, on the reverse strand, counting down.
CTGGGCACAGGTTACATTAGGGTGAGTTCTATGCACTTTTGGTACAAACACGTCTACATAAAAATTGTTCCTGGTTAAATTTCCTATTTAAATATAACTGTTTAGAGTCAAAGATACTTTTTTTACAAAAATATATTCAAAAGAAAATGCACAAAGAAACCCAAAAGAAATAAATCTTGTTTTTTGTTCCATAACTATTATCCACGGGGATATAGGTATAGACATTGCTTCATAGAAAAAAAACTTACATATTTTCTCTTTAAAGTGAGGTTCGGTAGAGGTCATTAGGATGGACAGTTTTCAAAATATAATGTTTCAAAGTTCGTCACTCACAGCAATTTTGGGCAATGTTCCTTGTTATTTCGCAAATATTGTTCTGTAACGTTTTTCTACGTAACTATAGGCATATGCAATGGTACATGTAAGAGGAGTAGAAATCAATTACCTTTAAAATTTTCTACTGTATAATGTTGTACGACTTCTTTTAAAGAGGTTATCTTTTTCAAGACTTTATACTTTTAACGAGTTTTTATATTTTTTACGATTATTTTTTAAATTTCCTATTATACCTTTTTTTTCTACATTTAGGTATATATTATATAATCTAAAAGAAAGCTTATCCTATTTACTTTAAAATGGTGTATTATAAAAACTTCTAGGATTATTTTGGAATAAGATATTGCTTTTTGAAAATGTAATAAGTACTTGCAACGATTTTTGATTTTAGGATTATTTTTTAAATTCCTCATTATAAATTTTTTATGTGATTGTGTGTTATAATTGAATCTTATTTTTTATAGGTAATACTTTGGATCCACTTGACTCGGCCGGGCAAACTTCAAAATATGGATTAATTCCAATATTTACTGCCAAAGCTCCTGCACCATTTGCTTGAAAGAATAGCATGTAAATGTACCAAAGGATGTACAAAAAACTGCGGTTGTAGGAAGATAGGAATTAGTTTTTCAATATTCTGCAAAGGGTGCATGTGCATGGGTATTAATTGTGGGAACTCTAAGATAACAGGTGTCAGAGGAAGATATTGAAGCTATTGCTAACGAAGAGATGGACTTTGATTTTGAAAATTTTTTAAATGTCAACGTTTAAATAATTTTAGCTAAAGTGATGTTTTCTAAAACTAATGTTTATGTAATTTTTGTTAAAAGAATCACTCAAAGAAAATATCAAAGAATCACTCGGTTTCCATTACATATTTAAATATAGATGATACACCATTTTAAAGAACAGTAAGTAAGCCCTCTTTATTGAGCAATATATAGTATATTCATGTACATGAAAAAATTATAATCAGAAATTTCAAAAATAATCGTAAAAAATGTAAAAAATAATATTTTTTTTATATTAGGTATAATATATAATATAATATTATAATATATATATATATATATATAATATACATAATATAATATATAATATTATATTATATAGTAATATTATTTTATTTTTATATTATATTATAAAAAATCGTTAAAAGTATAAAACCCTGAAAAACCATAATCTCTTTAAAAAAAGTCGTACAACGTTATACGGTAGACCATTTTAAAGGTAATTGATTTCTATTCCTATTACGTGTACCATTGCATATACCTAAAGTTACGTCGAAAATAGTTACAAAATATTTGCGAAATAACAAGGAAAATTGCCCAAAATTGCTGTGAGTAGCAAATTTTGAAAAATCATATTTCGAAAACTATTAATCATAATTACTTCTACTAAACAACATTTTAAAGAAGAAATATGTAGGTTTTTTTCTTTAAAGCAATGTTTATACCTATATCCTCGTGGACAAAAGTTATGGGACAAAAAACAAAATTTCTTTCTTTTGGGTTTCTTTGTGCTTTTTCTTTTGAATATATTTTTTAGAAAAAATTTTCATTTACTTTAAAAAGTGATATTTAGATAGGAAATTTAACCAGGAACAATTTTTATGTAGATACGTTTGTACCAAAAGTGCATAGAACTCACCCTAATGTAACCTGTGCCCAGGGACTAATTCACCCATCTCTCTAAAACGCACCCCTTTAAATGGTAGCACTCCGCGGTTTTTTCATACATAGATGTCCATTGCCCATATGAAATAATAAAACCCCGTTAACGTTGTAGTTCCTTTTAGCTATCTTATTTTGAATATAATCAATAGCCTATATACTTTCTTCTCACTTATTTTGTTTTGTTTTTCTGTTACTATTTTTTTTATTTAGTTTAACGTGTCTCGACAATGCAGGTCAATGACACAGGTACAGTTATTCAACGTTTTTAAACATTAGAGTTTAAAACAGATTAAACTATTTCACAGATTATAATTAATTTTGTGTTACAGCTCTTTTATAAATTGTCTTCATTTTTAATATTATGTAATATAAATTTGATTATACAGCTGTGAACTCTGCAAGAAATTTATCAGTCTTCCGATAGAGCTTGGAGAATAATATAGAATCTTCTCCAAACTACTGATCAAGCCGTTAGCATTGCCGCTGTGTTGGTAATGTCGGCATTCCATTAGGATGCGTTTGACAGTGAATTGTGCATCATTAGAGTAAATACATAAGGGCTGATCTTCAAAGGACGTGATAACCATGTTTCATGCGTATATGCCCTATTCTTAGTATTAATCCTATATATTATAACAACATATTATAACCTTTTCTTTTATTAATACAGATGCCAGGAAAAGAGGATTAGTGGTTTTAAGTTGAACATTTTGTTGAATATTTTGTCAGTAACTTCTTCACAAGTATAACATAAAGTTTTCTTTAAGAAAGAGCTTAAGATCGCTCCAAATTTGAAAATTATCTGGAACTGTATTTCGTAATGCAGCTTCATTTGCAGACCAATCAGCCTTCTCATACTATTTGTAAAGTATGTTTTTAATATATTTAATTTTGTCTTCTTCTTCTTACTTCTTGCATGTAAGCTTTAAAGCTTGTTTCTTCTTCAACATTAGGCTCCTAAATTGTTTAAATTATCGCACCATCTTTTTCTTTGTCTGCTAATACTTCTTCGTCCATTTGGTGACTTATATCGTGCTATTCGTACTATCCTATCTTCTACCATTCTACTAATGTGTTCGTTCCACTCCTGTTTCCGTTTTGTCACCCATCCATTTTTGTCTTCTATATTGCATGATCTTCTTATGTTTTCGCTTCTCTCCCTATCCAAGAGACTTTTCCCTGATATTCGTCGGAGTATTTTCATTTCTGTTGTTTCTAGTAGTCGTCTCGTTTTAGATGTGTCAGGCCTTGTCTCCGCCGTGTATGTCAATATAGGTCTAATTGTTGCTTTATAGATTCTTGCTTTTGTGTCTTGTCTTAGGTGTTTGTTCTTTCAGATTGTGTCATTAAGAGATCCCGCCGCTTTATTTGCTTTTAAGCTTTGTTGTCGTACTTCCTCTTCAACATCTCCGTAACTGGTTATATCTATTCCCATATATCTAAACCTTGCTTCCTGCTTTATTATTTTCCCATCAAATTTGATTTTACATCGTAGTGGGTATTTGGATGTTGTCACATATTTTGTTTTTTTCTGCAGATATTATCATATTGTATTTCTTAGCTTTGGTATTGAATATGTGTGGTAATCTTTGGAGATCGTCTTCTGTCTCGGCGATTAATGCGGCGTCGTCTGCATAACATACTTTTTGGATTTCTTTGTTCCCCATTCTGTAACCATGATCTTTACGTACTCCTTCAATTATTTCGTCCATTATTATATTAAAGATAAGTGGGCTTAGCGAGTCACCTTGTCTGATTCCGCTTTGTACTGGTGGTATAATAAACTGCGTTAGTTTTTCATTTATCTTTGCCTGTATTCGATTATGGAAGTAGATGTTCTCGATGGTTTTTTTACACAGTAAATAGCTTTTATACAGTAAGTGTAAGACGTCTTTGTGCGATTAAATGCCTTTGTCAGGTCTATAAAACATAGATATGCTGGTTTATTGTACTCGATGGCTTTTTCTGTTATTTGTCTCAGTACAAATACGGCATCTACGCAGGATCTTCTGGATCTGAATCCTTGTTGTTCATCTGATAAAGTTGTAAGTTTATTGATTTTGTTGGTTAAAGTGATTTAATTTTGTATTACACTTAATTTGTTTAAATATACAAACTAACAATGACTGAATGGGAAATTGGAATACTTGATACAGTACTTGTGAATAAATTTTTGCTTATAGTGATCTACGGTATAATTTTTTTGTAGTTCTCCTGAATAATTAATCAGAAAGAGCGATCAATTTAATAATGAGAAAATTTAATCCTGAAATATAGTTTTTATTCAAACTGCTTTACCTATAATACGAAATACAAATAGCGTTGAGGGTTTCGAGATGTAATTAATGCTATCGACGACTATGAAAAAGAATTTGGGTTGTTCAAATCACAAATGAACAAGTATGAACTTATAGAGCTATCATAAAAAAAATTGGAATATTTGGGTTATCTAATGTGGATACAAAATACACATTCCTACAAAATATAATCCAGCGACAGATAGAAGGACGAAGGAATCAAGCCGCAGGCAAGAATGTCCTGGATGAGAAATTAAAGAAAGGTTTAGTTACACAACAAACGAACTATTTAGGACATCTGTAAACAAAGTTCGAATATCCTTGACATGTCCAATTTACTATAGTAGTCCAGGGCGCATCTGTTTTGAGATGGACGTTGAGAGGTGACTCATATTTTTTTGCAGAAATTGCTTAACTTAACGTATAACTAATTTAATAATAATTAATTGATATTCCTACTCAAAAAGGTCCAGAACATTGTTTAAATAATCAAAATGTCAAGAAATTAAGGAAAATTCGATTTTTATCTTCGTTTTTTGATTATAACTTTAAAAGTGTTCACTTCCGAGAAAAGTCGTACTGACATAAAAGTTGTCTAATTAAATTTTCTACAACATAGGAGTAGCTAAATATTTTAAAAATTGTCACCCTTGTTGCAAAATAGCAATAATTGCGAAAAAACCATAAAAAAATCAAGTACGGGCATTTTACGTTTTTTGACCATTTATTCTACACCTAAGACCTTTATATTTTACCCAAAAAAACTTACTATGATATAGTAAAACAACACTGTAAATTTCGTTAAGATCGGTGCAATAGATTTTGCAAAATAAATTTTGCAATCCAGCTTTCGCAAAAAAAAATCATTTTTCAAAATGTTGCAGGACTGAAAATAAAGCATATAGCAAGTTGAAATTTATTTTACATATGCAAAAATACCGTACCCTTCATTTGCAATTTGCAAAATTAAATTCGGTTAAATAGCACGGCGTCAGAAATTTATTTAAATAAACATTAATTTTTGGTGCTATGCGCAGGACAGCGGTATTTGATTTACACAAATTGATTTCCACCAAACTTTCTTCCAATATTTATTTAATAATATATTATTTTCTTACTCTATATTTTGTTGTATCTTAATATTTTAATTCCACAAATATCAAACTAATTTGATTATTGTTTGTGAAATATTGTTTAAATAATTGTATTAGTGTAAAAATAATAAACGTTTATTCTCTAAGTTAAAATATATGAACCAAGAATGTTTTTGCTAAAAAAAAGTGTTATTTCAAAGGACAGAGTATGTGTTTTTATTTGGCAATAAACAAATTTATTTATTAATATCAAAATGTACTAACAATTAAAATTTATCAATCATTATCAAAGGTCATTGAAATGCCCAATCATATCAAACGTATCCGTATCCTCTGTCCTGCGCGTAGCACCAAAAAGTAATGTTTATTTAAAAAATTCCTGGCGTCGTGATAGTTAACCGATTTTAATTTTGAAATTTGAAAATCAAAGGTATAGTATTCTTGTATATTTAGAAGAAAATTCAAGTTGCTCTCTGCTTTATTTTCAGTCCTGCAACATTTTGAAAAAATGTTTTTTTTTTGCGAAAGCTGGATTGCAAAATTTATTAAACTGATTTTAATGAAATTTATACTATTGTTTTATTGTTTCATAAAGTTTTTCTGGGTAACATATTAGGGTTCTAGGTGTAGCATAAATGGTTGAAAACCCTAAAATGCGAATAATTGTTTTTCTATGTTTTTTTCGCAATTATTGCTATTTTGCAACAAGGGTGACAATTTTCAATATTCCCAGCTAATCCTATATTGTAGAAAATTTAATTACGCAACTTTTATGTCAGCACAACTTTTCTGGAAAATGAATATTTTTAAAGTTATAATCAAAAAACCAAGAAAAAGATGGAATTTTTCCTTCATTTTTTGACATTTTGATTATTTAAACAATGTTCCGGACCTATTCAAGTAGGAGAATAACTCAAATATTATTATATGAGTTATTTTCGAGCAATTTCTACAAAAATATATGAGTCACCTCTCAACATCCAAATGTACTAATATTTCTACAGATCTGCCCTGGTCTATAAGACATGAATATTAGAATTGGAGGCAGGTGTTAAAATTATTTGAATACATAAGATATAAACTATACTTGTATTGCGTTCTGAACGCACAAATAGTGTGATCTGATAGCGATTTTGTTGAATGATTTAATGCCTGGTTGTACCAACAAATCTTAAGCTCCACTTAGCCCAGCTCAGCTTATAGATAGAGCCGCTTTAATTCTCACATAAGTTGCACCATAATTTTCGATTCTTATTAATGCAATCTACGTGGAAATCCATTGTGGAAAGCTGAAAATTGATCTAAGACTCAATGATGCAATGCGTATGTTTCGTAAGCTGAACTTAATAGGCAAGCGGCAGCAACCTCTAAAATTGCGTTATACCGACCACGAAAATCAACTTTAAGTTGAATGACCAATTGAAGTGATTCTGTATGTTTTAGAGGTCGCTGAATATGAATATGAAGTTTATTTTGATCTGGAGTTGGTGGAACCTGTTCAAAAATCAAATTTTATGGAAAAATGCGAAAAATCAATGTTAATGATTTTTCAACTTACCTCGCTGTATCTTGAGTGGCTGTAAAAATTTCCTTTTGAAATTTTTACTGTGTCGTCACTGAAGTATTTAGATAAGAACGAGCTTTAACCAGAACGTTTAAACAAATTAAAACAAGAGTTGTTAACTTTAAGGCCGTCCGCACATGGGTCGATCGAAGACACGTTCTCGAAGTTCTCGCTATTTCGCGCTAGTTCGCGCGGCACGACTATTTCGATCTGTGAAAAGTACGGTATTATTACATTTTTATACAGTTGCATTATACAGTTGAGGGTGTTTTTCTACTTCCTCAACGAATTTTATAATAAACACCTATAAATAGAAGTTCAATATTTTCAGAATTTTACATTACAAACAATATATTTCCACAAAGCTAGTAGTACTACAATCAACGAATATAACATTCACCGATCGTTAAAAAGACTAAAATTTAATATAGGGCAAAAATCAACAAAAACGAAGCAAACAAATAAAATAATTACTGTAAACGTGCGTCTCACCCGAACTTTCTCGTGCGCTGCGGATCGCACGGAACGAGAGTCGTACAAGACGAGGAGATTTTGCAATCCTAAACGCTCCGTGTACGGAGCTCAATGCCACAACGAAGGAACTTAAGTAACGGGAAGAGATCTACGCGATTGGAATCGAGTCAATAACTTCGAGCGTCACTCCATGTGCGGACGGCCTTAAACATTTTGTCGTCAGATTTAATTTGTTTCATGTTTACTTAAAAAAGTTGAGTGAGAAACTTTTTTCTGAGTCCGAAACTCGGACCAACTAGATCCAGACATAGACATAAAACGTAGAATAGCAATGACTAAAACTACTTTTACGAAAATGAAGTCATTCCTTTTTAATAATCATCTCAGTTTAAAACTAAGACCAAGAATGGTTAAGTGCTATGTTTGGTCCGTACTTTTGTATAGTGCAAAAGTGTGGACTCTGAAAGTATCGATCATGAACAAAATTGAAGCATTGGAAATGTGGATTCTTAGACGAATGCTGAAGGTACCTTGGACAGTAAGGAAAACTAATGAAGAAGTACTAAGGAGGGTCAACAAAGATAGAGAACTGCTAAAGACTCTTAAACACCAAAAATGTCTTAACTGGGGCACATAGTGAGGAGAAGTCGATATAAAATATTACAACTGATCCTTAAAGGCAAAATAGAGGGCCGTAGAGGTGTAAGAAGAAAACAAGTTTCTTGGTTAAAAAACATTCGTAAATGGACTCAGATATCAAATGCAGGACAATTATTTCATATTGCAGAAGATCGAGAAACCTTCGCAATGGTAATCGCCAACATCGGATAATTCTGATATGGCACGTGAAGAAGAAGAAGAGAAACTTTTCAGTTTATAATTTTAACCAACACAGGAATAAAACATAATTCATTAAGAAGTTTTCTGTAAAATTTTAAGTCAAAATATGCAATAGGAAGTTATGTGACTTTATAAACAAGCGGCACACCCCAAAAAACGCTTATTGCTCGAGACATTGTGCGGTGTGATGACCACGGTGTGGTAAATGGCTAATTTTGGTCACACCTTATGTTTTTGATGGTGCTGAAAACAAAAATTAGGTTTATTATGAATTTTACGTGGGGGAACATTGGCAAAATCGCAATTTTACCCTAAAAATAAAAAAAAATGAAATAACATTTATTTGGGTTTAACTCGCTACAGCTATTAGCCCAATAAATGACTGTTTTGGAGTGTAATTTCCAGGGGGCAACTCCGAATTGCATGAAAATTTGGATTTAGGTTCTACTTACCCTCTACTTCAAAGTTGAATTTGTGCCGTTGGTTGCTTTTACTTGGGGGGTGACATTTATCCCTTCTCGGGGGGTGAAAAACAAGTCTTTAAAATAAGGCCGAAAATGGATAAATTGACTTATTTTAAGCACCTTTTGTTCTATAAAGTAAGTCAATACTTTTCGAGTTATTCGCGATTTAAGATGTTGATTTTTCGACCAAAAACTACGTTTTCAGACCGTTTTTCCCAAATAACTCAAAAAGTAAATATTTTATCGAAAAAAATATTTTTGGCAAAAGTGTAGCCTATAAAAAAACGAAAAAAATGGTGTACCAGTTAAGTCTACAAATTGAGTAGAAGCAAAGTTGTAGCTCATGAAAAATACGTTCTTATTCGTCTAATTCCAAATCGAATAATTCAACGCGAAATCACCGAAGATAGAAGAGTTTTTCGGGAAAACCTTATTAACATTTTTAAAGTATTGAAAAAAAGCTTATTTTTTGTTTTTTACAAAAGTTTGCAGCATCAAAATAAACAAGTTACATTGAAAAAATGTTGGCCCCTTTTTTTGTAAAAAAAATCGTGAAAACGTCCTCCTATTTAGCACCCTAAATGAAATTAATCGTTTGGCTTTACCCTCTATTTTAACTGTATGCGTATTGCTTATATGATCTGTAAGTTTGATTGGCTTGAAGTGCTTATTTTTGAAAACATTTGGTTTTATAGTAAAAAAAAAATTCTTAAAAATTTTTGAAAAATTTAATTTTTTCAAAATAACTTAAAAAGTATTAGTGATAAGAAAAATCTTAAAGAGTAAAAAAATGTAGGTTTTGCTATTATAAATATGCTAGTTTCACTTTGTTTCTCCGTAAGACAAAAATTGGTTAAGATATGGCTGTTCAAAATTTGCGTGATTAGTGATCCATTCAAGCTTTCTCAATTATAACCCTTTCAAAAATAAACACTTTAAACCAGTGAGACTGACAGATCATATAAAAAATAGATAGGTTAGTAAATTGTTTGTAAGGCGGTAGCGATTAATTTCATTTGGGGAGCTAAACACGGCGAGATTTTCATGATTTTTTACAGAAAAAAAGAGGGCCAACTTTATTTTGAGCGTAACTCGCTTATTTTTATTGTTAAAACTTTTGTTAACAATTAAAACAAAGCTCTTTATAAACACTTTAAAAAAGTTTAAATGGGTTTTTCCCAAAAAGTGCTTAATTTTTCGGTGATTTCATCTTGAAATATTCGATTTGGAATTAGACGAATAAGAACGTATTTTTCATGAGCTAAAACTTTGTTTTTATTTGACTGATAGACTTTAATGATACACCATTTTTTTGGGTTTATTATAAGCTACACTTTTGTTACGGATATTTTTTTCGATAAAATATTTACTTTTTGAGTTATTTGCGAAAAACCGTCTGAAAACATAGTTCTTTTGTCGAAAAATCAACATTTTCAATGGCAAATAACTCGAAAATTATTTACTTAGGTAAAAAACTTTATAGAACAAAAGTTGCTTAAAATCAGTCAATTTATCAATTTCCGGGCTTATCTTGAACGTATGTTTTTCACCCCCGAGAAGGGGTGACTGTCACCCCCCAAGTAAAAGCAATCAACGGCACAATTGCAACTTTGAAGTGGAGTGTAAGTAGAACCTAAATCCAAATTTTCAGTCAATTCGGAGTTGCCCCTGAAAACTACACGGTATCGCCGAATTTCCCGTTCATTTGCTGGGCTATATGTTCCATTTTAATTATTGTTTCTCAACTTTTTAAAGTATATATTTCTTACCTTTCTGAAGACAATGGTGCCTGCTTCAATCTTTCTGTCTTATTATAATAAAAGTTATGAATTGTTTAAAGAAAAATGTGCAGATTCCTGATTTACAAAGTTTAATCGCAAAAGTTACGGAACAAACTTTGAAATTTAGTTTTCTAATCAAGCTTATGTTAAAATATAATGTGCAAAAAATAAAATATTTTATAGACAAAAGATGGTGCAATTTTTAATTAAAAAAACGTGATTTCATTTTCTGTTTAAATTTTTAAAAGTCTTGTCACACGGTATAAAATCCACTCCCCAAAATTCTTGTCACACGGTATCGCTCACTTGCGACTTTTCCACTCCATAAATGAATAAGAAATCCAATCCACTATCCAGAAGGTGACAGGCTAAACCATGATTACGGTCTTGGGCCGTAACAGACCCAATTCAAATCAAACCGAATGCTAACAATCATATCTCTTCTGCATTACCGGTATCGATCTGGATTACAGCGAGGAGGAGGTTACTGCCTTGCTACACGAACAAGATTTCCCTGTTGTTGAGCTGTGGAGAGTAAAATCTTTCAGACTTAACCGGGAGTTCAAAGTGATCAAGGTGCTGACCACCTCCCTCGATAAGTATACAGACGCTCTGAGCCGAGGCATCACTTTCGACGGCATTATATATAATGTCGAACCCCCAACCAGATCCAATCCTGTTAGACCGACCCCCAAATACTGCATCAAATGCTACACGAACGGCCACACTATCGACGAATGCCGTCAAAAAGCATACTACGTCTGTCCATACTGCGGCGGCAACCACAAATCAAGCGTCTGTACTTCCCAGAAATAGCCAAAATGCCCGAATTGCAGTGGTGACCACCCTGCCTATTCCAACAAGTGCCCGCAACTTGTACCCGCACCATTCGATCTATCTACCGACACAAAAAACATTCTAACCATCTAAACCACCTTGCTGCTGAACTTGTTGCCCGAACTACGTGAGCAAATCACAGACATCACCGCTAACCTAGTTAGCCAAATCGTCGACAATTCATTCGTCATGCATGGTAAAGGAAACATGGTCTCACTGGCTTTGCGCCCCAACAACTAAACACCACCCTTATGGATTTCACCATAGGTGCAGTCAACTGCCAGGGCCTCTCAAAAAGGAGACCCCTCATCAAGAATATCCTATTGTGTCGAAACACAATATCCAGATCCTTGCAATAACAGATACTCTGTTTAAGCGTGATCCAACTTTCGCAGGATATTCAACTCTCCATCGAAACCGCTGTCTCCCGCTTGAAACCTTCACGCGGGAATGGTATTCTCGTCAAACACGGAATACCGCACAACATACACACATTCCCTCAAAATATTCTTCCAATAGAAGTGGACTTGCTGGCAATTGACGTGCACATTCCCAACAACGAGACCCTCATGATAATCGCTTACTACAAACATCCGGGTTTGCCTCACAGTAGAGATTTGCTAGAGTATTTTTCAACTCTCGGAAAAGCGATATTGATGGGCGACCTAAATTGTAGACACACACAGTTTGGTGATCATTGAAAAAACGCCAAAGGGATTCATAGGCCCTCTGATGAAACTGCTATTTTAGCATAATTTTTAGATTCTCCAATACTTTCTATGTAAATAATATACTCTTCATTCGTAACGATAAAGTTGTTAGTTTTCGAGGTATTTGAAGTTAAAAATGAAAAGGCACACTTATTTTGATTAATGTATGCTCCTTCGTTTTTAGCTTCAAATATCTCGAAAACTAATGGCTTTATCGTTACGAATGAAGAGTATGTTTTTTACATAGAAAGTATTGGAGAATTAAAAAATTGCACTAAAATAGCAATTTCGCCAGTGGCGTAGATTTTGGGAAGGGTAAACCATTCATATTCCCCCATAGTACGCCTCTGGTAATAGCCAGAAACGTTTGTTTAACATAATTTAGTAGACTGTACAATACTAGTATCACTTACCAAATTCCGTATTGTTGTCCCATACCTGTCAGGAAATATTCAAAAATAAATAAAATAAAAGTTTAACTTTGACACCCTGTATTTCGGTTATTATCAACCATATTTTGTAGTAAGGTGAGTTAGCTTAAATCGACCTATTTTAACCTCAGGAATCTAAGGTTTAGTTGTGGCCCATTCTTTACCAAACACCATGTATATTGGACGGACATGTGCTAATGGGGCTGAAGTACTACGAAAAACAAGCAAGAGTCATCTCAGAGTCATAAGAGTTATACTTACTTGACATCGCCATTTAAGGGATACTTACATAGAATACCATTGGACTGTTTCATGGAGACATAGGCTACGGACTCTGTAGCAGAGGATCTGAACTATTCGACCATATCTTGCTTAACTGCAAGATATTGGATCGCAGGCGGTTCAAACTTTTTGGTGATAACGATAATTCTGGAATGGGTAATGGGTATTATAAAGGAATAAAATATATATACAGTCGGAAAAAATGAAAGAATACTCATGAACGAACATATAAAACATCCTGTATTTTCCTGTCACTGTGTCACAAAGAAAATTGTCCAGTGCAAGTACATGTAACAATAATTATTACATGTACTTGCGCTGGCCAATTTTTTGTGTGACACGGTGACAGGAAAACACAGCGTGTTTTATATGTTCGTTCATGGGTATTCTTTCATTTTTCCTACTGTAATAAGCCAATACGCTGGAGTACGACCGGTTTTCCAACTAACGACTTCAAGGAAAGAAAAAGATCCGTATACTCGGACACAAAAAACAGATCAAGATATAGTGCAATCACTGAAGGTGGATATGAGGCTATTACCTCCGACTTCGTTGAACCTTCATCGATTTACATCAAAATTGGTGAGTGGTTAGAGGATATCTCAAGGAACAAAGGTGACATGGTGCCAACTTGCGCTTTCACCCTAGGGGTGGATGCCACCCCTTCTCGGGGGTTAAAATTATTTGATTAAAAATAACCCCATAATTCGACAGAGGGACTAACTCTTAGCAAAATTTGTTATATAAAGTTATTCAAATAAATCAAAGCTTCTTGAGTTATTACAGATTAAAGATTTTAATTTTTCGTGAGAAAAATGCATGTTTTTAACCGATCTTTTATAAATAACTCAAAAACTCTAAGTTTTTACAAAAAAGTTATTATTACCAAAATTGAATCTAATAAAAAATGAAATAAATTCCTTACCAGAAAAACCCTTTAGTATTAAAAGTGAATTATATTAGTTCAAGCTTATATAACGGGAAAATGATGCATTTTATAACATAAACTTATTAAACATTTGTCAAAGTATTTAAAAATATCTATCAAATGAGTCCTCGAACAAGTTGATAGCATTAAAATATATACTCCAAAAATTTTTCAAAATTTATCTTTTAAAAATTTTTCTAAAAAATGTTATTGTTTTTTTTTAATAACTCCGTTAATTTTGAGATATCAGATTCACCTAAGAAACACTTGAAAGCCAAAACTATGGGTTGTTAAACCATATTAAACTTAATCTTTTAAACCCCTTACGTTTTTAAAAATAAAAGGTTAAATGGCCCCGCTTGCATGGTTCTCGCAGCAAAATTTAAGCTTTAAACGTTTCTATCTCGGTTATTTGTTACCCTAGAGAAATGGTAAACAGGTATAATATTTTATTCAGAAAAAATACAATTTGGTTATATATCATTTTTTCCTTATATGGAGTATTTTTTGAGTTATTATTAAAAGAAAATAAAAATTACGATAATTTGAAAAATTCCGATTTTTAAATGATATATTTTTTTTTTCAAAAATATGCATTCTAAACCGGTGAATTGTTAAAATCATTAATTATGCTAATATAAAGAAATTCTTGACAGGATTTCTATAAAGGACCCCGCACAAACCTTATGGAAAATAGGTCCCAGTGGATTTCGTTCATACTTTGGGAAAATACACTTTGAAGCATCCTGATAAAAAGTTCTCATGGGTACAACTCAATCGTATGAAGGATTTTCAAGATATAGAAGCCGAAACTCGGGAAATTATAAGATTCACGGGGTATTCCAATTCAGTGAGTTACTGGTTATTTGGCAACATGTAGAAGTTTGGATCAAGGAAAAGTACTAGTATTCTAGGATTTCTTCCTGGCTATCCAATGGCGACCTGTACTTTGACCTTGACCTTCAACGGACGTCATCATCTAGAGTTTCGGGCGTTTTCGGCATTCAATTGATATAAACAGATTACTCATGGGTTTTTGAGATCGCTAAACACGAATAGGTCATCAGAATTGCCCTCCGGATGACTTGGTGGCCAGGGCTTCTGCAAGGGACGTCATCTTTCGGCATTTAATTGATGCAAATAAATTACTGGTGGGTTTTTTGAGGTCGCTATACACGAATATGCCACCAGAACCGACTCCAGGGGCACCTGATTTCCAAGGTAAATGAAAGGAGCTCCTGCAGTTTCGAGGGTCTTTGGTACTACATTAATGCAAACGGATTAGTTATAGGTTATTGGGACTGCTGAACACGAATACGTGATCAGAACAGACACAGGAGCACCTAGTGCCTAAGACAGGTTATCTTCTGGAGTTTCGGAGGAATCAAATAGATTTCTCTTAGGTTTTTGAGATTGCTCTTTTGAATTACTCTTTGGTGTGTATACTCACTAAGTGAGTAACTTAAGTGCTCAATTATTGTTTTAATTATTTATAAAAAATATAAACTTATAAAAATATAAAATTCTATTTATATCTGACAATGTTTTTCCTTCATTTATTTTAATATCGATTTATTACATTCCATTTTGATAGTGGTATTCATCGTGGCCACTAGATACTCCAGATACTCCTAGATACTCCAGTCTTTTATCTAAGTCATATTCGTGTTCAGCAACCCCAAAAACACAAGAGTAATCCGCTTGCATCAATTTAGTACAGAAAACTCTCGAAACCCCAGAAGATGACGTATCTTAGGTACCAGGTACTCCAGTGTCTGTTATATAGCGTATTTGTGTTTAGTAGCCCCAAAAACTAATGAGTAATACCCACCTGCATCAATTTAATACCGAAACCTGTCGAAACTCCAGAAGAAGACCTGCCTTAGGCATCAGGTGCTCCGTGGATCGGATATGATATCGAATTCACGTTCAGCAGCCCCAAAAACCTGTGAGTAATCCGTTTGCATCAATGTAGTACTAAAGACTCTCGAAACTCCAGGAGCCCCTTTCATTGACCTTGGAAACCAGGTGCTCCGGGAGTCAGTTCTGGTGGCATATTCGTGTTTAGCGACTTCAAAAAACCCTCCAGTAATTCATTTGCATCAATTAAATGCCGAAAACCATCGAAACTCTAGAAGATGACGTCCCTTGCAGTGGCCCTGGCTACCACCTCATCCGGAGGTTAATTCTGATGGCATATTCGTGTTTTGCGATCCGAAAAACCCATGAGTAATCTGTTTATATCAATTGAATGCCTAAAACCCTCGAAACTCTAGAAGATGACGTCCGTTGAAGGTCAAGGTCAAAGTAAAGGTCGCCATTGAATAGCCAGGAAAAATCCTAGACTACTAGTACTTTTCCTTGATCCAAACTTCAACATGTTGCCAAATA
This sequence comes from Diabrotica virgifera virgifera, assembly GCF_917563875.1. Taxonomy (NCBI): domain Eukaryota; kingdom Metazoa; phylum Arthropoda; class Insecta; order Coleoptera; family Chrysomelidae; genus Diabrotica; species Diabrotica virgifera. The sequence goes on along the minus strand of NC_065445.1, from coordinate 59,963,869 downwards.
ACCAGTAACTCACGGAATTGGAATACCCCGTAAATCTTATAATTTCCCGAGTTTGGGCCTCTATATCTTGAAAATCCTACATACGATTGAGTTGTGCCCATGAGAACTTTTTATCAGGATGCTTCACAGAGTATTTTCCCAAAGTATGAACGAAATCCACTGGGACCTATTTTCCATAAGGTTTGTGCGGGTTCCTTTTAATATTTGTGGAAATGGCGTATGTTTTGTTTTTCACTTTTTCAAAAAAAAAATTCGAAAGGTTCTCTTATTTTCGTCATAGCTTGCTTAATCTTAACTTCTTCTGGAGTTCATTTGATAGGTATTCCGAAGTACTTTGACAAGGGTTTAGTAGGTATATTTTATAAACCGCATCGTTTTCCCGTTATTTAAGTTTAAATGCTTAGATTTGCGTAATCGTCGAAAAAAATATGCCTTCAATTACCCATAACTCACTTTGATTTAACATTAGTGTAGTTTTTTAAATAGAAATTGTATTCAATTTTTTTTGTCTTTAATTTTGGTAATTATAACTCTTCTTCAAAAGCTTAAAGTTCTTGAGTTTTACGTGAATAACAGCTTTAAAACATGCATTTTTTACGAAAAAATAAAATCTTTGATCTTTAATAAGTCAAAAAGTATTAATTTATATTAATAACTTTATATACCAAATTTTACGTAGAATTTGTCCCTCTCTCGATTTGTGGTATTATTTTTAATGAAATAATTTTCACCCACGAGAACCGGTGGCATCCACCCCCAGGGTAAAAGCGCAAGTTGGCATCACGTCACCTTTGCTCCTTGAGGTATCCTCTAATTACTCACCACTTTTCATAAAAATCGATGGAGGTTCAACGAAATCGGAGGTGAAAACCTTCAGTGACTCCATTAATAAAGGATTTTAAAAGCGTAAAATTTCTAACCAAGACAAATTAATCAGATTTTAAGAATTATATTTTTCATACGGCTGCCAGTATGATGGTGGAGGCGCCAAAACAAAATTGGTAAATCAAAGAAGTAATTTACTTCAAATTACTAAATAAATGGTCAATAAATCCCTAACAAAATTTTGTACAATTTTATTTTAGTAAAACCGATTTGAAAATACCCGTAGAGGTAGATATATTATTTAAATAACTTTTTTGAGAAATCTAATTTTTACGCTGGAATGAATTGGATCGGTCAAGGCGTAGGACCCTGAAATTTGACTCCTAAAATAGGACCCTAGGGCGATTATAAACGGTTTGGTGTAAATTTTCCCACCAAAAATCCCAGAGGAATATTTAAACCCGATAAAAGTTAAATTATGCAAGCTCGATAGAAGATATTCGTGTTTACTTTCAATCAAAAGCAAATATTGGAATGAATAGTTAAAACCGTTAAAAGCAGAGTAGCATTAATTCATGTAAGCAGGTATGATTATTTTACTGTTATGGCTACCAAAAGTATAAAGGTTTCTGTCTAAAAACAGTGCTTCGGTTTTGATGTGGTCGTCCCGTGTCAATAAGTGATCAGCTTTGATTGACATCTACAGGCAGTGGTTTTGGAACATTCCTGTATCGTGTTGAATGGTAAACGATTAAAAATTAAGACCAGTCCAGCGACATGGATAAGGGCAACACATAGATACACAGAATTGTGCAAAATTTTGTAAATAAAACCAGTGATAATTTAAAATAAACAATATTTATTATTTAAAATTTAAAAAAAGTATCCTTATAGAGCCAATATAATATGTGAATGTTACGGCAATAAAATGTGCTAAGTGTACTAATGGTAGGGGAGCAAATATGCTAAATGTGCAGTGACTTAAACGTTGTGGGGACCTATTGGGTTGTGAAGAGTACCAAAAAAGTTAAGTAATGTTTTCTATTTTAGTAGGGACTTTCCATTTTTAATTTAATTTTCCATTTCCAACAATCGTTTTTTTAGAATATAGCGCCATCTATCCATAATTCAAAAAAATGTCTCGAATACAAGTTACTTATTTTTAAGCAAGGAATCCAAATCTGCAATAAAAAATGGGGCCACGGGGCCTACCATTTAAGATTTTAAAGTAACCCCCTACCCCACCTCCTTGGGCGGTCGTGTTTGGTACCATTCGATAGATTTTTCAAAAATATTGAATAAGTATTTTTCAGTTTTTCGATCTGATGTTCATTTCGCGAATTATCGCGGGATTCATATTTAAAATTTTAAATTTACCCCCCACCCCTCTCCGGGGGAAGTGGTGTTTGGTATAATTTGATAGATTTTTCGAAAATATTGAGTACGTATTTTTTAGTTTTTCGATCTGTCATTCATTTCGCGAAATATTCGCTTTTTTCTTGTGGAACTTTGGCACTCACCCATTTCCTCCGCTCAAATCGTCAGATTTTTGAAATACATATACATACACTGTATAATGTACTTAACTTACCTTATCTTAATCTGACGATTTCAAGTTTCTTTAAGGATATATTTTTCTTTCGGCCCCTCCTTAACGAACTCCCCTGCATTAAGAGCCAATATATGGTAGAGATATATTTTCAGGGTACAAGGTTTCTCCCCATGTAATAATCTGACGCGCTCGAGTAACTGCAAAAATCCCGGCTTGGGCTCCCCTACCATAACTACTATGCTAATAAGTCATTCTCACATTATAGACTGATCAAATAAAATTACAATACATGTAAATCAAAATGTAATTCCGTACAAGTTGGAATAAAATTTTGATCAAAGTGTATATCCAAACAAAAGATATTTTCAAAAAAGTATATGTTTCGTATAAGGGGATCATTGTTTAAATAATTAAAAATGGGTAATTTTTGCACAAAATTTACTTTTTTAACTGCTGCGGTAATTCTTGTTTTTATTAAGGATTTTGCAATTTTTTTCTGCCAAGATGGAGAAACAGTCTGTTATATCAGACTTACTAAATTAAATTTGACCCTTCATTTATTTAAATAATTATTGTAAATCAATATTAAAAAACAAATTTCCAAAAAACATTATTTGCAATATAAATAGGCACTATAAAATATTTTGTTTTACAGAAAAAGTTGCGCTATGATATCACTATAAATTGAAAAAGAAAACTGGTTGATAAATATTGAATACTTTATGAGATATTTAATTTGTTTAAAAAAAATTACCATTTTTTCAATTGCAAAAATGCGGTTGTTGCCGATAGATTATACAAGTTTTTAAGGGCTTTTTTGTTTTGATTTTATGCATATTTTCTATGGGTCTAGGACGTTTCATCGCCGCCAGTTCATCGCCGCCGTTTCGATGCCGCCAGTTCATCGCCGGCCGTTTCATCGCCGGCCGTTTCGATGCCGCCGGTTCATCGCCAGTCAGTTAATCGCTAGCTGATATATTTCCGAATTTTCGACCAATTTTCGACAGTTATATTTATTATTTATTTTTAGTATTAATTAGGAATTCTAGGAAATGCGAGATATGACCATTCCGTTGCCATACGTTATCTTTTAATAGACTTTTAAATTTTTGTAATTTAAATATAATTCAACACTACAAATTTAATACTGTTTAGTATCAAATTTAGGGGAAATAGAAATATAACAGTAAATTAATATAATAATATTTTTTATCTATTTATTTGTCATAAGTTTTGAACTGAATTTATCGTTGTGTCGTGTCATCTCCCATAATACAAGATCAACTGACTAACTGGCGATGAAACGGCCGGCGATGAAACGGCCGGCGATGAAACGGCCGGCGATGAACTGGTGGCGATGAAACCTCCCATTCCATTTTCTATAAATGTATTGACAAGTCAAAATTTCAATTATACACACCTACAAAATGGCGTTTGAAAATTGGTGTAATTTGCTTAAAACTTATTTTTTTAATATCATCGCCGGGATTAAAAATTTTGAAATTATTTTTCGATATTCGTATTATTGGTAAGTTTTGACATATCCACAAAATAATAAAAATTTTCTAGGAGCATTTTTGACCGAGATAGCTTTTCCCAGTTTAAAAAATTCATAATTTGTTTATTTATCAATATTGTCATTTAAAAGTACGTGAGTACATTTACTAACTTTAATACTTAACAATGTCATTTTACTCTGGGCTAATTAGCAAAATACAAGGAAAAGTTATTTACCAGCAATTTTATTGCTGGAATCGAATCTTATGATTGTATATATTAATAATATAGATATGCAAAGTCCGCAGATAGTGTGCTACTTTTTTTATAAACAAAATGGCGCCCGAAAATCGTGTTTTTTTCAATTTTTGCTCTATAACTCAAAAGATTTTAACTTTAGACCAAAAACACCCAAATAAAAATTCACCGCAATTAAATTCTGCATAGAGACGTGTTTTCTTCGATTTAATTCGACGAAAACTTTCCCCGGAAAAAGCGGGTTTTTCCAACGAAATCTTTAATTTTTAACTAAACTTTTAGATAAGTAGTTGTTAATCAATAATTAAATAACTTGTCAACGTAAAAGCCCTTTTCGTATATATTAGAATTCCAGAAGCCGATGGAAATTTAATGAACAGTTTAGCAACAATTTAAATGTTAATTAAAAATTTACGGTCGCTATAATAACGACAATAATTATGATGCATAAGAATAACTATGATTTTTTCATAAAAAGATACTATACCTATCTAATGAACTTTACAGAATTGAAATTGGACTATTCTAAGCGGCCTCAGGAATATTTTAAAGTTATAAACAATTTTTTGGCTTATATACAAATAGAATATCTCGGCAAATATTAAACTAAATTAAATTATGAAAACGGTAACACAGAGTGGGCCAAAGAAAAGTGTCCACCTCGATATTTGGCAGTATTTATTAGATTTTAAAGAAATGACAAAACACGTCGGTTTTTGATCTAGCGCGACACATTTTTACGGTACATACATCTGTCATTTGTCAACCCCCTCCTTTCCACCTCCTCAGCCCTAATTTTTAAATAGGGAATAGGGGTCGTGTGCTGGCTCATTCGAAAAGTTGTACAATTCTTTATTCAGTAATATTAACCTTGGCATAATTATTAATACAGGGTGCCAAAGAAAAATTATTTCGAATTAAATTAATTGACACATAAAGAAGAATGTATGTAATTTATTTAATATCCAAAATACATTCTACTGCTGACAGAAAACAGAAAAAAATGTTTATTTGACAAATAAACATTGCTTGTTGATTACATTATATATTCAACCAACCAAGAGGCATATGGGTGGCAGCTTGATCATTGAAATTAAGCAAAAAGTAATGTTTATTTATCAAAAAACATTTTTTTTCTTTTGTGACAGCAGTAGAATATATTTTGAATTAAATAAATTACATATATTCTTCTTTTTGTGTCAATTAATTTAATTTAAAAAAATTTTTTGGACACCCTGTATAAATAATTATGTTCAAATGAGCTAGCACAGGACCCCTATTCCCTATTTAAAAATAAGGGGTGGGGGAAGTTGAAGGGAGGGGGTTGACAAATGACAGATGCATGTACCGTAAAAATATGTACCTTAGATCAAAAATCGACTTGGTTTGTCATTTCCTTAAAATCTAATAAATACTGCCAAATACCGAGGTGGACTCTTTTCTTTGGCCCACTGTGTACATTTTAATATTGTACAAAGAAAAAATCTTTAAACAAATTTTTAATGCTAATTCACTATTATTTTTTTATAAAAAATGTTTTGTGTCAACTTTTATTTATAACATCTAGAGAAAAAAAATGAAAAAAAAGTTGTTTATAACAAATTAACGAATATTTAGTGTTAAAAGTGTCGATGTTACTATTTTTATAAGCTGCCATAAACTAATAAAAAAAACATTGAAACTGGTCCATTATTAACGAATATATTGCAAAATACTACTGCACCACTCTTCATGCAAAAAGTTTTCAGTCGCTATGAAAATCATTATTTATTAAAATATTCTAAAATTTTACCTCTATGTATATAATGACATTGTTAAGTAGTAGGGTTGATAGATGTACTCACAAACTTTAAAATGTTAAATTGATAAATAAACAAATTATGAATTTTTAAACTTGGAGAAGCTATCTCGGCAAAAAATGGATCTAGAAATTTTTTTTATTTTGTAAGTGTGTCAACAACTACCCAGAACACGAATATCGAAAAATAATTTCAACATTTTTAGTCCCGGTGATGTTATTAAAAAAAAAACAATTTTTAAACAAATTACACCAATTTTCAAACGCCATTTTGAAGGGCTGTTTAATTAAAATTGTAATTTGTCAAGACATTAATCGAAAATATAGATACAGACAAACAAAATGATACCTTTAAAACTTGTACACACTATCGGCAATAACCGCGTTTTTGCAATTGAAGAAATGGTAATTTTTTATAAACAAATTAAATATCTCATAAACTACTTAATATTTATCAACCAATTTTTTTGTCGATTTATAGCGATATCGAAGCGCAACTTTTTCTGCAAAACAAAATATTTTATAGTGCTTATTTATATTGCAAATAATATTTTTTTGGAAATTTGTTTTTCAACTTTGATTAACAAATATTTATATAAATTAAGGGTCAAATTTAATTTAGTAAGTCTCATATAAAACACTGTTTTTCCATCTTTGCAGAAAAAAATTGTAAAATCCTTAATAAAAAATTAAAATTTGACATCCTGTATTTCGGTTATTATCAACTTTTGTTTGGAAACAAATTATTACATTCGAACTTATCATTAACTGTGAAACATTAGATTGGAAACAAAGGCCCGAATATATAAGTCAGTTATTAGGCCAGTTATGACTTACACGGCCGAAACAAGACCAGATACAGACAAAACACAAAGATATCTGGAAACCAACGAAATGAAGATCTTAAGAAGGATTGCTGGAAAAGGACTACAGGATAGGGTAAGAAGTGAGAAAATCAGACGTACATGTGGGGTAGACAATATAAATACCTGGGTAAAGAACAGAAAAGAATAGTGGAACGAGCACATAGGCAGGATGTCTGAATCAAGGATAGTAAGAATAGCCAGGGACAAGTCACCGTTGGTCAGAGAAGTATAGGACGCCCAAGGAAAAGATGGATTGACAACTTAGGGGCAGAATGAAAGGAACCGTTGAAGAAAAACAGGCAGTACTGCCTATGTAAAAGAAGAAGAAGATCAACTTTTGTACTGAGGTAAGTTAGCTTAAATCGACCTATTTTAACCTCAGGAATCTAAGGTTAAGCTATGGCCCATTCTTTACCAAACATTCTGTATATTTTTATTAATTGTGTAACTTTTAGAACATAAATTTTTCAGAAATTAAAAAAAAATAAGCATAAATAGTTCAGGGCATTAATGGGTTAATATATAATGATTTATGTTACAATTCAGAATATTAAAAAATAATCTAGCTTTATAAAATTTTTGTTAGAGTAAGCCAAGCTTTAGAAAGAAATAAATATTAAAAAAAAACAATAAATGCTGTATAAAAGGTATATTTAAAAAAACCCTCAAAAGGGCCACATCAATTCACATAACTAGTTTTCGACTGGTTTACCAGTCATCATCAGTGCTTACGTGCAATGTACATGTTAGCCACCAAAATGCTATTTTACAAAAATATGTGGGTCAAAGCCCATTTCAAGTAGTCCGTTAAGGAAACATAAGTATAAAAAGCTACCTTAAGCCTTGATGTTTAAAATATAATTTAATTTGCCCTAGGTAACATCTGAAATTTGGGTGTGACTTGTTCACATGTTGGAAGTTTTTGAACTTGAAAGTTCAACTTGGAAGTTTTTGAAGTCACACCCAAATTTCAGATGTTACCTAGGGCAAATTAAATTATATTTTAAACATCAAGGCTTAAGGTAGCTTTTTATACTTATGTTTCCTTAACGGACTACTTGAAATGGGCTTTGGCCCACATATTTTTGTAAAATAGCATTTTGGTGGCTAACATGTACATTGCACGTAAGCACTGATGATGACTGGTAAACCAGTCGAAAACTAGTTATGTGAATTGATGTGGCCCTTTTGAGGGTTTTTTTAAATATACCTTTTATACAGCATTTATTGTTTTTGTATCACATGGTATACAGCCAACTACAGGAAAACTTTTTTCCTTGTGGATTTTTAAATAAATATTAGTTTCTCTTTCCTATTAAACCATTAATCCTATTGAAAATAAAGTAATAATTCCCCGCTGAACGCCACATTAAGCTTGAGATACAAACTAGAAAAGTACTTATTCCTTAGACTCAAGTTCTTTTAGTGGATGTGAATTCAGCTCAGAATTCATTTCCTGTGTGCAGGATTCGAACTGCGTTAGTGCTTTTAACAGAAGTTTATTTCGTTGCGAACTTTTCATAGCGTTATTCTCGACATATAGATTAAATTAAACTTGAAATTGCTTGGCGTACAATGAGTATTTTATTTGTTTTAAAGTTATTTATTTCATAATAATTGTGATCGAAAAATAACTTGACAAATTTGTCAAATATTTAATCTTATATAGGCTTAAAAAGTGTCACTGAATCCTTTTAAGTTTATAATAAAATTTATTAAAATGATGAATGGGTTGCTAGTCTAAGCACCAGCTAGGTCACTGTGGCCTTTGCAATTCTGACTGGGAAACTCAACGGTTTCTTATGCATTTTTGCAGTGGTCAAAAAATTATTGTAAACAATTTAGTTGTTTATAAATTGTTTATAACGCTCTGGCTCATAAATTATAAGAGGAAAGAAAACAAGTTCCTTAACACTAGAAGCGCGGCCGTTCCAATTTTGACCCATTTCAAAATTCATTTCTCTGCAGTAAATAATCTATACTTGCTATAACCTTAGATTTGCAAAGTATATGTCTACCGTGATAACTAATCTTTTGGTTTTTACGAATTTACCTTTAAACGTGAATATATTAATAAGTTACAGGGGTGAGAAATAAGAGAAAATTTAGTATGATTTTAGTTGCAAATATTTCATTCAAAAGAAACTTTTTATTTATTTGAAGGGAGTTTAGGCCCTCGGTAATAATGTAATCTTTCATCCTGCCTTTACATCTTTCAAAAATACTTGAAAAAATGAATACATTGAAAATATATTGAAAATTTTTACAGGCGACATTTTGCGCCTTTCTCCTTAATAAAAACTAAAGAAAATGGCGTTTACTAAACTTAAATCCAATAATTATAACTCAAGAAATTGTAATTTTTTTTTAGATAATGCCACGACAACTAATAGCCATTGGCATTGTAGGTACGGTGAAATTTTGCAGTTAGGTCCCTAGTGTCATGTGTAGTGCGTGTGTTCAGTAAGTGTCTTGTTACTCTACAAAGTCGACGTCATTGTCGTTGCAAAGAGACGCTAATTGTATCCAAACGGCCGTGGTCCCTCCGGTAAGTACCGATCCCACAAGGACAGAAACTATTTTCATTTATTAATTTATAATAAACGAAAAACTTCTGACTCTTGTGAGATTCGAACTCACGACCATTCGGACCTTTCGACCCAAAGATAGGCGCTCTTACCACTGAGCCATAGAGGGGGTAAATTGTAAAATTAGCGCCTAATGCAAATTGCAATTTGCAAAATGAGTATTTTTCGAAGCTTTTTCGATCCTAACTCAGCGTCTAGGCATGCAAATAAGATTTACAAAGTCTTATTTTAAAGCTTATTCATAGGCTTTCAAACAAAGTGAGTTAAATTAATTTATCTTTATTTGTGTTCAAGTTATACCCGTTTGAATTTATAATTTTCTTAAAAAAATTGGACATTAATTTGTTTATAAGGGTTTTAGACAAATATTAGCAACAAACCTTTATATTTTAATTAACATGAATGATAGAAGAACTCAAAAGGATCATTTAGAGCTTGGGAATATTTTTGTAGGTTTATTTTGGCTTACCGGGTATATAACATTGCATACACAAAAGTATATGTCTACTGTGATAACTAATCTTTTGTTTTTACAAATTTACCTTAAAGAGCGAATATATTAATAAGTTACAGGGTGAAAAAATTTAGTATGATTTTTAATTGCAAATATTTCATTCAAAAGAAACTTCTTACTTATTTGAAGGGACTTTAGGCCCTCGGTAATAATGTAATCTTTCCTCACGCCTTTACATCTTTCAAAAATACTTGAAAAAATGCATACATTTAAAATACCATGAAAATTTTTACAGGCGACATTTTGCGCCTTTCTCCTTAATAAAAACTAATGAAAATGGCGTTTACTAAACTTAAATCCAATAATTATAACCCAAGAAATTGTATTTTTTTTAGCTAATGCCTCGACAACCAGTGGATATTGGCATGGTATGTACGGTGAACTTTTGCAGTTAGGTACCTAGTGTCTTGTGTAGTGTGTGTATTCAGTAAGTGTCTTGTTACTTTACAAAGTCGACTTCATTGTCTTTGCAAAGAGACGCTAATTGTATCCGAACGTCCGCGGTCCCTCCGGTGAGTACTGGTCCCACCAGGACAGAATCTATTTTCATTTACTAATTTATAATAAACGAAAAATTTCTGACCCTGGTGAGATTCGAACTCACGACCATTCGAACCTTTCGATCCAAAGGTAGGCGCTCTTACCACCGAGCCACACAGCGGGTAAATTGTAAAATTAGTGCCTAATGCAAATTGCAATTTGCAAAATTAGTATTTTTCGAAGCTTTTTCGATACTAACCCAGCGTGTAGGCATGCAAATGAGATTTACATAGTCTCATTTTTAAAGTTTATTCATAGGCTTTCAAACAAAGTGAGTTAAATTACTTTATCTTTATTTGTGTTCAAGTTATATCCGTTTGAAGTTATAATTTTCTTAAAAAAATTGGACAACAATTTGTTTATAAGGATTTTAGGCACATTTGAGCAACAAACCTTTATATTTTAATTAGCATGAATGATAGAAGAACTCAAAAGGAACATTTATAGCTTAGGAAAATTTTTGTAAGTTTACTTTTGGCTAAGATATCAACATTTTAATAGAGCTCTCTGGGGCGCAAGTCGGCTCACAGCGAAAAAGTTCGCGCGCTAATCTCTCGATATAAATTATAATGTGTATATATATACCTTATCCCCAGTTTTCATTTTGGAAGATCCTAATCCAATTTTATCATACATAATTCTTATAATTAAATCATCATAAAGTGCTTCGCATCACGTTTCATTCTGTTTACTTTTTCTTCGATTTTTTGTACTAAATGAGAAAAAAAAATTAAAAACTAATATTTTAGAAATATGGCTTAAAGGAAAGTTATTATGTCACCTAAATAGATACATATTTAAAAGTATTTCCTTTTATTTTCTGCAGCAATAAATGAAAAGCTACATACGCATTTTAAGCGCTTAAGTACCTATATGAGTTACTGTGAATAATCTTTCAACTTATCAATGCATTTTAAACTTATTTACTGTACCTTATAATCAACATATGTATACGGTACAATATTCACAAATAAATTTATAAATAATAATTGCTTTACATAGTTATTATCTCATTAACAAAACGGCAGTGTGTCAGACGGCATATCTCCGTTCCTATATTAAAATTAGGTCTCTAAAGTTAAGGGTTAAAAGTGCATATTATACCTTGCATTTTATTCTGTGCAAGTGATACCTTTAATACAGCTTTCCTTACTAACTTTACATCTTATTTTTACTTACCGTAGCTTTGGACTTTTCTCCAAATATTTCTTCTCATAATAACTTGTCAGTTAATTTATGCAACTAATATGCTGGAGGATATTAGCTAACACTATTTTATTTGTTAAAATAACTGCAAATTGAACTCTGTTGACTATAGTAATAAACAATACTTTGATTATAGTAATAAGCAGACCCTGTTGACTATAGTAATAAAAAATGAACTGATTTTCATGTAGCATAAACGGAAGATATTTCATCATATTTCTACGCTAAAAGGTAAGTACAAAGGTTATAAAAACTAGAAGACAAATAGCGATGTTAAAACTTTTATTAGATTATTTCAGTTATATAAGATTTAAATAACTGGGAATCAAATGACACCAGCTAGTAGTGAATGTTTTTGTTCGTTAAAACTTCCTGAGTTATTTTGAGATAAAATTCGTATTACAATATCTAGTTCCAACTAATCCTGAAACTTATGCAGATAAAATCTTGGTATTACAATTGTACGTCTGTCGACAAGAAACTTTGTTTCCAGAAAAGAGCATCCAGTTATTTTAAGTTTACTTACTTCAGAACTGCAAGGAATATAAAAGATGTGGAGCCATAAATCATAAAAATCAAATTGAACTAGTTTGCATCACATTTTACCAAACAAAAAGTGTAACTTGTTTCAGAGCGAACCAGAAAAAAAAAATGTGTAACTAACGAACCAAGAATTGATTACTGAAGAAAGAAATGGGTAAAAATTTCCTGGTTATGCCTTCTTTGTTTTTATTATTTGTAAACAATAAGAATGTTGGATTAAAGAGAACAAATGGGATATCTAAGATTTGCATCTCACTATCTGTCTATCCAACGTGGCAAAATTACAACGAAAAGTTGATCTCGATACTCAGATAGGAGTATAACTAATATAAACGACTAATAAGAATGATTTCTAATAATAATGAAACTGGTAAGATTGTTTAAGGCACTCCCTGAACAAATTCAAATATAATGCGCCTCTTGTTTTCGTTTCACCACAATATTCTTTTGTATTAAAACATCATACAGAAGTAAAAACTTCGTTTGTATAATGGTGTAAAAAAGTTTTATTAAAAAACATTAAAAGTCATCCAAAAGTATTTGCAAAACGTTTTCAATCTGGATCAGATCACCCTCAGTGCCTAGAACGAAGTAGTTTCACGTTAGAACGAATGCAAAAAGGTTAGAATTGTGACTAGTTAAAGAAAAATGTGGTAATACTGACGTTCTGCATAGTACATGAAACTAGCAACTTTTTGAAAAAGGTTACATCGAGAATTATGGTTTACATAATAATTGTACGATATTTATGGCGACTCTAAGTCGATGTTGAAAGATTTAATGTGTTAGGAGTGCTCAAAAGGCAACATGGTTCCCTGCTCGATAAGAACTTGTGGTTCTTGCCAGTTCAATGGACACAGACCAAGAAAAGTGAAGGAGATGACAATCTAATTACCAGACCGAAGTGACATGACAAGACAGGTAGTCAATTTTTGGTTATAAATTTCAAATTATTAGTGTTGTTTAAAATTTGGATTATATAGTAGTAACTGTATAAAAGTGAAAATTAAATTATAATAAATTAGATTTTATTGTAAAAGTCTAAAAGGCATCTCTCTACTCTCTGTTACAGAAAGAACTGTTGTTAGTGTTAGGTTGATAAAAATACTGGTCATAGTAGAGTTAATGACGTCAATGGTGACAATTTTGTGAAAGAAGACGAAAATTTGATTTAGTTTGAAATAAAAGAGAAGAAAATTAATTCTATGTGCACAACTTATATAGGTACCAAGATAAGACTTATATTAATGTTTTAAAAATAACAAGAGTAATGTTGGTTGCCTATTATTGTGGTTGTACAACCACAATAATAGGCAACCAACATTACTCTTGTTATTTTTACAACATTAATATAAATCTTATCTTGGTATATAATTTGTGCACATATAATTTATTTTATTCTCTTTTATTTCAAACTAAATCAAATTTTCGTCTTCTTTCTCAAAATTGTCACCATTGACGTCATTGACTCTACTATGACTAGTATTTTTATCAACCTAGCACTAACAACAGTTCTTTCTGTAACAGAGTGTAGAGAGATGCCTTTTAGACTTTTACAATAAAATATAATCTATTATAATTTAAATTTCACTTTTATACAGTTACTACTATATAATCCAAATTTCAAACAACACTAATAATTTGAAGTTTATAACCAAAAATTGACTACCTGTCTTGTCATGTCACTTCGGTCTGATAATTAGATTGTCATCTCCTTCACTTTTGTTGGTCTGCGTCCATTGAACTGGCAAGAACCACAAGTTCTTATCGAGCAGGGAACCATGTTGCCATTTGAGCACTCCTAACATATTAAATCTTTCAACATCGACTTGGGAGTCGCTATAAGTATCGTACAATTACTATGTAAACCATAAATCTCAATTAACCTTTTTCAAAAAGTTGCTAGTTTCATGTACTATGCAGAACGTAAGTATTATCACATTTTTCTTTAACTAGTCACAATTTTAACCTTTTTGCATTCATTCTAACGTGGAAATACTTCGTTCTAGGCACTGAGGATGATCTGATCCAGATTGAAAACGTTTTGCAGATCCTTTTGGATGACTCTTAATGTTTTTTAATAAAACTTTTTTATACCATTATACAAACGAAGTTTTTTACTTCTGTATGATTTTTTAATTATGCTATACAGCCAGCTACTGGGATTTTCCCATTGATTTTCTTTTGTATTAGTTTTACTGCTATCTGAGTATCGAGACCTACTTTTCGTTGGAATTTTTCCACGTTGGATAGACAGGTAGTGAGATGCAAATCTTAGATCTCCCCGTTGTCCTCTTTTGTACAGCATGCTTATGGTTTGCAAATAACCGAAACCAAGAGGGTGTAACCAGAAAATAGGTTTAATTTATAGTTTATTTCTTCGGAAATAAAACTTTGAATTTTTGTAGTCAGATGCCGCTACGGCATCCATTTCTATTTGTTAATCGTGATTCGATACTGGTCGGCTGTGTTTATTTTGGTTTGTTCAGAGATCTTCTTATACACAATCTTTGATGATTACACCTCTTGTACACCTCTTGTTTTCGTTTCACGACAAAATTCTTTTTTACACAAAATTATAAACACAACATGCACAAAATGACGGTTTTTGTTTATTACGAGAGGCGGAATCAGAGACTTTCGTGTTCCTTCTCACGAGTAGCTCGTTACTGTTTTTGTTGAGCTAGTTGTTCACTGTTCACTGAGAGAGGATATAAGAACAATATGTGTGTGCTCTTTGGGAATCAAAGTCAAAGGGAACAATTTGCATCTTTTCACTTCAAGAGGAGGAATCAGTGAGATCTGTTCGTATTTCTGTTGTTTGCGAAAGTCCACAGCCAAGAGAGATTCGAAGTATTTCACCAAGTGGTAACTAGTGGTTATCACTAAGAGCTGAGAAACCATGACATGTGTTCTCTTCGAGAAACAAAACCAGAGAGAGTTTTTCATTTACGCTGTCTAAGAAATGTCTGTATTTTCAAAGGAGTGGGTACAGTTATTAGTAGGAATTATTAATAAGGATAGGCTTAAGTAATTATTTGAAATTGAGGATTACTGCGGCAGATTCGTGCAAATATTATAAGAATTGTGCATTTAATGAAGCATATAATTTAGACCACATATACTACACATATAAAGGTTCAAAATTAGATAAGAGGTCATCTCAAATTTTACCTTGTACAAAAATGCGGGCATTCAAAATGGCGACGATACATACGTGACTAATAGCACGATAACTTTTAAACGAAAAGTTCGACTTAAACCAAATTTGGTATATGGGTTCTTTTTCTGATGTATAAGATAGAGTTTCTGAACCGCAAGAATCGGTTTACCAGAAGTTGTGTTTTTCCTGATTTTTTATGTAAAAATATGTTGTTTTTTTTTTCAATTCTTTCACCCTGTATATATCAATTTTTTAAAAAGGTGATACTGGCATCGAAAAGAGCGAAAAAATATTTTTTAGGAAATATTTCGAACTTCTTAGTTATGTTAATTACCATGTAATAAATGCATCACTTAACTTCACATGTACCTGTGCGCGGCAAATTCGTGCAAATCTTATAAGAATTATTGGGAATTTAATGGTAAAAGCATATAATTTCGACCACACATACTACACATACAAAGGTTGAAATTTAAATGTGAATCCATCTCAGATTTGGCCCTTTACAAAAAAGGCGGGCATTCAAAATGGCGACTATACATATGTGACTAATAGCACGATAAGTTTTGAACTCAAATTCACTTTTGAACAAGTCCGATTTCAACCAAATTTGGTATATAGGTTCTTTTTTATGTATAAGATCGAGCTCTTATACCGAAAGAATCGGTTTACCAGAAGTTGTGTGTTTCCCGATTTTTTTGTAAAAATATCTTATTTATTTTTTTAATTATTTCACCCTGTATATATTAATTTTTCAAAAAGGTAATACCGACGTGGAATAGAGCGTAAAAATATTTTTTAGGAAATGCTTTGAACTCTTTATTTATATTAATTAATATTTAATAAATGCATAACCTATCTTCATATATGTAGGTACCTCTATGCGGCAGATTCGAACAAATAATAATATAAGAATTATTGTGCATTTAATGGTAGAAACATATAATTTAGACCACACATACTACACATACAAAGTTTCAAATTTAGATATGAGGCCATCTCAGATTTTGTCTTTTACGAAAATGGCGGGCATGCAAAATGAATCTGCCGCCCATACGTTATGCATTTATTAAATGGCAATTTAACATAACTAAAAAGTTTAAAATATTTCCTAAAAAACATTTTTAAACTCTTTTCATTTTTCACTTCTTTTTCAAAAATAACAACATTATTTTACATAAAAAAACAGTAAAAACACAAATTCTGGTAAATCGATTCTTCCGGTTCAAGACCTCGATCTTACTCATCAAAAAAAAACCTACAGACCAAATTTGGTTGACACCTGACGTCTCGTTCAAAAGTTATCGTGCTATTAGTCACATATTATGTATAGTCGCCATTTTGAATGCCCGCCATTTTTGTAAAAGGAATAAAAACTGAGAAGACCTCATATTATTTACATTTTAACCTTTACGTGTGTAGTATACAGCGTATGTCAGCCAAATGGAATAAATCAATAATTCAAATACTAATTGTTTTTTTGAAATATGCTGAGACCTGTCGATTAGTATTTCAAATCTAAATTTTTTACATACAATAATAATGTATACTAATGTCCCTATTTAGAGATATGATGTCATCGTTAATTTTCATAAACGGCAACGCTGTTATTTTATTTAGATAGAGCGTGTAAAGTTATACATAACTGCAAAATATAAAATTTTTATTTTCTAACATTTACAAGATAATAAAAAATTAATTTATGTCTGTAATGTGGAATAAACTTAATAGTTCAAATAATAATTTTGTTTTTTTGAAAAATGTTCAGACCTGTCGAATAGTATTTCAAATCGAAATTTTTTACATACAAAATAAAGTATACAGGGTGTCCCAATTTAGAGACTTAATGTTATTTTTTATTATCTTGTAAATGTTAAGGAATAAAAAATTAATATTTGTAGTTATGTATAACTTTACACACCCTATCAAAATAGCTAGCAATATGATAGTGTTGCCATTTAATAAAATCAATGATGACGTTATTTCTTTAAATTGGAACATCCTGTATACATGATTATTATATGAAAAAAATTTTCATTTGAAATACTAATCGATAGATCTAATCATTTTTCCAAAAAAAAAATTATTATTTGAAATATTGAATTTATTCCAAATTACAGACATAACTTTTATATTTTTTATCATCTTGTAAACGGTAAGGAATAAAAATTTGATATTTTTCAGCTATGTATAACTTTACACACCCTATCAAAATAGCTATCAAAATGATAGTGTTGCCATTTAAGAAAATCAATGATAACGTCATATCTCTAAATTGGGACACCCTGTATACATAATTATTTTACGAAAAAAATTTCCGTTTGAAATACTAATCGACAGGATTAACCGTTTTTCAAAAAAACAATTATTATTTGAACTATTGAATTTATTCAATTTGGCTGACACACGCTGTATGTGGTCCAAATTATATGCTTCTACCATTAAGTACACAATAATTCTTATAATATTTGCACGAATCTGCCGCACAAAGGTACAAGTGAAGATACGTTATGCAGTTATTAAATGGTAATTAACATAACTAAAATCTTCAAAATATTTCCTAAAAAATATTTTACGCTCTTTTCAATGGCGATATTATCTTTTTGAAAAACTAATACATACAGGGTGAAAGAATTGAAAAAAAAATAACATATTTTAAATAAAAACCAGGAAAAACATAACTCCTGGTAAACCGATTTTTCCGGTTTAAGACCTTGGTCTTATACATCAAAAAGGGAACCTATATTCCAAATTGGGTTGAAATCTGACGTATTGTTCAAAAGTTATCGTGCTATTAGTCACAATGTATAGTCGCCATTTTGAATGCCCGCCATTTTTGTAAAAGTCAAAATCTAAGATGGCCTCATATCCAAATTTAAGCCTTTATAAGTGTAGTATATGATCCAAATTATATACTTCTATCATTAAATGCACAATTCTTTCACATATCGGCTGCACTAGATGGTATTTTCGGATTTGATAAAGCGAAAAATATATCGTTGTCTTTCTCATACGAAAAACTGAACAGGGACCACAGTTATATTTACCGTACTAATATTTAATTATATTTAATTCAGTTTTGAATATCTGTGTTGTAGCTAAAAAACACTTTTAAGCTTTTAGTGTCGTCACACAACAACAAGCAAATGTAATTTATATAGCGGTTTTTAGTTTTATAACAAAATGGCGCATATTTAGATTACTTTATTAATAAATAACTCAAAAGTTAATTAGAACGTGAATTTTATTCATTTCCGAACCTTACAGTTTCTCATTTAAGTGTATAAATAAATGCGGAAACGTACTTTAATAAAATTGCAAACCTTTTTAAATGTTTCATATTATGTTGAGGTTATAGACCAAGAGGCAGCTCTGAAAAATCTCTTTGAATTTACTGAAGCTATATATTTCACAGTTAATTACTGTGAGTGTGTAGAGAAACAAACTGCGGTGTGTAGAGAAACAAACTTAGAACAGAGGTTACTGAGAGGGTATCAAAGTTGCTTTCCTACGAAGGTAATTATTTCCATTTACTAAGGCTGAAAATCATTACACTCATTCTAAATTAATATAAATAAAAGTTATTATAGTCGGTCAGCTGTATGACGGGACAGAGCCGGTCGGTCGGCCCCAATAGTCGATTGAGGAAATGAAGCATTTTGGCTCGAAAGTTTTTCGTCCAGCATGGATTTACTTGAAATGTTCACAGAAGGTAGGGAATAGTCCAAGGATAATTTTCTATATCATGCCGCTATCATACGCTAAAACCTTGGGGGTGGTTGTCACCCCATCTCGGGGGTGGGAATTTTTTTATTAGATTTTAACCATATAATTCGATGGAAAAAGTGATTCTAAAATGTTTTTTACATTTTCTTCGTAAAACTAATATTTTTCGAGTTATTCGCGCATGAAAATAACAGTTTTTCGACGAAAACATCGACTTTTTTAAAGGGGTTTTTTGAGAATACCTCGAAAAATTATATGCATTTAATCAAAAAAACTATACATATCAAATTTGCATCTTTTAGCAACACAAACTACGGCATATTAAAGGTTAGATTTTTTCGTCAAATGTATAATTTGAAATAATCAAAGCCAAATAATAGGAAAAATGTGCATTGTTCGAGGAAAACTTATATAATTTTTTTTCAAGTATACAATTAGACCTTTAAAAAAATAATAAAAAGTCTCTAGTGTGAAAATTAAGCGACTTATAATCAAAAAATGTCGGTACCTGCGTTTCTCTACGAAAAAATCAGTGAAAACAACCCCCTAACTACCTTCCTAATTAAAAATTGTTATCCACCTCTCTGTAGTTCCTTTTATATTTATATTGTAAATACACTCAACGAGTTTGACCTATTTAAAATGCCTAATTTTGGAAAAATTGGAGTTAAAAGAAAAATTGATTATTTTACAATTTGGTATTTTTTACCTTTTACTTCAAAATATCTCCGAAAATACTGAAGATACGAAAAGAATTATTAACTACTAAATGGTAGCATTTCTAATAACTAAAATTACCCTGTGCGTAGATTTTCAGTACAGTAAATAGTTAGCCAGATATAGCTCTTTAAAACCTCTATTTACCAGCAAACACCCCCTTATTAGAGCCCTTTAAACCCGCCCCAGTTAAAAACTAACGGATCTTACGGAATTTAATTTACACAGTCTTATAGCTCTTTAAAAATCCTACAAAATCGTTTTCGAAGAAACTTTTATCGCCAAAAATATATAGAATATTTTTCTAGGTATTCTCAAAAAACCCTCTAAAAAAAGTCGATTTTTTCGTAGAAAAACTACTGTTATTTTCAAGCGCGAATTACTCGAAAAATATTAGTTTTACAAAGAAAATGTAAAAAGCATTTCTTAGAATCACTTTTTCCATCGAATTTCATGGTTAAATGTAATAAAAAATTCCCAACGCCGAGATGGGCTGGCAACCACCCCCCAACGTTTTAGCCTATGATAGCGG
This sequence comes from Diabrotica virgifera virgifera, assembly GCF_917563875.1. NCBI lineage: Eukaryota > Metazoa > Arthropoda > Insecta > Coleoptera > Chrysomelidae > Diabrotica > Diabrotica virgifera. Next base: position 59,943,544 of record NC_065445.1, on the reverse strand, counting down.
CATGATATAGAAAATGATCCTTGGACTATTCCCTACCTTCTGTGAAAGTTTCAAGTAAATCCATGTTGGACGAAAGAATTGCGAGCCAAAATGCTTCATTTCCTCAATCGATTATTGGGGCCGACCGACCGGCTCTGTCCCATCATACAGCTGACTGACTATAATAACTTTTATTTATATTTAATTAAGAATGTGTGTACTGATTTTCAGCCTTAGTAAATGGAAATAATTACCTTCGTAGGAAAGCAACTTTGATACCCTCTCAGTAACCCCTGTTCTACGTTTCGCTTGACCGACCGCAGTATGTTTCTCTACACACTCAGAGCAATCAACTGTGAAAAATCTAGTTTTAGTAAATTCAAAGAGATTTTTCAGCGCTGCCTCTCCGTCTATTATTTATGTAAAGTTTGCTGCAGTTGCCGCCGTCATACTCGTCATGAAGATTTAATGGAATTTTAGATTGCCTATTTACTTTGGAAAATTCATTTTATCAAAAAAGTTCGGCTCATACGATAACTTTCTGTAAGAAGCATTACTCATATTGCTAATTTTCCATAATTCACATTTTATGTGTGCCGAAAGAAAATTTGTTGATGTTTTAGCTTCTTGGTTCGTTATTTATGCGACAGGGGAGAAGCTAATAGCAGATAACTGAAAAGGAGTTTTTAATACAAGCCTGTTCTTAAATTCGGGAATGAAATTAGGATAAAAAAAATATACATTAGAATTATTTTGAAATGTATATATTATAAAAGCTTTTGTAATCAATACAGAAACGGAGCCAATTTAGGTTTAAATATTTATAATAACAATTTAAAGCAAGTAATAAAGCTTGCTTTTTTACATAAAAACTTGATTAACTAAATTAATTTAAATACTATTAAGGCTATAAATACTTTTTTTTATTAAATATATTATATTCTACGTGACAAAAAAGTCAAACACCCGCGTATAGTAATTTTTTCACTTATTGACTTATCTTGCCATCAGCAATCATCATTATCATCATCATCGTCATTATCCTTCTTCTCCTGTCCAATACAGGACATAAGCCTCCTCAGCACATCTCCGGGAAGTTCGATCAGTGCGTTCTGCGTAGTAGATGAGACTAGCAACCTTATAGAATAGATGACATCGAGAAATATGATTTACATTTCGAAAAACTGGTGTTAGTAGCGACTCTAAGTCGATGTTAAAAGATGAATTTAAAAGTGCTCAAAGAGCAATATGATTGAATGCTCGATGATAACGTGTGGTTCTTGCCAGTTCAATGGACACAGACCAACAAGAGTATAGAGGGGTCATCTCCTATACTCTTGTTGGTCTGTGTCCATTGAACTAGCAAGAACCACACGTTATCATCGAGCGTTGAATCATATTGCTCTTTGAGCACTTTTAAATTCATCTTATAACATCGACTTAGAGTCGTTACTAACACCAGTTTTTCGAATTGTAAATCATATTTCTCGATGTCACCTATTCTATAAGGCGTACTAAGCAGAACGCACTGAAGATGATCTGATCTAGATCGAAAACGTTTTGCGAATCCTTTTGGATGACTTTTTAATAGTTTTTCAATAAACTTTTTATACCAATATACAAACGAAGATTTTACTTGTTCTCTATGATTTTTAATTATGGTACACAGCCAGCTACTGGGATTTTACCATTGATTTTGTTTAAAACATTTTGTTCTCACAGCCATTATCATTCGATTTTAGTTCATCCACTAAAGTTGATCAACTTAAATCGAACAGTGACAATGCGCCTTTACTTTCAGGTTTATTTTTGCGTTATTTTTTAAAATGTATAATGTAATACAATAACGGTAGTAATTGCACGAGAGCTCTAAAATTATCGATTTGTTTCCTGAGTGACACTTTGACAGTTCACGACCCGAAATTCACGACCCGAAGGAGAGTGAAACTATGTCAAAGTGTCACGAGGGCAACAAGTCGATAACAATTTTACAGATGAAGTGTAATTTGCTGAGATTATTTCTTGAATAAAACTGTTTTTTAAATAATTTTAACTAATATTTTATTGATATCTTCACCTGAATATTTGCTGAACCTGTTTCTTGTTGTTTTCTGTGACAAGCTGTAGAACATTAATTGTCATTAATGTCACTGAATGTTCATTTTTTCGTAGCAACGACGAGCATCTGATGTAATACTTGACGACGGGATATTATCAAGAATTATCACTTAAATTTTAATTTCTGTAGCTTTCTATTGGTTATATTCTCTATGAATGAAATAATTAAGGCTATTGTATACCTTTAAAACGCACCGTTATCACTATACTAAATGCCTCTTATTTATTCTCAACGTTCATAAACATCGTCATAAATTTAATAATTAATAGAACGTTCAAAAACTTTTGTAATAAGAAATAAGTAGATTTTAATTTCAATGAAACGGGAGATTCTTAGAGATCTTAAGTAATTGAATGGTAATACAACTTTACCAACTTTATCAAAACAAGAGACTTGTTTAAGACTACCCACGACGAAGTAACTTGAAAATATATTTTGCGGTGTTCAACTTTCAAATCTAGCCTACTTCTCGAAAATTTGTTTTGAGTTTATACATCAAAGAGGACAACAATAAAAATGTGATGGTTTGAAAATTATGATCCTATTGTTTATATCTTTGCCGTAAATTTCGGTCAATTTTGACCGGTTGCATCTCAGGAACCACTCGTCATAATTAAACGTTTTTTCTTTCAAAAGAAGCGTCCTGCCGCTGTCTTTCGAATACCGTTTTTACTATTTAATTTAGTTTAATATTTCCCGAGATATTCTATTTGTTTATAAACCAAAAAATTGTTTATAATTTTAAAATATTCCTGAGGCCGCTAAAATAGTCCAATTTCAATTGTGTAAAGTACATTAGATAGGTATGGTGTCTTTTTATGAAAAAATCATAGTTATTCTTACGCGTCATAATTATTGTCGTTGTTATAGCGACCGTAAATTTTTAATTAACATTTTAATTGTTGCTAAACTGTTCATTAAATTTCCATCGTCTTCTGGAATTTTAATATATACGGAAAGGGATTTTACGTTACCAAGTTATTTAATTATTGATTAACAACTACTTATCCAAAAGTTTAGTTGAAGTTTAAAAATTTTGTTGGAAAAACCCGCTTTTTTCGGGGAAAGTTTTCGTCGAAGTAAATCGGAAAAAACACGTCTCTATGCAGAATTTAATTACGGTGAATTTTTATTTGAGTGTTTTTGGTCTAAAGTTAAAATCTTTGGAGTTATAGAGCAAAAATTGAAAAAAACACGATTTTCGGGCGCCATTTTGTTTATAAAAAAAGTAGCACACTACCTGCGGACTTTGCATATCTATATTATTAATACATACAATAAAAAGATTCGATTTCAGCAATAAAATTGCTGGTAAATAACTTTTCCTTGTATTTTGCTATTTAGCCCAGAGTATATAACATTACATAACAACTACTATAAAATAGAGGAGGATATTATAGTCTCCCACGCTATTTTGAACTTACAATATACAAAAGAATTAAGAACCTAAATCTAAAATCTTAGATTGAGAAGTCTAACTCTTTCAGCTCTTCTTAACTGTGGAAGAGCATTACGTTCTTCAGCAGCAGGTTCATTAATGGGCACCAGTTCATTATCAGGATGATCAGGTTCTACCATTGGATCTTCATTTTCGTTGAAAGGGTTTGGATGTAAATGAACTGGAGGAACTGAACGTTGGAAAGACGGCAGAAGATGCAGGGGATTTCTTGATACTGTTGTTGATAAAAATTACTTTCGGTTCGTTTACAAAGGTCACATTCTTTTTAGGTACCTCAGGTACCATGGTTTTAAAAATTTGGTCAATGTGACGTTTTAGACAATAACCATCATCAAGTTGGACTTGGTAATGTAACAATCCATACTTTTTAACAATTGTGCCAAATTTCCAAAGTTTCTGTTTACCTTGGTAATACCTTACTTGTACCTAATCTCTTCCCCACATTTAACTGTCTTGCACCATTGGGTTGATTTTCTGATCTGGTAAGTTTTGGTGGACGTAGTGCGTCGAGTTTTATTCTTAAACATCTGGTAAATTTCAGCTGGTGATTTTCCACAGGAAAGTGGTGTCGCTCTATATTTTAAAAGAATTTCTTGTACTTTCTTACTCATGGGTAAACGATCAGTAGACATAGATTTTAGTCTCATTTTTAGGTTTTGAACGTTTCGTTCAGCTAAGCCGTTTCTAGCAGGATGACCAGTAGCAATAAACTTTTGAAAAACACTATAATTTTTTTAAAAAAATTTAAATTGATCAGTTTCAAAAATTGTAGCGTTGTCGGACACCATAACTTGAGGATATCCGTGAGTTGAACATATCTCTAACAGAAGATCGATGTTTGTTTCTGATGTTGGCGCATCCCTAAGAACTTTGATTTCAGCCCATCGGGATTTAGCGTCAACCACAACAAAAAAATTAAAATCTTGGAATGGACCCGCATAATCAATATGGATGCGGTCCCAATTTTCTTTTGGAGTATCCCAGTGGTGTGGCTTTTGAAGGTGATTTTCAAATTTCAGCGCAAGGTTGACATGACTTGACCATAATTTCAATGTCTTTGTCTATGTTTTTCCAATAGCAATACTTTCTTGCAAGTTGTTTCATCTTTGTAATGCCTATGTGACTTCTGTGGAGTTCTGATAGGCCCAGTCATTAAAGTTGAGTTGGAATAACAATTCTCTGACGTTTAAAAAGAATCTCGTCTTCTAATGTATTTGGTATAATGTTTAATCAGGGGTATCGTGATCTAGTACCTAATGATAATTTTTATAATACATATTTGTTGTGTCCCGAAATATTTAAGAATCTAGAGTAAAAAGTTTTAAGTCTACTGCGATGAAAATTTTGTTTTTAAATATATTTAAGTTGTCGTCTAACTCTGAAGCTTACTTTTTTCACGTGTTAACGACCCAACTTACTTTATTAAATTTGCTTACGGAGAAAGCGTTCTCTCCCTTCTTGAATTCGTTGAAAATTATGCTAATTTTGTATAAAGGGGGTCCCACTAATCCCGTCGTATGTATCTTTTGTCTATACTTTCTTGCCAAATTAGTTTTAAATATGTAGAGTATGTATTAATGAAGCCCCAACTTTTGTTGCGTAATTAACCTTTTATTAAGCAGCCCTTATTTTCTTATTAAAATCCCTAACTTGACTAAAACAACGCTTTAGAGTATTAGGTATTAGAGTTTTAGACACAGAAAAAAATTCGAGAACACAGCAGAATTTTATACTAAATATACAAAAAATTCAATTTGAATTGCCATAATTTTTAGAATATGGAATATTAAATAATATTTCAATGTTTATTTTATTAAAAAATTACTTATTTCTTTTTAGACACTAATTGTTATACGATTGACTTTAATTACTATTTTTGATAACTTACATTTATATAAATAAAAACACTAAATTTATTTTAAAATAAAAATGTATACCATTTTTATTCAGTTGCAATGCGAAGCCAAAACTGTGGTAATTTTTACTTAGGTTAGAGAGCGGGGCCAGCACTCTTATCGAGGATTTCACCTCTTGTTAGAGGCTCTTCAGAGAATGCATAGGCTGCTAACTCTACTCCAGGTACAAATTTTTCAACAAATTAGTCCCCCATTGCAACTGACGTGAAAGTAATAGGTGCGTAGCGGCATCTGCTAAATGAAAGACTAAGTTTTTCAACCTAATAAAAATATTTGTAAAATAAAATATTTTTAAAAGATTTTTAGTTGAAAAACTTATTGGCCCATTTTCCTGGTGATACCTCCAAGGCTTCTACAATATGCAAGCCAGATGGATGCTGCAGTGAAGACCAAAAGGAAGTAATTCTACACTATGCAATTCACAACCCCCGTCTGCAGCTTGGTAAAGTTCCAACCGAAAATGGACCTAGTTACTGTATAGGAGCCAGTATATGGTACAGGTACATTTTCAGGGTATAAGGTTTCTCTCCATGTAATAATCTGACGCGCTCGAGTAACTGTAACAATCTCCGCTTGGGCTCCTATACCATAGAAATTGTACAGATCAAATGAACTAAATCGTATACTAGTGAAAATTCAAAACTATTTTTGTAACTTCCTAATGTAATAATTTCAAAATGGAATATTAAACGATCATGGTATTGGCACAAAAACAAACTACTGAAAACTCTAAAAAAACTACAGAATAAAACTAGTTTTGAATATAAACTTCTGACACCATAAAATATCTGATATAAAGCAACACAACAACATGCAGCTAGCTCTCCATATTTGCATATTTTCGCTCGGAAACTGACATAAAATTTATAACTGAATGGACTGTCACATTATTTATTTATTAAAGCTTTTTAATATGAAATGCAAAAACCAATATCCCTGGTGGCATTTTGTTGAGCTCCGATACAAAAGCAGTTTCGAAATAGGTAAGGATTTTGCTAGATCTTATTCCGCTAGGGCAAAATAAGGGCTATTTTATTTTCAGCTTACAAGGCGGTTTTGTGGAGGCCACGTAAATATTTACAAAGCCGACTGGAATATTAGTAGAATAAAATATTTCAGAAAAGAAAGGATATTTCTAAATATATACATGTATGCCTATACAAATACACAAAGGATTTTACAGCATTCGAGTCTTGGAGGATTGTATGAATTGGATAGAAGGTGTATATAGTTTTTTCATTAAGACCAATATTCTACGAAATGTAGTTGCATTTTCGGCTTTTATTTTGCTATACATTAAAGTCTCTTTTTATGCGGATTATTTTAATGCGATTTTGAAGTTGTGCGGTTTGTATTTCATCCAAAAATTACTATTATTAACAACTAGTATAATTAATATTAACTATTCCCATCCAGATGACAGTAATCTGAGGGTTTGCAATTCGGGTATTGCCCTTGTTACATGATGTAGCCATTATATCAATCTGAATATCGGATTGAAAGGTATAACCTGTAATTGTTTTGAAATTAAATTTAAATATTGTATAAGTATTTAAGAGTTTAATGCCTGGTTGCACCAACAGATATTAAGCTTCAGCTTAGCTAAGCTCTACTTATAGATAGGGCCTCCTTGAGTATCACTTACGTTGCACCATAATTTTAGATTCTAACCTTATTATCAATTATATCTGTTATTATATATTATGGTATTCTTATTGTAATATATTATAATTATTTTATATTAATTCTTATGATATTCTCGACTTAAGCTTAAGATCTGTTAGTGCAACCGGGCGTAAATGTTGCTGATTTCAAGTTGCAGTATAATAAGCAGCACATTTTGATTTCTGGATTGAAACATTTAATTAAGTGTTGTTAACTTTTATGTTCCATTAAAAGAGGTTTTTTCAATATCAATATCGTTAGTCTGCGTTTTTAATTTCTTCTTTAAGATCTTATTTGGCCCAATGGAGGAAAAAAACATCGGTGACACAATTTTTGGTGGACTAACGTCCACCATTTTATGTGATTTTAGAAAATCACGGAACGTCTCCCTACTTTTTCAATGCAAGTAAAGTCTTTTTTTATCAGTGTGGTGACAGTGACATTATACTGTCAAAGACAGTGTCACAAACCAGTCCGGGAAACAAAAATATACGGACGTGGTGAAAAACACGTTTTTCTACGAGCGTGCAAAAATGCCTACTTTCGCGCACGCATTTTAGTTTAGAAAGTTTCACTTTTCCGCACGCGTGTTACTTTTCCGCACGCAGTTTTTACTTTTCCGCACGCGTGTTAATTTAGATATTTAATATGGCCTTAAAGTAATTATAATATATGCAATAAACTAATATTTAGACGTTATTTACTAATTTATTTCAAATATATCTTATTGTGTTCCTGTTTTAATAAAATTAACGCGACAGTTCGATGAAATAAAATTATTTTAACATAATATTCGAAATTCAAATCGGTAGACAATAACAGTCGTTTTGAATCATCGTCATGGAAACCAAGATCGTCCTCATGCTAACTAATTATATTGAAAGTTTGGTTTTGACAACCTTGTCAAAGAATTAATTTGTGTATGTATTTTCATATTAATTAAATTAATTTTGGTAATTTTTTAAAGACTCTTAGAAAAAATATTGTTCCTAACTCTTGCAGAAAGTCTCTTTTCCGCACTCGACTGCTTGCCGAACTCCCGCTTCGCGTCGTTCGGCAAACTGCAGTCGCGTGCGGAAAAGAATGACTTTCTGCACTTGTTAAGAAAATAGCTATACTAACAATCTTCACATCACATTTTTGAGATTAGAAAAGGTTTTTACTGTGATATATAATCAACTTTGTATACACACACCCAAACTTATATGGAATCACCTGATATTTATTATTATTTCGGGCGAATTTAAAAAAACGAACGTACGAAGTCAAACAATATTTATTTTAAAGCAATTTAATAACAAATACATAACAATTAAATAAAACAATAACTTATTTAGCAAACAAATTGAAAGTAGTTGTTTTAAAGTCAATAGCACACAAAATTTCAATGTAAAACGAATAATGTTTAACTTGTTTTTATTTTAATCAAGTATATTCAAATGGGAAATAAGCCACAATTTTACCTAAAAATGATTTTATTTTATTAACGTTTCGACGCCCAAGTCGGGTGTCGTTGTCAAAATACAAAATAATACTAAATAAACAAAAATGTTGTTGCTTAGTAAAAATTCTTCTAATAACTTATTTAATCTGACTCATTTATATCGGCAATTCAGACACGTATTATACATTTTAAAGTAGACGACTTTAAAATGATATTGCCAATATTGATGAGTTGCGTTCCTGGGACGACTTTACTAAAAGATAGTTCATTCGATTACATGAAATCAATCCCAACTCAAGAATATCCGCCACAAAAAATCATAGCATGTGATCTGTCTTTAAAAAGACAACCAAATGCAACGGTGGCACTGAAATTCTCGCGTTAGAGATTCCATAGTAAATCACGAGGGAAAACCAGGAAAAACCTCGTGATACTATCCCGACATCGTAAGTATTTGGGTTTACATTTAGTTTATTCTCAAAAATAATACCGAATTCTGACTTGATATTTTAAATTTTAAATAATACTAAAATACTAAATATGTACTAACTCGATATGTTATTGATTTACTAATTGTGGTATTTTCTTTCTATTGACTTCCTCCTTTAATATGGGTAACCACATCCTACTGCATTCTACCGAGGAATTTGCGACACAATTGGTTTCATTTAGCATAATTAGAGCCGCTTCTTTGATTTTTCTCTTTTTACTATCTGCTTCTTTTAGGACTATACTTGAATCTCTCCACTGAACTCTATGTTCATTATCCCATGCGTGTTGACATATTTGAGATCTATCAAATTCTCTATTTTTTATATAGGACTGATGTTCATTTACTCTAACGTCTAATGGTCTTGACGTTTCACCTATATAAAATTGTTCGCATTCACAAGGTATTTTATAAATACAATTCTTTGTTCTTTCTTGTTCACTGTTAGGTTTAGTTTTAGATAGAATAGATCTCAATGTGTTTGTTGTTTTGAAGGTTGTTGATATGTTGAATTTATTTCCTATTGTTTTAAGTTTCTCGGATAGTCCTTTTATATATGGTATTGATATTTTCCTCGTATTATTTCTTGTGAATGTTGTAGGATCCCGTTCTAAGTTGTTCTGTTCCATTCGATCCAATCTTGACAATTCCTTATTACTACAACATTCACAAGAAATAATACGAGGAAAATATCAATACCATATATAAAAGGACTATCCGAGAAACTTAAAACAATAGGAAATAAATTCAACATATCAACAACCTTCAAAACAACAAACACATTGAGATCTATTCTATCTGAAACTAAACCTAACAGTGAACAAGAAAGAACAAAGAATTGTATTTATAAAATACCTTGTGAATGCGAACAATTTTATATAGGTGAAACGTCAAGACCATTAGACGTTAGAGTAAAAGATTATCAGTCCTATATAAAAAATAGAGAATTTAATAGATCTCAAATATGTCAACACGCATGGGATAATGAACATAGAGTTCAGTGGAGAGATTCAAGTATAGTCCTAAAAGAAGCAGATAGTAAAAGGAGAAAAATCAAAGAAGCGGCTCTAATTATGCTAAATGAAACCAATTGTGTCGCAAATTCCTCGGTAGAATGCAGTAGGATGTGGTTACCCATATTAAAGGAGGAAGTCAATAGAAAGGAAATACCACAATTAGTAAATCAGTAACATATCGAGTTAGTACATATTTAGTATTTTAGTATTATTTAAAATTTAAAATATCAAGTCAGAATTTGGTATTATTTTTGAGAATAAACTAAATGTAAACCCAAATACTTACGATGTCGGGATAGTATCACGAGGTCTTTCCTGGTTTTCCCTCGTGATTTACTATGGAATCTCTAACTTGTCTTTGATTTGTCTTTTTAAAGACAGATCACATGCTATGATTTTTTGTGGCGGATATTCTTGAGTTGGGATTGATTTCATGTAATCGAATGAACTATCTTTTAGTAAAGTCGTCCCAGGAACGCAACTCATCAATATTGGCAATATCATTTTAAAGTCGTCTACTTTAAAATGTATAATACGTGTCTGAATTGCCGATATAAATGAGTCAGATTAAATAAGTTATTAGAAGAATTTTTTACTAAGCAACAACATTTTTGTTTATTTAGTATTATTTTGTATTTTGACAACGACACCCGACTTGGGCGTCGAAACGTTAATAAAATAAAATCATTTTTAGGTAAAATTGTGGCTTATTTCCCATTTGAATATACTTGATTATAAAAATGCCACAAGAAAGTAGCTTCAGAACAACATTGTTTTTATTTATTTCTTTTTGTATTTTGTGGTAGTCCGTGTTATCACCTCTAGTCCTTATGCAAGCTTCAGTTTGCGTGGGCACGCTCCTAATCAAATTATCAACATTTTGTTGTGGTAGGTTGCTCCATCCTTTAAAAGCAGCTTGTACTAGCCGTGCGGTGTTTTGTGGATTATCCCGGCGAGCTCTAATTTTTCTTTTAAGCATACCCTACAAATACTCTATAGGATTAAGCTCGGGTAAGCAAGCAGGCCACTCCAAGCAAGGGCTACCTTCTGCCTCAATGATGCCTGTAGTCACTCTAATGGTATGTAGAGATCCATTATCATGCAATAAAATTAAATTTTCTGCTGTTGCGCCTCTCCAGAGCCTGACTACAGGTTATCAACATACCTGTGAGCAGTTAAAGTTGATTGGATGAAAATTAAAGGAGTTTTTTTACGGATCACAATTCCTCTCCCGAACATTACACTTCCCCTTGTATATTTGTGAACAGATCTCACAGTTTTCGTTCTTGCTTGTCTTCCTCGACCTCTCAGTACACGATTTCGTGGGTCATCTGATTTTCCATCTGATTACATTAAATTCTGACTGTTTTTGAAAATAGCACATTTTGTCAATTCCCAATGTTCTAGTTTTGGTGGTGAAGACACCAATTTTGGCGATCAATCTTGTGCTGCCTGGATAACTCTGGAACCCATAACTGTCACCTGCTGTATACTTCTTGGTACGAACTCTTCTTCTTATCCTTTCAACTGAAACAGTTACACATGTAGCTTCCAAAAACTGCCTTTGGAGCTGCAGGTGAGAAATGGTTGGGTGTCTTCCAGCTGATTGGACAATTAAACGATCGTGGAGAGCCGTTATTATTTTGGCGACTTTCTCTTGCTTTATTCTTGAGCTTTCCTAGTTCCTGTAACCTAGCATATGTTTTGGTCAGAACGCCCTGTATTACGCCTAGCTCTGCAGCTATGTCCATCTGAGAACATTACTTTCTTCACAAGACCAATAATCTTTCCTCGTTGTAAGTTTTATAACCCCACATGAGGCATATTTTTGTTTTTGAACGCAAAAGTTAGTTTATTTATTTTCGTTCAACTTGCAACTCAAGCAAATAATCTATACCGTACCGGGCTGTACTATCCGATTGTCTTGTATATTTGTTTATTTTCAATAAAAACCTTTAATCTTCGAAACAATAACAAATTTTTTCAAAATAAATAAATATTACTTTGAAATACATGGTGATTCCATAAAACTTTGGGTGTGTGTATTTTAATTATAGTGTGGACCTCAAATCTAAATCTAAAATTAGGAACACTTGCTTTTTTAAGGGTCCACAGATTTAACAAAAATTCTTGACGAAACAGATTTAACCAAACAAATCACACTTCTTTATACAGTTAAGTCCGCGATTATTTACCCGTGCGTCATTAATATCTGGCGAAATAAAATACATACATACTTTTTATATAGCATCATTCTCTTCCACGCATGAAACTAAAGACAATACAGCTACCGCCTTTTATTAAGTAAAAACACATTTTATCTACTCTATCTCATATTATGTATAAGTTTTTAGTTTGTGAAAACTGTGATTATTGTATATAGCAGTACGGAAAGGGTTTAAAGTGTGCGTGAAGTCACAATGTATTTTAAGTGGGATTTACTTTTTCGCACGGTTTTTTGGCACACTTTCATATATTATTAGTTTTACTCCTATTCTGAGTATTGGGAACTAATCTTTGAAAGAATTTTACCGTGCTGGACAGGCGAGTTGTGAGATACAACTTGATAGATCTCCCTCGACCTTCTTTGCTCCGGCGCGGCGATTCGTTGGCTTGCAAATTTGAGAAGCCACAAATGGTGTAACCAGAAGATTAGTTTTGATAAAGTTTTGTTTTTAATATTGTTAATATTAAAAGTAAAACTTTCGTTAGTGTTTAGCAGATGCCGCCACGGCATCCACATCATGATAATCTTTCGTTTGTGGATCGAGGCTGACAGCCATAATTTTAGTTGTTCAGAGAGAATCAAATATTTGCTCTCTGAAGAAACTCTAACAAGAGTTAAAACTAGTTCGAGCACTTTTGGCGCTCTCTAAACTAACTAAATTAAAACTGCTCTTGTTTCGATTCACAACGAAATAAATATTTATTATTTTTATTTTAGTTTTGATCGAGCTAATCTTTGATGGAATTTTACCGTGCTGGAGAGGCGAGTTGTGGGATGCAACTTGATAGATCTCCCTCGGTCTTCTTTGCTTCGGCGATTCGTTGGCTTGCAAATTTTAGAAGGCACGAACGATGTAACCAAAAGTTTCGTTCTGATAAAATTTTATTTTTGGCCATCATCATCATTCTCTTTGCCTTATTCCTATGCGGGGTCGGCTTCCCTAATTGCATTTCTCCACACACTTCTATCTTGGGTCATATCAATGTCAATCCTCTTTACCAACATGTCCTGCCTTATCGTCTCCCCCCAGGTCTTCTTTGGCCTTCCTCTCCTACTCCTTCCAGGAATCTGCACTTCAGCTATTCTTCGTATTGGGTGACTAACGTCTCGACGTTGAACATGACCAAACCATCTTAACCTATGCTGTCTCATTTTGGCATCAATTGGTGCTACACCTAGACTTCCGCTAATATACTCATTTCTAATTTTATCCTTCTTTGTCACTCCACTCATCCATCTAAGCATTCTCATTTCTGCCACATGCATTCGTTGTTCCTCTTTCTTCTTCACTGCCCAACATTCAGTTCCGTACATCATAGCCGGTCTTATGGCTGTTTTATTGAATTTTCACTTCAGCTTCATTGGAATTTTTCTGTCACACAACACACCACCCGCTTCTTTCCACTTCATCCATCCAGCCCTAATTCTACAGCATGCATCTCCATCTGTTTCTCCATTACTCTGTAATACCGATCCCAGGTACTTAAAACTATTGCTTTTTACAATCAGTTCACCATCCAAAAATACCATTTTATTTGTCGTAACTCCATCTTAAATGAACATTCCAAATACTGTGTTTTTGACCTACTAAGTTTTAAACCTTTTCCTCCAGAGCTTGCCTCCACTGTTCCAGTTTTTGTTCTAAGTGTCTTTCACTATTTCCTACTAACACGACATCATCAACATACATTAAGCACCATGGAATGTTACCCTGTAGTTTCGCTGTTATCTGGTACAAAACTAATGAGAATAAATACGGACTGAGCACAGAGCCTTGGTGCAATCCTATTTTCACATGAAATTTATCAGTCTCTCCCACACCTGTCCTAAAACTAGTCGTTACTCCCTCATACATATCCCTCACAATCTTTACATATTCACCAGGGACTCCTTTCTTATTGAGTGCCCAATACAGAATCTCTCGAGGAACTATCATATGCTTTCTCAAGATCAATGAATACCATATGAGCGTTTGTTTCTTTACTCCTGTATTTTTCCATCAACTGCCTTATAATAAAAATTACATCTGTTGTTGATCTGCCCTGCATAAAGCCAAATTGATTCTCGGATATATCTCTCCTCACGTATCCGTCTATCAATTACTCTTTCCCATGTTTTCATGGTGCCGCTAAGCAGTTTTATAGCCATGTAGTTTGTACATTGTTGTATATCTCCCTTGTTTTTGTAAACAGGTACCAGTATACTGCTTCTATATTCGTCTGGCATTTGTCCAACTTCCATAATTCTATTAAATATACCTGCTAGCCACCTTGTTCCTGTTTCTCCCAATGCTCTCCATACTTCCCCCAGGAATATCATCTGGTCCTACCACTTTTCCTTTCTTTATTTTTTGAACCGCTTGAGCCACTTCCTCGTTTGTTATTTTGGTGTTCATTGCTGCTACGGTCTCCGTTCACTATACAGGTCAAAGTACTTTTTCCATCTCTTTTTGACATCCCTTTCGTGAACTAGTATTTTATTTTATTTTTATAGTTTTTATTTTATTTTTATATTTTTTGTGAACTAGTATTTTATAGTATTTTATTTTTGGTATTGTTAATATTAAAAGTAAAGCTTAAGTTAGTTATACTTTCATATAATCAAATATCCTTAACTTTCCCGTTGTCATGGTGATGACATGTGAGCAATAAATTACAACGAAAATTTTGACAGTTTTGTGGTTTGAAATAAGTTTGAATTTTTAAATATCAAAGTTCTAAAAATTCTGGAGTATAAATCTATTCCAGTGAAGAAGAGCTGCAGTTTTTTTTATCTTTTTAACGTTTGATAAAATATTGTATGAAACTGTGTGTTAAGTACTTTTTGCGCACTTAAGTGATGTATAGCACTCGCCCCGCTCGTGCTCTAAACATACCGTTCGTGCGCAAAAAGCATACTTTACGAACTGTTTCACAAATAACTATTATGATCGCTCTAGACTCAGTTCATTGAAAAGAGATACGTACAAAAAAGACGCTTGTGGATATTTTCAGATTTTAAGTACAATTTGTGACGTTTCTTATTTGTTTACTTTTGTGGCTGTTAGTCTGTTGATTTTTTTTTTGCTTTTTGTCAAATTTTTGCATTTTGAAGTTTTTATATTACACAAACAGTTGTTTTCACAATTAATTTTATATAACAGTATGTTTTTTTTAGGCTAAATGTGTTTTCTTTTGCCATTAAGTTTTACAACATACAAAGCTAACCTCATTCACGCAGTAAAGGAATGGTTGTGTATAAGTTTCCGCCAAAATTAATAAAATAACAAAAAGAAAATATGTTATTGATTTTTTTTATAAATTGTTTATTTATTTACTAATCCCTAAAGATATTAAAAGAATTTATTAAGCTACTTCAAATGTATCTGTAATTCTGCACCAAAATTTTAAAGCAAAACTTACATTTGACATTCTATTTATAACGTCAAATTTTATAATGTAACCCGTGATTGAGGTAGTAGCCACTTTCTGTCACTTGCTGTTGCGTTTAGTAAATTTCCGAATTATTTTGTATGCTTTAAATGATAACACACGTGTAAAGAACCCTGGACTCAACGGTACGCAAAATGCTTGTTGAAATAACTTCACTGATGAGTTTAACAATTTGTTTGGTTTTATGCTTGCCTCGCCATCTGGTAAACATTATAATGTAGGTCCACAGACATGATAGTCCAGGAACCGAAGCTTTTTACCTCGCAATTTTTACAGAATGGATCGATTTGCTTGAAAATTTGAGAATAAGTAGTGAATAGTCCAAGGATCAAAATCTATATGATATCGAAAGGCGCTTTTATCATGGGGGTGGATATTTTTTATTATATTTTGACCGCAAAAGTTGATAAAAACTTTCATTCTAAGCAAAAAATGTTGTATGTATTTTTTGATAAAAATAATACTTTTCGATTTATTCGCTATCGAAAATGTTAGGTTTTATATATCGAAGAAATCAATGTTTTTCGATAATACACATTTACGATTCACTCAAATTTTGCGGTAGAATAGTTATTTTCCTAACTAGTGTGGAAAGTGATACTTTCACGCACGAGACTGCCGTTGACCCGAACGACGCGATAGCGGAGTCCGCATGAGTTAGGAACAATATTTTTTCTACGGCCGTACGTATGGAAAAAAGCCACAAAAAATAGAGTTATATCGATGTTTATTTAAAAGTAGCCCAGTCGGGATATTATTTGACATTTGCATTAGGAGCTGCCCCAAATTTTATTCTTCTAATCTTTAGGGGGGGTCAATAGTAGTATAAATTTAAAATCTCGACTGAATTTGACCGTTCCGTTAGCCGCCATCTTGATTTTAAACGAGAACCGTTTTTGCTCAACATCTCCGCCATTTTCAACTTTTCGACAAAAAATATAGAAACCGAAATTGTTAAAAATACGAGTTTCTATAATTTCGTTTATTTTAACTTTTTTCGTGCGGTCCAGATTTTCCGAGTTATGGGGAAAAACAGTGACAGTTAAAGCATAATTATGGATTTATTGAATTACCTCGTTTATTATTATTTTACAACAAATATTCAGTCGAGATTTTAAATTTACACTACTATTGACCCCCTAAAGATTAAAAAAATAAAATTTGGGGCAGCTCCTAATTCAAGGTTAGGCCTGTTATTCGTCTAACTCGACTGGACTAAAGTGAAAATACACAAATTAATTCTTTGACAAGGTTGTCAAAACCAAACTTTCAATATAACGGGTTACCACGACGACGATATTGGTTTCCATGACGACGATTCAAAACCATTGTTATTGTCTACTGATCTGACTTTTAAATATTATGTAAAAATAATTTTATTTCATCGAATTATCAGTAGTAATTGCACAAGAGCTCTAAAATTCTATATTAGTTTTAGAGTTCAAGTTCAATTTTTTGCGATTATTTCATGAATAAAACTGTTCAAAACCAAAATATTATTGTAATTTATTTATGTAACTACAAATTAGTACAATTAAACTCAAAGTTTTTATAAATATTTGACGATTTAAAGTCATCACTTTTATAATTTTTAAAACATTAATTGTTATTAATATCACTGAATGTAATTTTTCGTAGCAACGAAGGGCATCTGACGTAATATACTTAACGACGGGCAATTATCAAAAATTATCGATTTAATTCAGATTTCTGTAGCCTTTCTATTGGTCAGAATCTCCTATGAATGAAATAATCGCGCTAATTTCATTAAAACATGAACACAATAAGATAAATTTGAAATAAATTAGTAAATCATATCTAAATATTAGTTTATTGCATGTATTATAATATATTATAATGCCATATTACAAGGTATTTTACTTTCCCACACGCCGTACGGAAAAATTTACTTTCACGCAGTGCGGGAAAGTGCGACTTTCGGAAACGGAATGCGTGCGTGAAAGTGGCTCTTTTAGCACGGCCGTAGAAAAATTTTTTTTTCAAACGATGTTCTTGGGAATTACCTAATCTACAATTTCATATTTAAACATTTTTTCGTATATCTGATGCAAATCTTTCTATTATGAAGAAAATGGTATTGTTTACCAAATTACAAAAATTCGTTTTTCGCTTTTAACTCCAGTTTTTAAAAACTAATCATTCTAAGCCAGTCAAACTTCTAGAATTAATATTACATAAATAAAGAAGAATGAATAAGGCCAATGAATAAAAACACCGCTAACTTACATTATTATGTTTCCAATTGGATTTCTCATTTTTTTTTCAAAAAAATATATTGATTTTTTAACCGTAACTTTTTTATTTTTTATCTTAGAAAGTTTCTTAAAAAAGATTTTTGTAGGTAGCTACAAGATCTATAAGCCTGTTAATATTAAATCTTCTTAAAATCCTCAGTCGCAAACAGATGTAACTTTGAAAGGGTTGGTAAAGGTTGTTTTTGCATGTTATTACAAGATTTAATTGTCAATAGCTCACTTAATTTTTGCCATAGAAAAAGTTTTTGCAAACTTGGTTCTTGAGAATTAAATACCTATACTTTTATATATAGAAATATTTTCGTATCTCTGATGCTAATCTTTCTATTCTGAAGAAAAGCCATTTTTTCCAAAGTACAAAAATTCGTTATTCGCATTTACTCCATTTTTTTAAAAACTACTCATTCTAAGCCAGTCAAACTTCTAGAACTTATTAATAGTACATAAATAAAGAAGACCAACTAAGGTCAATGACTAATTTTAATTAGGGTGGTGATTAGTAGGATGCTTCCGGTCACTTTTTCGCTGAAAAAAATAGGGATTTATATTTTTTTCATTATAAGTCACTTAATTTATGAGCTAGAGACTTCTTTTTATTTCTGGAGATAATTTTTTTTCTTCAACCGTGTTAACAAATGCAATTTTTAGCACTCCATAGGAGCGGTAAAAATGCTACTTTAAGGCATTTTAAGGTTTAAAAATTTTAAGGCACTGCAGTTAAAAGTGAATTGTCAAATTGTGAAACGTCAAAATATTTATATTTCATTTATTAACATTAATATTAATAGTACAACTTGCGCAATTCGAAAAAGGTGGTTTGAAAGGTTTTTTAAAATATAATTTAAACTGTATTCACATGAAGAATGACGCAACTGGAAAAGGGGTTGAAAATGGGGGATTCAATTAAGATAATGAAATTCGCACCAATAGGGATAAAAAATAAATCATCATAAGCCATCATTGTAAGAATAAACGCCATACCGATGCTCCTTGATGATTATTCCTCATATAATCCCTATTTTAAATATTTAAAAACCGTTTCTTGCTCTTCTAAAAAAAGTAGGCTTTTTCCAGTCACGTCATTATAGTTCCGGACCGGCTGATGTATACATGACGTTGGGTATGGGCCACCATGTATATTTTGCACCGTTACTTTAAACAGCAATTTATATTTATTCACTTTTCTGGCATAAATTCCACTGTTTGTATATTATTCATGCAACGACGGTTGACGTATTTCTAAATAGCATATGAAACAAATATGTATAGTTGTTTACCTAGTTCGTATTTAATTTCAAAGAAGATATACATAGAGATAAATGGACGCTTGCTATGTGAGCGGTTATCGATTGTATTTGCTGTGCAAATAAATATCTTTGTTTAATGCTGTGGAAGCAAAATTATCAAATTTTATTTGCATTATGCACAATATTTGTTATAGGTCCTCTCCTAACAGTTTTCTAAAACACTTGCATATTAATAATAACCATAGTGGATAATAGCAAAAGTGGTTTTAAATGGACTTCAGTAGCCTTACAAAATCTTCAGCAAAAACTGAGAACACTTCCCATCGAGGAACCATATTTCATGTGGCAATACAATTGAAAGAACAAAATTACTGTGGTACCTAGATGGAAAGAAAAACAGTTTGCTAGACCTAAGAAACAGAAAATAAAAAAATACTCATAATCCATTAATATCGGAAAGATTAGTTGCACATATTAGGCCTTTAATTATGTACTATAGAAAGGAACTACAACGTTAACGGGGTTTTACAATTTCATATGGTCAATGAATCTCTATACATGAAAAAACCGCGGAGTGCTACCATTTAAAGGGGTGCGTTTTTGAGCAATGGGTGAATTAGTCCCTGGACACAGGTTACATTAGGGTGAGTTCTATGCACTTTTGGTAAAAACACGTCTACATAAGAATTATTCCTGGTTAAATTTCCTATCTAAATATAACTTTTTAAAGTCAAAGATACTTTTTTTCTACCAAAATATATTCAAAAGAAAAAGCACAAAGAAACCCAAAAGAAAGAAATTTTGTTTTTTGTCCCATAACTTTTGTCCACGGGGATATAGGTATAGACATTGTTTCACAGAAAAAAAACTTACAAATTTTGTCTTTAAAATACTGTTTGGTAGAGTTTATTAGGATTTAGAGTTTTCGAAATATGATTTTTCAAAGTTCGCCACTCACAGCAATTTTGGGCAATTTTCCTTGTTATTTCGCAAATATTGTTCTGTAACTTTTTTCTACGCAGCTTTAGGTATATTCAATGTTACCTTTAATAGGAAGAAAAGTCGATTACCCTTAAAATGGTCTATTGTGGAAGGCGGTATGGCTATTTTTAAGCAATATATGGTTTTTCAAAATTTTATACTTTTAATGATTTTTGATATATTTTACGATTATTTTTAAATTTCTCATTATAACTTTTTTATGGCATATTTAGATATATACATTGCTAAATACAAAAGAAAGCTTATTTTATTTATTTTAAAATGGTGGTCTATGTCTAGGACTATTTTTAAACGAGATATGCTTTTTCAAAATGTGGCATTTACACATGAGATAGGTCCCACTAAGTTGGAACCATATGGAAAACTTTTTTATTATCAACTTTATGAAAAAAAGTTATCCTTCATAAAATGCTATGCATAGTTTAATACCTAAGATTCAATCATCAGGTATAAAATTTTATCAATAGAGTACGAGATATATTAAAAAATATGAATTTCGCTCAGGAGTAAAGTACCTTTATATTTCACAATATCGAAAAGTGTGATTAGGAAAAGTTATTTGGAATTAAAAATTACGTTACAATATACAATCATACTTTTCTAATTGAAAAAATAAAAAAAATTAAAATTTGTCTCAAATTACGGATACTCTTGGATATTCTACGGATATATTATCTCAAATAGTCCTTAAACTTTTTTGCAATACTCCATTTTAAAGTAAAGAAAATATGCTTTTTTTGTTTCACAATGTGTATACCTAAATGTACAAGAAAAAAGTCAGAATGAAAAATTTTAAAAATAATCATAAACAATATCAAAAATCATTAAAGTAAACCTTGAAAACCATAACTTGCTTAAAAATAGTCATACAACCTTATACAATAGACCGTTTTAAAGGTAATTGACTTCTCTTTCTACTAAATATACCATTATATATACCTAGAAATGCGTAGAAAAGAGTTACGGTACAATGTTTGCGAAATAATGTGGAAAATGGCTCAAAAATGTTGTGAGCGGCGAACTTTGAAAAATCATATTTCAGTAACTGCAAATTCTAGAGACTCTTACTAGAAGCCATTTCAAAGAGGAAGGATGAATGTTGTTTTTCGCTGAAGCAATGCCTATACCTATATCCCTGTGGAAAAAAGTTATGGGGCAAAAAACAAAATTGCTTTCTTTCGTGTTTTTTCTTGCTTTTTTTTGAGTATATTTTTGTAAAAGAAAATATTTTCGACTTTAACATGTGATATTTCGATAGTAAATATAACCTGGAATTATTTTGTTGCAGATTTGTTTGTACCAAAAGTGCATAGAACTCACCCTAATTCACCCTGTGCCTATGGACTAATTCACCCCTTTCTCAAAAACGCACCCATCTAAATGGTAGCACTCCACGGTTTTTTCAAATTTAGAGGTCCATTGACCATATGAGATAATAAAATCCCGTTAACGTTGTAGTTCCTTTTAGCTCTCTTATTTTGAACATAATCAATAGCCTATATGGAGATGGAAACATTACAAACAAGTCTATATTGACAATATAGCGTGAAATGTCTGATTAACATTAATAAAGATATAATAATAATAGGATTTATTTAGCTTTTTAGCTATTACATTACAAATAAACATTTACATATATTTAAACAAATATAACTTAAAAACGAAAAATCAACTAATTCTTAATACAATTTTTTTAACCTACTTTTGAAGACTTTAACATTTGGTGAATCTTTTATGCTAGATGGTAGACTGTTATAAATATTCTTAGTCCTTCAACAAAAAGAGTTTTTTCCATGGCACTTGTTTTGAACCTTTCAATATGATAATTATCAAGTCTTAAATTATACTGACCTAACAAAAGTGACCTTTTAATTACATAATTATTGAAGTATTGAGGAGCTTGCTTGTTAATAATTTTAAATATTAACACCAAACATAACTCAGTAATAAGCTGATTAACATCTAAAAAATTTATTGTTTCCAGCATAAAGTTTATAGAGGTATACTTGCTATATCCAAAGACAATTCTCATAGCTTTATTTTGAAGCAACTGCAAACGATATACCTGTTCATTTGAACATGAAATAAACAGTGACATACAATAATTAAAATGCGAAAATATTATTGTATTATACACAACCTTCCTAGACCATCGGGAAAGCTCTTTAGATATTCTAGAGGAGTAACCGATTTTTTTACCAATTTTTTTTACACAGAAAATTTATATGTTTGGTAATATTTAACTGTGGATCAAATAAAATTCCAAGATATTAAATTTCATCTAAATAACTTATTATATCTTCACCTATTTTAGTACTAAAATTTCCTTGATTAAATTTAGAACAATTTATCTTAGTACCCAAAATCATACACTTAGTTTTTTGAGCATTTAGTTTCAATTTATTTGCCATCAACCAATTATTAAGAATATCTAATTCATCATTTACTGTTTGAACTAAATTATTAAAATCTTGTCCAGAGACAGAAATTAATGTATCATCTGCAAACAGATTTACAAATGAATTTTTATGATAGAGATGTAGATCATTTATATATAAAACAAATAATAATGGTCCAAGAACGCTTCCTTGGGGAACTCCATATATAGTACCTATTTCGTCTGAAATATTATTATTTACTTTAGTTTTTTGACATCTACCGTTTAGATAATTTTCTAGAATTCTATTTTCTAGAATTTCTAGATATGTCCCGAAGCAAATGGTTTAGAAAAACAGTTTGCTAGATCTTACTTTCAGAATCAGACAATGACTACCTTCCATTGCGCAATTTGTGCAGTATAAACAGAAAATAAAAAATACGCATAATACATTAATATCAAAAGGTTAATTGCGCATATTTATGGAGATGGAAACTTTACAAACAAGTCTGTATCGACAATATAGCGTCAAATGTCTGATTAACAACAGTAAAGATATTATGTTCCGAAGCAAATGTTTATTGAAAATACAGGGTGTCCCAGACTAATTTAGCCACGCTATATCTCTTAAACCAATAGAAATTTTCGAATGGGACAAAAAGTGATATATTCTACTTGTAATACACTTTAATATGGCGTACAAAAAAAATCCTCCCCTAAATATTCATCCCTTAATTACAACCCCTAACTTTAATTTTTTTAATAGCACACTGTATATTTTTTTATAGTTTTGGATGTGGTCTTTTATCGTCTATTCAACACATCTTTTTAAAATAAAATTGGTTCGTAAATAACCAAGAAACTATCAGTTTATTTTTGTTAATTGTGTGTCCCAGACTAATTTATCCAGGCTATATTTCTTAAACGAATAGAGATTTTCGAGTGGGTCAAAAACTGATCTATTCGACTTGTAATACACTTTCATATCGCAGAGAAAAATTCATCCCCTAAATATTCATCCCTAACTTACATGGTGCTATTTTAAAATATAAAGTTAGGGGTTGTAACTAAGGAATTAATATTTAGGGGATATTTTTCTTTCTGCGCCATATGAAAGTGCATTGCAACTGTAATAGATCAGCTTTTGTCCCATTCGAAAATATCTATTCGTTTAAGAAATATAGCCTGGATAAATTAGTCTGGGACACATAATTAACAAAACTAAACTGATATTTTCTTGGTTATTTACGAACCAATTTTATTTTCAAAAAATGTGTTGAATAGATGATAGAAGACCACATCCAAAACTATAAAAAAATATATAAGGTGCTATTAAAAAAATTAAAGTTAGGGGTTGTAACTAAGGTACTACTATTTAGGGGATGATTTTTTTCTACGCCCGATTAAAGTGTATTACAAGTAGAATGGACCACTTTTTGTCCCATTCAAAAATCTCTATTCGTTTAAAAGATACAGCGTGGCTAAATTAGTCTGGGACACCCTGTATATTGCTAAAGATCAATAACGTAAATGCTGATACGGGTATCAAGTCCAATAAACTATCCAATATCTGAGCTTCTAGAACAATTCTTTTGTTATATAAAAAACAAAAATAAGCTAAATCTGAAAAAAAAAAGATAATTAATAACATAGTACATCAACCAAATGGCTGTGATATGACACCCCCTAGTTACTCAATGTCCCAACTAACTGTTCCCAAAACGAAACATCTCTTGACCTACTCCCAAAAGGTTCGCTGCTGTGTCCCAGAAAATGAGCACCATGGTGGTGCAAAACTGTACCTCCTGTAGGTCCAGGTGTAAAGGAAATCGGGAGCTGAAAGTCTCCATAACTCTTTCTTAAATGTGACATACTCCCAGAGTGACTTGACGGTGGCTGTAGTTTTCAAAGGGGCTAAAACTTCACAATAGGGTTCTATCTTCCTTCCAAATGGCTAAAAATATACATTTCCCAGTCTTAGTTTTTCCATTTCCAATCGAACATATGTGAGTAAAAAAAAACAAAAGAAGAAGTAATGAGGAAGGGGTTTTTTAGAATAAGCAGCAATAAAAAAAACATCTATTAGCACAGCTTATCAGATGTGAAGAGGTAGTGTGTGTGGCCTTGATGTAGAATTTAAATACAGAATACGATATTTAGAACAAAATATTATAGGATAATTATATTGCCAGTGTGATATGAGTATATCATTAGATATTTTAATTCACAATTTATCAAATATTGGGTGTGGACAGACTTTAAACTTTACTAACCAAAAATTCAGACTATTAGAACTTTCTCCGAACAAATATTGAAGACATTGGAATGATTAAGAAACTAAATTTATTAATTAACAAATTTACTTGAAAACTTGAACTGGAAAGAATATTTTAAATGAAAAAAAATAATGTAAGATTTAAGTTCAATAACCTTTTATGTAAAAAAATGTATTTAACGAATGATTTTTATTCAGCTTCCATTGATGGTACTTTAATCCTTACTCCAGGAACAATTGGTATTAACTTTTCACTTTGCAATTAAACTTGAGACGTTAAATATGTCTTCATAATTCATTTGGAAATCAATCCGCCGTTTTATGATACTGACCTTCTCCACAGCCACAAGCTAAGTGAAGTCTTACGTCTCGCCACTTCACCTTCACAGAGCAAAACGTAAAATTCTCACCACACGAATCACCACCAGAGGCGTAGAGTACTTTCCGTACACCGAAGTGTGAGGCCACGTAAATATTTATTTACGAGAAAATTAGAGAATTCACTCTAATGGCATATAAAACAGCATAATGCTATTCTACATCCCACCAGAATGAAAACAATAGGAACCTTCTCTGGTTACACCTCCGAGGCTTCTACAATTTGCAAGCTAGAAAACTTAGTCTTTTTGTTAGCAGTTGCCGCTACGGCATCTATGCCATTTCGTTCGTTGCAATCCGGGACTGCACGCTGGGGCTTGTTTTGGTTTGATCAGGGAGAGCAGCATATGTGCCTCCTGATGAGAGACTAATAAGTTTCGAAACCGGTAGAGGTGCTTGATGCACTCTCTGATGGGGCTAGAATATGGTTCGGCTGTATTTTCGTTTTGCAACGAAATTTAAAATGGTTATTCATTTTTGGTTTACATTTACTCTGATTAGAGTACAAAGGAAACCATTCTCGTTGGAACTTTACCGCGCTGAGCAGATGGGACGTGAATTTTTAATTGTAGAATTCTCTCATCTTCCTTAGTCTCAGCATCCGTATGGCTTGCAAATTGTAGAAGCCTCGGAGGTGTAACCAGAGAAGGTTCCCATTGTTTTCATTCTGGTGGGATGTAGAATAGCATTATGTTGTTTTATATGCCATTAGAGTGAAAACTTAGTCTTTTTTTCGAATTATTTTGATTTTGAATTGAAATGATTTAGAATTGAAAAAATACAACAAAACATAGAGTAAGAAAACAATATATTAGGTGAATATTGATAGAAATTTTGATGGTAATCAAATTATGTAAATAAAAGCATTACATACTATGTATTTTGGTAGGTTCAAATAGGTAGGTACCTATGATACATTTACAATTATTATGTACCTGTTGCTTTAAAAACTATTTAAAAATCACTACAATTATAAACTTTTTTGTTTCTGCCCTCACAACAATAAAACTAATATATTATACATTTGTTTACCTTCATATTGAACAATTATTTATTATTGACAGATCATTTCAACACCCAATCAGAGCCCGTATAACGACTAATAAATTTCGAAATCACTTGCATCGTGCAAATTGGCTATGTTCAAATATCATAACAAAATTTGATCAACTATTTTTAAAACACTTACCCGTGTAAGATTCTTTAGCTTTGAATAAGCGAGATCGTAGATCGTCCCGGTTGATTGTTGTTATCCACAGTTCTCTACGCCTTCGAGATAATAGGATTTTTATCAGTAATTTTGCGGCACTCATACTAGTCACAGTTTGATGGGCTTTCACATTGGCATGCAACAATCATCTCTTCTGTGCTAATAAGTCCAAAAATATAATATGAAAACTATTTAAAAAGGCAGTATAACCATTAACTAACTTTTTGTTTGTTGTTTCTCTTCCTACAAATTTTAAAACGCAACAACCATACATAACCAAACCACAGTCCCACATCTGTGCCACAGCTGCCATATTGGATAATTTTTGTCATGCCATTTGAACATCCAATCAGAACAAAGTTGTAATGCGACTGCGCCGGGATCAAAGGTTTTAATCCTATTAAAATTCACCCTTATATCGCGCGTAAAGAAGTATAACTTCAAAAAATGTTTTCATGTTCATGAGTGTTTTTCTCGCTTGTTTGTTTGGGTTACACTAGCTGTTGACATTTGCTCCCAATTATTTTATGGACGTTACTTTACTTGCTCTATTGTTTGTCCCTTGGCATACAAGTGTACGTTTATGGGTGTATTGGAGAATACCTACTAAAATTTTAGTTTTGGAAACGTTTAAGTGTAAACCAAACATTTCGCTATGTCGAACTACCGCATTTATTATATTTTGTAGTTCTTGTGCGTTGCTTGCGATTAGGACGGTATCATCGGCGTACCTGATGTTATCTATGCTGATTCTCTTAATCTTGATTCCACTTTGGATTTCGTCTAATGCTTCTCTGAATATAGACTCCCAATACAGATTAAATAATAGCAGTGATAAGACCCAACCCTGTCGTACTCTTTGTCAGATTTGTATATCTTCGGATGTTGTGTGCTCGATTTCAATTGTTGCTGTTTGGTGCCAATACAATTTTGAGATAATTCGCAGGTCTTGCTCGTCAATTACAGTTATTCTTAGAATTTCGATCGTATTTTGATGATTAATGCAGTCAAATGCTTTTCGATAATCAATAAAACATTCCTATACATCTACATTCATGTGTCTGCATCGTTGTGTTAACACATTTAAAGCAAAATGAGCTTATCGTGTTCCCAATCCGTTTCGAAATCCGAACTGAGTATGGCTCTCTGGAACTCATCTAGAACAATAAGACCCTCCTAGATAAAGATATAATTAATTATCGTATAAAAGACTAAGTTTTTCACCCTAATGAAAATATTTGTAAATTAAATATTTTTAAAAGATTTTTAATTGAAAAACTTATTGGCCTATCTTCCTGGTGACACCTCCAAGTCTTCTACAATATGCAAACCAAATGGATGCTGCAGTGAAGACACAGTCTTTTAGACTTTTGTCTTCACTGCAGCATCCATTTGGTTTGCATACTGTAGAAGCTTTGGAGGTGTCAACAGGAAGATGGGCCAATAAGTTTTTCAATTAAAAATCTTTTAAAAATATTTAATTTACAAATATTTTCATTAGGTTGAAAAACTTAGTCTTTTATTTAGCAGATGCCGCTACGCACCTACTACCTTCTCGTCAGTTGCAATGGGGGATTAATATGTCGAAAATTTTTATCTGGACCAGAGAAAGCAGCCTATGCAGTCTCTGATGAACCTCTAACAAGAGGTGAAATCGTCGATAAGAGTGCTAGCTGCACTCTCTGATCTAAGTAAAAATTAAGACAGTTTTGGCTTCGCATTTCAACTGAATAAAAATGGTATACATTTTTATTTTTATATCAGTATTACTCCTATAGAGTAACTAGGTCCATTTTCCGTTGAAACTTACCACGCTGCAGACGGGGGTTGTTAATTGCATAGTGTAGAATTCCTTCCCTTTTGTCTTCACTGCAGCATCCATTTGCTTTAATTATTGTATGTTCGTTGAATAGTATATTATTATTTCTGTGTACTTATTATTAAATTGTGAATTTTATGAGTACTAAATGTTTCTTTCCCAGTAAATATTAAAACAATGTACCCTCAGAATAAGTTTTAATTTAATATGTAACTATACAATTTCAAACCAAAAACTTTATAGTTACTAGAAATAGTTAGTCCATTGTTTTTAGTATAATGGATTTACACATTCCTACAAAAGCAAACTCAATTATAAAATTGCTATTTTAGAACTGTCAGAATTTGTTATCGCATTTGATTTAACGAGAAGTTGAAAATGGCTAGGTATAAACTTTGTTTATAACTGTGTTTTGTAAGGTAACTACATACTTTAGATTTAACTTGTTTAAGTTGGCGTATTTGTTTTTGTTAATTACCAATTTAAAATAAAATAATACTGCAGAAATAATGTTGCTTGTGATTTTTAGTTTTAATTAGTTGTAGTAGGTAGTCCTGCACTTTTTATTTTTTTTTTTACAATACTTTTCTTCTATTCAACATAGTTTGAGATATTTTTTTTGTAGACATGTAATGTGCTTGGTTACGAAATTCTTTCGATGCTTTGTGACGTCTTATGTTTTTTTCGGTGTCCTTTTTAAGAAACAGCACACATTTTAAAAACATTTTTGTGTGTGGCCATAAACAAGGGTCAAAATCTTTCTTCATCTGGTAGCACTACAACCCAGAGTGGGTCTAGGCTGACTGCACAACTTGCTTCCATCTCGAAGGGATGTCCATGATAGTTGGGTCAGTGGGTAGCCCCATTGTTCTTAGATCTGATCATATAGTATCTCTCCATCGCGTTCGTGGGTGTCCTAAGGGCCTTCTTCCTGTTGGGGCTTCCTCCCAGATCAGCTTAGCAAGGCGGTTATGAGGGAGTCTATGGATATGGCCATCCCATCTTATACGCTGAGATTTAATTTCTTGAACTACGTCGGTCGCCCTATACATCTGCTTGACCTCAGCATTTGTCCTCATTTGGTATTAGTTGATATTAGGGTCGTGATAAGGTCCACAAATTCTTCTGAGGATTTTTCTCCGAAAACATCTATGTTTTCTTTTAATTGCTTTCGTCAGAGTCCACGTCTCACACCCATACATGAGCACTCTGCTAATCACTGTATTATATTATATTCTGATCTGTGATGCTCGTGTTAGGTTCTTAGATTCAGCAGTATTGTGGAGGCTATACTTTAAAAAAATATACAGCGTGTCTACTTGAGTTGGAGACATATGGGAAATTTTTTTATTATTAATTTTACGAAAAAAAGTTATTCTTTATAAAAAGTTCTGCATGCCCCAAAACCTAAGATTCAATTATCAGATATCAAATTTTCTCAATATTATACGAGGTATGTCAAAAAATATGAATTTCGGCTGAGGGTAAAGTACCTTTATTTCTCTCAATATCGAAAATTCTTATTATGAAAAGTTGTTTGGAAATAAAAACCAAGCTCAAATATGTAATTACATGCTTCTAATTGAAAAAAAATATTTTCCAAATTTTTCTCAAATTTATTGATACTAACTTCGTTTTTATTCATTACACATACGATAACTCTTTTATTATTACTTTTACGAAAAAAAGGTATTCTTTATAAAAATCTCTGTATGTCCCAAGACCGAAGATTCAACCAACAGATATGACATTTTATTAATTTTATACGAGTTATGTCAAAAAATACGAATTTCACTCAAGAGTAAAGTACCTTTATTTTTCACAATATTGAAAACGGTTATAAAAAAAGTGGTTTAGAATTAAAAACTATGTGTCAATATGCAATTACATCCTTCTAATTGAAATACTGTGAAATATAAAGGTGCTATAATATTGAGCGAATTTTATATTTTTTGACACACCTCGTATAAAATTAATAAAAGTTGATATATCATGGTTGTGTCTTAGATTTTAGACCATGCAAAGTTTTTTATGAAGAATATCTTTTTTTCGTAAAATGAATAATAAACGATTTATGATATTTGTAATAATTAAAAACGATGTTGGGTATCCATAAATTTGAGAAAAATATTTTTTTTTTCAATAAGAAGCATGTAATTGTATATTTCATCTTAGTTTTTAATTCCAAACAACTTTTTATCATAAGAATTTTCGATATTGAGAGAAATAAAGGTACTTTACCCTTAGCCGAAATTCATATTTTTTGACATACCTCGTATAATATTGAGAAAATTTGATATCTGATAATTGAATCTTAGGTTTTGGGGCACGCAGAACTTTTTATAAAGAATAACTTTTTTTCGTAAAATTAATAATAAAAAAGTTTCCCATATGTTTCCAACTCAAGTAGACACGCTGTATACTATTAATGAATATACTATTCATTTAAAGATGGAGTTATTTACTTCGAATAAAATGGTACCTTTGGATGGTGAAATGATTGTGAAAAGCAATAGTCTTAAGTACCTAGGATCGGTATTACAGAATAATGGAGAAATTGATAGAGATACATGCAGTAAAATTAGGGCTGGATGGATGAAGTGGAAGGAAGCAAGTGGTGTGTTGTGTGACAGAAAAATTCCAATGGAGTTGAAGGGACAATTCTATAAAACAGCCACAAGACCGGCTACAATGTACAGAACTGAATATTGGGCAGTGAAAAAGAAAGAGGAACAAAGAATGCATGTGGCGAAAATGAGAATGCTTAGATGGATGAGTGGAGTGACAAAAAAGGATACAATTAGAAATGAGTATATTAGGGGAAGTCTCGGCGTGGCACCAATTGTTGCCAAAATGAGAGAGCATAGGTTAAGATGATTTGGTTATGTTCAACGTCGAGACGTTAACCACCCAATACGAAGAATAGCTGAAGTGCAGATTCCTGGAAGGAATAGGAGAGGAAGACCAAAGAAGATCTGGGGGATTCTTTGGTATGGGTTAATCCTCTTTGTAAAGGGGATTTACATTGATATGGCCCAATATAAGATTGTGTGGAGAAATGCAATTAGGGAAGCAGACCCCGCATAGAGATACGGCAAAGAGAATGATGATGATGTGGAGGCTATACATACATCCGTTTGTTGCCTGAAGTCTCTCTTTAATTTTTTCCGTGTTTTCGTTATCTGCAGTGATTGTTGCTCCGAGGTATTTAAAAGTATCTACTCTTTAAAAGTTATTATGGATCTATCGTAACATTTTACCCTATTTTATCATGTCCGTTTTGTCTGTTCATGCAGCCAAAACCTTTGAAAATGACAAAAAGTGAAAAAACAAAAATAGCAAAATGGAACTCGTTGTAGAAGGAGAGAATATAACAAACGATAATAATTTTATATATATTAATGTCTTTCGGTAAATTTTAGCTCATAAAAAGGTATTTCACAGAGAAATGATGAATACAGTGATAAGCGCGCTAATAACCGGCAAAATAGCGCAAAAGATGGAAAATATAATACATTGGGAAACAAAAAGAGATAAAACTAGTGGAGATGGAAATGATCGTTGTAAACGTATAAATTAACATTACATTACATAGTTTTCCACCTTTAGACGTATCATAGGAGTATAACATCTGTCACTGTGACAGCATAATTTTATAAAATACTCCTGTCACAGACGTCTAAAGGTGGAAAACTGTGTAATGTAATGTTAATTTTGACGTTAATAACGATCATTTCCACCTCCACTAGTTTCATCTCTTTTTGTTTCGCAATGTATTATGTTTTCCATCTTTTCCGGTATTTTGCCGGTTATTAGCGCGCTCATCACTGTATTTCGTTGCAATAAATTCTTGGCAGCCTTCGATAAGATATTTGATAGTTTATTGGGTTTGACACCCCTATCAGCATTTACATTTTTTATCTTTAGCGATATATTTCCTATAAACCGTTTGCTTCGGGAAATATCTTTACTGATGTTAATTAGACATATTATATGACGCTATATTGTCGACATAGACTTGTTTGTGAAGTTGCCATATCCATATGCGCAATTACTATTTCTTTTTTTTTCAGTCTTTCAAAACTCTTAATCTTATCACTATTCAATTTTAATTGCTCAAATTATACTCAATGGTTAATATCTTATTCGCATGTACAAGGTACTCAATTATTATTTATTCTTCTTCTTTAAGTGTCGTGTCCCAATTTAAAGCAGTCCCTTAAATTCTTCAACCATGACACTCCCCTTCTTCCTATACTCGTTCCTCCTCTTATTTGTCCCTGTACAATCAGTCTCAGCATTTCCTATCGCTGTCCCATCATTACATGTCCCAGATAATGTAACTTTCTTATTTTAATTGTTTTAATTATTTAGTATTATTTCCAATTTTTCGCAGTAGGTACTTTTATGTTTGTTTTCCTCTGTGTCCATGATATTGTGCCATAAATAGATATATCAGGCAGGATAGGCATTTCATAAATAAATATGTTGGTGGTTAGGTGCAGTGGCTTTTAGTTCTCATAAATAACTATTTGGTGTAAAAAATTCTACTCCGTCTGACTATGTTATACTTTATTTATCTGATCTTCGAACTATCAATACAAACACCAACAATGTATAAACCTGTCCCAAGGCATATTGCAATACTACTTACAATAAATATAAGAATAAACAATATCACAGGAGGTTTCTATTATGCGCAATAAACTCTTGCTTTATGCCGCACGCATATTTACAGATGCTAGCGTGTGTAGACACCAGGGTGTTGAAATCAGTTAGGGTTTGGAAAAACAGTACATTTACAGATGCTAGCGTGTGTAGACACCAGACTGTTGAAATCGGTTAGGGTTTGGAAAAAGAGTATATTTACAGATGCTAGCGTGTGTAGACACCAGGGTGTTAAAATCAGTTAGGGTTTGTAAAACAGTACATTTACAAATGCTAGCGTGTGTAGACACCAGAGTGTTGAAATCAGTTAGGGTTTGAAAAAACAGTACATTTACAAATACTAACAGCTTTGGACACCAGAGTGTTGAAACCACCTAGTTTTTTTAGTGGTTATACATGCATAGATGCTAACGGCTATTGACATTAATTTTATACAGTATAGTGCAAATGTCTGGAATAAATTCATTATTTATGGAATAAATTCATTTAATTTTTAATTATGACTTTTTCACATATATATCATACTAGTGACGTCATCAATCTGGGAGTGATGACGCAATCGACGATTTTTTTAAATGAGAATAGGGGTCGTGTGCTAGCTCATTTGAAAGGTTATTCAATTATCTATTCAGTAACATAAACATTGACATAATTATTTATTATGTCCTAGAAAAATTATTTTGAATTAAATTAATTTACACAAAAAGAAGAATAATATAAAAAATATATGTAATTTGTTAAATTCAAAATGCATTCTATTGCTGTCAGAAAACAGAAAAATTGTTTATGTAATAAAAAACATTGCGTTTCGCTTAAATTCAATGTTCAAACTGCCAAGAGATATATGGGTGGCAGCTTGAACATTAAAATTAAGCGAAAAGCAAAGTTTATTTATGAAAAAACTTTTTTTTGTTTTGTGACAGCAGTAGAGTGTATTTTGAATTAAATAAATTACATACATTCTTCTTTTTGTGTCAA
Organism: Diabrotica virgifera virgifera; assembly: GCF_917563875.1. NCBI lineage: Eukaryota > Metazoa > Arthropoda > Insecta > Coleoptera > Chrysomelidae > Diabrotica > Diabrotica virgifera. The sequence continues at coordinate 59,909,568 of NC_065445.1, read as the reverse complement.
TTATTTTAACGAAGTACGAAAACTCAAAGAAGTACCACAAAATGTATATATTAAAAGGTCATACAAGGACGCGTTTCGGTCCTTCATGAGCCATCATCAGCTTAAAAATATAGGAACAAAGACAAAGGACTGACCTATAATGAAATATGAGAATTATAAGCATATGGTGACACGCCCAGCTCAGTTTTAAGAAACTTACCAGACCAGGAAGGAGAAAGAATCCACTAGTTTACATTATCTATGGTTCTATAGACTTCATTATTATATCTTATATAAGTTATATAGACATAATGTTGTAATTTGAATATAAAAATTTAAGAAATTCTTGTAAGACTTTCACGTTGGGAGGAACCATCTTGCGAACAGATCAGGCGTAAGGAACTTTCTGGTGAAATGTCAAATTACTGTCAGTGATGACCGATGACATGTAGTACTCTAGGATAAATTTGTCATTAAGGTGGTAAACTTTGTAACTAGACCTTTGTCTCCTTTCTGGTCTGGTAAGTTCCTTAACTGAGGTGAGCGTGTCACCATATGCTTATATTTCTCATATTTCATTATAGGTCAATCCTTTGTCTTTGTTCCTGTATTTTTAAGCTGATAATGGCTCGTGAAGAGCCGAAACGCGTCCTTGTGTGACCTTTTAATATATACATTTTGTGGTATTTCTTTGAGTTTTCGTACTTCGTTAGCGCGAGACCACAGTTGAGAATGGATACTTCTCTTCATGTTCAATTATTTTAATTCAAAAAATTTGGTCTTGTACACCCTGTATAAATAATTATGTTAATATTGAATGGGTTATGTTAATATTTATATTACTGAATAGAGAACTGAATAACCTTTCCAATAGGCTAGCACGCGACCCCTATTCTTATCTAAAAAATCATCGATTAAGTCATCACACCCAGATGGATGACGTCACTAATTTGACGTCAATAATTATGTTAATATTAAATGGGTTATGTTAATATTTATATTACTGAATAGAGAACTGAATAACCTTTCCAATAGGCTAGCACGCGACCCCTATTCTTATCTAAAAAATCATCGATTACGTCATCACTCCCAGATGGATGACGTCACTAATTTGATATATTTATGTCAAAAAGTCATAATTTAAAATTAAAAATCGACCTGTTTCAGGATTTTTCCTTAAAGTCGCTGGCTTCCGAGATAATGAGTTTATTCCAGACATTTGCACCATATTGTATAAAATCAATGTCAATAGCCGTTAGCATCTATGCATGTATAGCCACTAAAAAAGCTAGGTGGTTTCACCACTCTGGTGTCCAAATCTGTTAGTATTTGTAAATGTACTGTTTTTCCAAACACTAACTGATTTCAACACCCTGGTGTCTACACACGCTAGCAAATATAGGTCATTGTCTTTCCAAACCCTAACCGATTTCAATACTCTGGTGTCTACACACGGTAGCATCTGTAAATACCAGTGGCGGCTCGTGAGTTTTACAATAGGGGAGGCTCTAACTATAAAAAATCTAGACAAAATTGCACTAGCAAAAAAATGCACCAAAAAATGCAATTTAAGGCTCCATTTGTTTTTGACCATTTTTATTTACATTTCACCTTACGGGGACCCTCCCTCTTACCGCATGCTTGTATTGATAACTGAGATGTAGAATAGCTTTTGTAATTAATAATAATAATATTGTTAGAATTATTGATACTAAAAGAACTTTATAAAAACAGGATTAAATCTAAAATTAACCAAATTTTTCGAATTTTGAGTCATATTTACATCAACAGGATTAAATCTAAAATTAACCAAATTTTTCGAATTTTGAGTCATATTTACCCGGTAACGACAGAAGTTCCTTGTAATTGCCGCGATTAATGTAATCATCACTTTCATCGTGTCCGCGAAAAGCTAATTCTTGCGAAGCCCAATATATTGTTATATCGATAAGCCTTTTTAAATTCATCCTATTCTCCAAAACCTGATTATTGTAAGTAATTATGCCCTCTTTTTGAGCTGTATCTAAAGCAGTTACTATATTTTGTTTAGCAAAAAGTTTTAATTTACACGACGAAAATATGTGATCTTTAGATTTGGAATGTCTTTCAGTTGAACGGGGTAAATTTTTTATTTTAGACCACGTTGTATGTTCGGTTTGTGTTGAAAATAAGATACAAGGATAGCAAAAAACTGTTTCCCTCTTAATAGACCCGGTTAACCAGTCCCATTTGTTATACCAATTAATATTAAATGCACGATTTTGACGATTACCTGAGGATTTAATAATAGTTAAATTTGGCTGTGGTCTTCCTAATGTTTTAATAATATAAGCTTTATTATATATACTTAAAGTATTAACATTATTCCTGAGCAGCCAGTCAATTATATCTTCAGATATTTTGATTTCGTTTAACTTATCCATTTTATATAAACAAACAACGGTACATAAATTGTAAAAATAACCTTACCAAGCCAATAACGACACAAATAAAAATATATGAAATACAAAAATTCACCGAACACTAATAAAAAAAAATAAAATGATAAAATCACACCAAGAAATACCCTGACTCTTAACTTTCTTATAGAATATAAGTAATAACACAAGTGAGCCTAATTTTGGTTTAGCCTCCCTTGCCTTATATTTCTGGGTAGTATGACGTGAAGCGATATAATATTACGTTTCTCTATCGAGTATTATTGTACGCATAGGAAACTATATTGCTGGTTTCGAGAAGTTTGTCGTAACTTATAACACAACGGAGTCGAGTCTGGTTTCTGCCTCCCTTGGTAGTGTGGTAGTGATGAGGAGCTGCTCACAGCGTATAGGTGGACATATAGATGCGTTCCAGATGCGTTAGTTACAAGTGTGCAATAATTTACACTTTGTATTAGTACGAGCGCTTGTTGTTTCTCGTGATTCAAAATAAACAAAACAGTGACATTTCATCAATAATTATAGAAATATTATGTCCCAGAGATGACATAAAATGTGTAAAAAATTTATGGGGAGGCTAAGCCTCCGTTGCCTCCTCTGACGAGCCGCCACTGGTAAATACACTGTTTTTCCAAACCCTAACAAACTGATTTTAACACCCTGATATCTACACACGCTAGCATCTGTAAATATGCATCCCGTACGGCTCCGGTCAATGTCACTCGAGTTCATGTTTACTTGATTATTGACGTTGAGTAGAGTTTAACGTGAGGTTATACTGAGTGTTATAATATTATAGTACAATATTGTAAGCATCCTCATCTAGTACCATATTTCAAATGACTGGTTTATTTTTTGTGTCCTTCCTTATATGTTTCTTGGTTTATTATAAAACATATTTTCATTTTGCCGTATTTTACATTTTCAACGAATTTAGGATCATTAATATTAAAATCCCTTATTTGACGAAATCTTTTTATGACATCGTTATTATACAAAACAAAAATCTTTCTCCGAATCCCATTAGCCTGGAACTGTCTGCTTTCTCCTCTCGCTCTCAACTGCTTGACACCCCTTTAAATAGAAATAATGTCGCAGAAAATTATTCCAATTTACATTGATTTTGCTTTCGTTGAAGGTAATTTTGTCTCGGGTAATCTGATCAAGGATACTGGAAAGTTCCAGTGTTTATCCGATTTTGCTGACAGTCATGTTTTCAGTCGTTTGTTTGAGTTTAAGCCCCGCTCGACTTAAAGTTTAATACAGAAGGAACCGAGAAAGCCACTTCGGTTATGTTGTAATACCTTTAGTCAACAAAAAGTATGCAAAGATTTTTAGTGTTTGGTGGTATACGATAGCTGCATTTTGAAACGTTTATTTAAGTCGATTATATTAACAGCATAGGCGCAAAATTTCGAGCAAATATTTTTAAATGCATTTGTTTTTTCGAATCATTGCAAATGTAACTTTCAAACTACGTAGAAACACGTGCTTCCCTGTATATATTGATAGTTGTCTTAATTCCTCAATTCGAGGACGCCAAATATCTCGTCATGCATTTGGACCTTCGTCTTACTTGGAAAAAACATATCCTTAACAAACGAAAACAGCTTGGATTTAAATTGAGAAATAATATTTATTATGTTTTGGCTCATTGGACGCAATTAAAACTATCTTTGTATAACAAGTCCATCCTCAAGCCCATATGGACTTGCCCATAGGATTTAGCTATGGGGCACTGCTAGCGTCTCCAATACAAACATCTTACAGATATTCCAAAATAACGTGCTGCGTGCCATAGTCAATGCGTCGTACTATGTATCCAACGAGGTGATTCAACACGACATCCCCCTAGAACCCGTGAAAGAAGCCATACAAAATTTTCGTGTAAAATACTGTGAACGAATGCTAGTGGATACTAATGCGTTTGCCAGACAATTAAATAATGTGCAGGATGTTTTTGAAGTGCGTAGACTTGAAAATTTTAAAAGCAGAATGAAAGTTTACATTATTACCGAGTTCCAAAAGTACCTGAAAACTTATATAGTGTTTATTTTAATAAGTTTCAGGGCTGAAAAGGCAGAGAAAATTGAGTGTGATTTTTAACAGAGAACAATAACTACAGAGAAGCGTCACGACCGTACTTAAAACGTGTACTGTTTTTGTAGACGCATGCGCGAACCTGGTTGCTTTAAGTGTTCCCAACACATGCTAATTCCAGCTAATTCTGTCGCTCTGGTTGTTTTACGATAGTCCGTAGGCGTGTATGGTAAATACTCGACTTAACAAGTTTGTTTGAGCATTTATATAATAATTATACATAATAGTTAAAATGTCTGGTTACTTGTGTGTGGTTCACGGATGTTCCTCTGCGACAGGAAGAGGAATAAGTTTATTTAGATTTCCTAAGAATAATAACAGGTAATTGTTATTGCTTTGTAATTTATACATATTAGTTATTAGGTTTCTAATAGTCTTAATTTGACTTGATTAAATATTATTGATAATAAATCATGACGAAAGTGATTCATTTTTTTGTATACATTACCCCTAAGGGCCGGTTTTTCAGTGCTGGGTTAACCCAGATTTTTCGGTCAACGAAATTTTTATGGTTAATCAGTTTTTCAGTACTAGGTTATCGCTTAAACCCGTTTAAGTTGACCAAGATTTTAACCGATACTCGCTATCATAGGTGGTTTAACTCCGAATTTTCCGACAGACGTTTATCTATATTTGCTGACAGAAGAGGTTAGTTAAATTATGACATTTTGTGTTATCGCGGGAAATATTGTATTATGTATTATTATATTCTTAATTATATCTTCATCATCAGATGAAGAATCGGAACTTAAATGCATTAATAATTTTTGTAATGTTATGTTATTTGTTATTTATAAAATAGGTTATGAAATTCTATTTTGTTTATTTTTCTGTCAAAAATCTATAGAATTGCACATCTTGGTATAAAGCACTGAAAAACGATATAAGGGTTAAAATATTGGTTAAAATTTAAACTAGGTTAGCTAACCAAAATTTTAACCGCTCACTGAAAAACCGGGCCTAAGTAATGCATAAAAAACTAAACTTCGTTCTGCCAAGCAACGGATATTTCAAAAAATAATAAATTTGGTGTCAGTGCATGTATTTCATAACAGACGCAAGTCTGCAAAGGGCCAACCAGGTCAAAACAGATGTTGTCCGGGTGTCATCGCATTCCAAGATATCCTATTTTTATGAAATAAAAATATATAAAGAGTTCTATATACACGACAATTTCTGATCTGATTTAAACGACGCAAAAAAATACTATTCAAACTAAAAATTGTTGGAGACATAATTGGGGCAATAATTTTGAAAATCTTAAAATTATAGCAGAACAAGACTTCAAAATTGCAAAAACACGGTTGCAAATTAACAAACTTACATTAAATTATGAAAAAATTAAATACTTATCTATCTTCTGCAGTGCAGTATACAAAAATATTGTCAACTTTTAATTCGTTAAATATAACAAAGATTAAATATATCGATCGGAGTATACATCTAAATCGTATTGTAGTCATATGTTTTGTTAACATTTTGTTTTTTGAATGTACCTGATATCTTTAGAAACAAAGAAAATAGACGATTTTGTAGTTTAACATGTCTTTTGTGGATGCAAAGGTACAAAGGTGGATACATCGATATTATATTGTAGTCTTGTGTTTTATTTCACAACGTATTATGTTTTCCGTTTTTTGCGTTATTTTTTCTGGTATTAGCGCACTTATCACCGAATATTATAGTATAGGTCCCCGTGCGTGACAAGCTTTAGGTTCTTGACGTTCGGCAATATTTGTACTGCTTAGAGCTATTTAAAATATTAAAACTATTATTATTACTATTATTTAAAATACAGAGATAAAATTCAACTTCAAGAAAAATTGTCAAATTATGAAACATTGAGAGAATTAAATGTAAAATGTCTTCGTACTTTTGCTCCAAAGATATATCAGAGTCCATATTATATAGTCCATAAAATTGAAAAATATCTTTCTATCTAAAAATCTATAAATTCTTTGTTTAACATTTGTAGTGCCCAAGCATGGATAAAAGCTTGTAACAGACAAGATTTGCTATTTAAAATGGATTCACTATATAATAGTTATAGTCCTGTCGCCAGGGGGGTACAACGGCCTCGTTAATTCAGATGGACTTACTCAAGGTTTTCTTATGTATTTTGACCCGTAGAACACGAATTTTTTGGGTAACAGTTGATCCGGATGTCGATAAGATTGTTATAGACCAAGAACTTGAGGAATCTAATAACAGCGATTTTTGGCAAAACAAAACAATATTTTGTATTTTTTGGGCCATTTTAAGTAAAAAATATTTCTACAAGTTTTTTCGTAGGATGCACAGTTTTCGAGATAAACGCGGTTGAACTTTAAAAAAATCGAAAAACTGCAATTTTTGAACCCGAATAACTTTTGATTAAAAAATAAAATAGCAAGTCTGCTTACCGCATTTGAAAGTTTAAGTCAAATTATATCGGTTTTGATTATTTGCATTGGTAAAAATTTATTTTTTTATTGTTTAACAAAGCTATAAACACGTAGGGTTTCCCGTGCTTTTACATGCGTTTTAACGCATGTAACGTAGAAATAGTCTTGATTGCACTAGTACCTATTCTACCTACTCGTTCGATTTTAAATGAGAAATCATAGAAACATCACTCACGCACTAGTTGTTTGTAGCTTTGTTTAACAATAACACAATAAATTTTTAGCAATGCAAATAATCAAAACCGACATAATTTGACTTGAACTTTCAAAGGCGCTTAGCAGAATTGCTATTTTATTTTTTAATCAAAAGTTATTCGGGTTTAAAAATTGCAGTTTTTCGATTTTTTGAAAGTTCAACCGCGTTTATCTCGAAAACTCTGCATCCTACTAAAAAACTTGTAGAAATATTTTTTGCTTAAAATGACCCAAAAAATACAAAATATTGTTTTGTTTTGCCAAAAATCGCTGTTATTTGATTCCTCAAGTTCTTGGTCTATAACAATCTTATCGACATCCGGATCAACTGTTACCCAAAAAATTCGTTTTCTACGGGTCAAAATACATAAAAAAAACTTGGGTAAGTCCATCTGAATTAACGAGGCCGTTGTACCCCCCCTGGCGACAGGACTATTATAGGATTTGTGAACTGTACTTTGAAGACAAGCTTATTTTAAAAGGAAATACAAGAAAAACATTAGTCCCTGACGCAGTACCTACAATATTTCCATGCAATATAAGCAATATAATTGACCACGGTGAAGATATTCAAGAACCACCAAAAAAGATTATCGTTTTAGGTTTGTGTACATTTCAGTTAAAAATAGTATATTGTACAACAAGTGAGAAACAACACATATTTCTCACGAGCGCAGAAGTTTGTTGGCACGAGCCGATGGGGAGTGCCGCAAAAAAGCGAGGGAGAAATAAACTTGCGTGCATAGAAATCAGCCCATTTAAAAATTGGGTCATTTTTGATATCTCGTATTTCCTAAACCTGTTGGCCGATTTAAGTGATTTCTTAATATGTTATAGCTTGATTCTTAAACAATACCGCTGTAATCATATTATTGCTAAACAGGTAAATTTTCATTGTATACCGGCTGTACGAATCAAACTCTGTTTTTTTTTGGCGGCCCTTTTGGATTTTCTATAATGAACTCTTTATTAATAGTCAAGCCCTTTCATTTGATACCCATATTGAAGTAGTTGTGAAAAAATATGTAATCCGCCATTTTATAGCGGTGGACATCTTGGATTTACAATGATACTGAATGTATGTAGTGTATGTAATGTTACAAATCGGTGTAATTGTAACGATTCGTATAAGACTTTTTTGATTATTGTTTAGATTGTTGCATATTTATATTTATAGAAATATACTCTTACAGTACTTCTTGGGTTTTTATTCATTTGCTCCGATATTCGGCTTTAAAGGAAAAATGTACTTTTGATACGTTTCCAAGACAAGAACAATATTGACATTCAATTTCAACATAAAGTTTCTTGTTATCGATCACGAACATTTGTCACCCAAAGAGAATTGGAACTTTCAGAGTTTGTGACATTTCCGTGGCCGTTACAATGGCTGTGTTTTTTTTCGATAACCTATATTAAAAAATATAATTTATTAGGAAATACCTCGACGAACAAATTATATCTTGTATCAGCCCAAGCCAAAAACAAGCAGTGAATGTCACACCTACCGTAATAAATAGATATATTTTATTATTGGTCTTTCAATGCCAAAATCAGGATAAACAAAAAGGTATTTTCATTTATGGTTCCAATCCATATGATTTTCACCATTACTTTTCATTGTGCGATATATTTGCAACCTTTTGTAAATCAAAAATAATTCCATTATTATAAAGAATGCCAACAAAAGCCGGCCCTGTACGCAACTTTTTTCTCGGTGAGATATTTTATATTTATTGAAAGTCAACATAAATGAACGATAAATGTTTAATTTTATTTACGAATTTATATTGTGTGATATGCCCATTGACTATTGCTTCGATGGTCGTTCTGGTTGCTTTAAGTGTTGTTGTCGGCTTAGCCACGAAAGATCAAAGGCGTGTCGTTTCTCTGTGGTTATTGTTCTCTGTTTTTAATTTCAAATATCTTATAACCTTTAACTACACGCGCTGGCGTACTTTGTACGCCAGATATAAGAATTCTACTGGAAATATACTTAAAAATTTAATTTTTGACCTTGCTTATTTTTCTAACCTATCACTGGAATGTGCTTTACAATTTGGTTTTAGTTTCGTTATAATCGGCGTTCTGGAAAGATCGTAATTTACGTTTTATTAATTGTTGTTTCCGGTGGTGGACAATATACCCCAGGATTATATTACTATACGTCGTAATATAAGTACATATTTTAATTGTTTTTTAGTCATTATGGCAAAAAATATATTTTTCTTTGTAAACAATACTTTTTCTCCTGTAAAAAATCACATTTCAAAAAATTTTTTATTAGTAATTTTATTTATCATGGAATCCAGTTATTCCATGATTCCAGTTATAAATCCCAATTGGCTTACTGAAAAGGAACTCCAAGTATTCACTGTTGCCGAGTAAGATTTATAACAAACAACTAAGTGTATTTTTTCAAAAAAAATTAAACAAATCCGCTGTTTTTAAGTGTATTTTCTTGTGGCGTACAAAGTACGCCACGCGTGCAGTTATGTTATAACTTGATGCGCGGGTAGTTAAAGGTTAAACGAAACTTTTTTTATTCGAAGTGAATTTCGGCCTTTGTTTGTAACGTAATCTTTCATTCCGCGTTTAAATTAACTATTTTGATTGGGAAATAAGCCACAATTAAATTGAGAAATAGTATATTATTCAACGAGCATGTAATGATAGCCGTTACATGCGAGTAGAATACTATACTTTTTCTACGACCTTTTTTTATTTTAATTAGTAAAAATTTAATTATCAACTACTCGAGATTTAAATTATAATAATTTACAAAAATACCTAAATGATATTTACCCCTAATACGTGGCTGAATAATTAGTTGCCTACTATTACCAAATTCTTATTTATTGTAAAAATAGAACTAGAAATAGTCAATATAAGTTCTATTCGTTTCCGAAAAATTATAAGTTTAAATTTGTACATACTGTCAGTGAATCTAATAAACAGGAAATGGCTGTTGTCGGTTGATGTACTTCATATATATAGTTAAAATGTATATTTACATTTAACTATATATAAATATAATCATATAACTATACTAATATGTTATAACATATTTAACACAATATAACTTGAAAAATAACCACAATATTAGTTATAAATTCCAATTAACATAAACAAAATGCGCTAGTGTCACTGTCACTAAAATAAATGATAAACGTCAAAATTTTTAGTAATCAAGCTATAAACGTAAACAAATATAATGACATTGTTACAGTTAAAAATTCCTTTAAAAATTTTTTGGACGTTAATTATTGATATAAATTACAATAATTATTGTATTAAATAAACAAGTTTAAGTAACTTTATTTGCAGTTTACATACGATTAATATTAAAAGTGGCATGCGCCACTTGAATCTAACTTCAGCCCGTGAGTAATGACCCGTGCGTAACTTCAGCCAGTGAGTAATGAATTATTACTCACGGGTACAGTAATGGGTGCTATTATCTATGAAAAATTAGCGAATAATGAGCATGTTATTAAACGGTCGTAGAAAAATAATTTTATTAACGTTTCGACGCTCAAATCGGATGTCGTTTTCAAAATACAAAATATTACTAAATTAAACAAAAATGTTGTTACTTAGTAAAAAATTCTTCTAATTTTATTTAATCTAATTTATTTAATCTGACTCATTTATATCGGCAATTCAGACATATATTATACATTTTAAAGTAGAAGATTGTAAAATGATATTGCCAATATTTATGAGTTGCGTTCCTGGGACGACTTTACTGAAAGATAATTCATTCGATTACATAAAATGAACCACAAATCAAGAATATCATTAACTCATAAATATTGGCAATATAATTTTAAAGTCTTCGACTTTAAAATGTATAATATTTGTCTGAATTGCCGATATAAATAAGTCAGTTTAAATAAATTATTAGAAGAATTTTTTACTAAGCAACAACACTTTTGTTTAATTAAATAATATTTTGTATTTTAACAACGACATCCGATTTGAGCGTCGAAGCTTTAATAAAATTATTTTTTCAATTTAATTGTGGTTTATATCCTAATCAAAATAGTTAATTATGAAAATGCCACAAGGAAATAACTTCAGAACATCTGCGTTTAAATTTTTCAAAAATATCTATTAGTTTTCTCAGTGTTAAAAAAAATAATGCATTTAAAAAGTATTGCCCCGAAATTTTGCGGTTACGCTCTTAGGGATACTTTGTTGCTTAAATCGTTGAAGTCATAGGCAAAAATGGTGATTTTACTGGATACAGAGGCAAAAAGTTTTCTAGATTTAAGTCACATATTCAAGATCACAAAATAACTATTTCCGAAATGTAAGCGTCCATTAAGAGAGGAGTTAGACAAGGAGACTTAGTATCACCAGAACATTTTAATATAGTCCTGGAAAACGTCTTCAAAACTACAAATTGGTCAACATAATATGGTAATAATGTTAATGGCAACAAGTTCAACTACCTCATATTCGCTGACGACATCGTGATTGTAGCGAGCACATTCGAAGAACTACAAACTATGATGAAGAAACTCGCAGAGAGCTCCTTATACGTCGCGTTGGTCGAAACATGAATATGAAAAAAACAAAAACAATGACAAACATAGCTGACCCCATGTCTCCCCCTTTTTCTTTCTTTTTTGGAGGTGATAATCTTCAAAAGACCATCTGGGAAGGTGTCCCAGGTGTGTCGGATTCAGGCCGCCTACCTACTAAACTCACCCCCTCTTTCTCCAGCCGACGGGTCTGGAACTGCACTTGGCGTGCATATCTGACCCGCCGACCTTACTCTTAACTCCCCTCTGGCATTTTTCGCGTGCATTCCATGAGTTTAGCCTCCCCCCCGCAAGAGCCTCACGCCAGACCTGCCGGTGAAGCAACCGTCCGGCGCAACCCTCCCGCGGGTGGGGTGACCAGGGTGCTCCCCCTCATGATGGAACTAGCAAAACAGAACCAGTTGGTAGTTACGAGTAACACCAAAACATTCTTGCTTTCATCAATTCATTCATTCAATACACACATTCATTAAAAATCTCTGACTTAAAACAAGGAGACAGTTGGTGTAGGTTGGATGTAAAAGGTCCTACCCCGCCAGCTGCCCCAGGACGGACACGGGTAGAACAAGGAAAATAGAAATCAAAACAGAAACAAAACGAGAAACACAAGAGGCACTCAGCCTGAGTAGAAGGTAAAAGTCCCCTACTGAATGCCTCTTGAGACATGCACCACAGTTATATAAATAAAATTGATAAATAAATAAATAGATCGATAAAACATAATAAATAAAATAAAATAAAATAAAATAAAATAAGGGCAGTCAGCGTAGATTGGATGTAAAGGGTCCTCTCCCGCTGACTGCCTTGCATGACACAAACATGTTAAAAAAATGAATAAAAAAATAAAGAATGACCGCTTGCAAACGCCTCTCGTTTTCCTCTTTGTTCTTGATTGTCTTGGTGACAAAAGCAATGATCAGGTCGAAGTCTCTCTTGCTATCGATAACTTCATCGATTAGCTCATGAGGCTCGCCTAGAGGGGATCCCAGACCCAGCTGCAGATCGGACCCCATGTCCACCTAGGTCAAATTCTGAAAATTGACAAAGAAAACCAAAGTGCGGAAATCACTAGAAGAGCAAGACTGGCATGGGCAGGATTTAGAAAAAAATCAGTTGGATTTTAAGAACCGCAAAATATTTCAATATTTGAGGAGCATATAGCGATCATCCAATGCATTCTTCCTAGTGATGTGAGTCGAGAATATTTCCAAGCGAATATTCGCGAACATTGGAAAGTTTCCGAGAATATTCGCCTATAAAAAATGGAAATATTCTCCTGACCGCGAATATTCCCGGAAACTTTTAATGGAAAATTCTCGAGAATATTTCCGAGAACTTTTGAGAATATTTCCAAGAACTTTTCAGAATATTTCCAAGAGTCTTTTGGATAGAGTCAGTGACGTAATTTGAATTTTCATGGAAATAGCGCTATTTAATTCAAACGGCCGGCAAACCTATGCTACCACTGCCAAGTACAAAAGTAACATTGTTTTGAACATTACCTTCATTATTTTTATACTAAAAATGCCCAAAGCTATATTAAAATCACAATAAAGATGCACTACAAATAAACAAACCAAGACATGTTGAATGTTACGAGGAGTACTTCCGAATTATGATTTACAATGTATAAACTTCAAAAGTGAAATAATAAATAAAGAGAAAAAATTCAAAACTACAATAAGGTTATATCATTAAAACTTCCTGTAAAAACTAGATGGGGTTCAATCCTTAATTGTATAAATAACCGTATTGCTTTTAAAAGTGCTTTACCAATGCTTATGGTCATAGAGGGAGAAAATTTAAAATGTTCACGGAATGTTGAAACAGAACTGTCTGGATGATGAAATATTTTGGATAAAATTACAAAAAGTAGCAGTCGTGCTAACACCAATTGTGAAATGGATTAGGTACTTTGTTGGAAGCATTGGAGCATAATATTTTACTCTTCACCAAAATATATTATATTAGCTATACAGTGTATAGACAAGTTATTAACCAATCATCCCAAGTTCGTTGACAAAAAAGAAACAGAACTAACAAAGTTCTGTGCAAAAGCAGACCTTTGGTCAATGGATTTTATTTGACTTTCAGCACGATCAGTAGATTGTAAACGCTGGTGACAAATAATGTGCACAAAAACTTCTTTAAAAGATTTAGCAATTACAATACCTACTGTGGTTACCAGCTTCCTACGCCGAAACAGAGCGTAGTTATAGAACATACTCTTTCATACATAATAAAAGGAGAGATAGATTGACTATAGATAGAGCAGAGAAGTTAATGTATAATAGCTCATAATGAAAAACTCCTAAAAGATCATAAACATAGAAAAATAATATGTGATGAAAGTCTTTCTATAACTCATCTGTTGGAACCAGGGCAAGACTCTAAATCCACATGGAATACCACAACAATAAGTAAATCTAACTACTGATTTGTATAGTTTATTTTAAGAATTTTAATAAAAATGCAATATTTCCATAAGTTTCCGAAAGTTTCCAATATTCCTGGAAAGTTTCTGGAAACTTTCCGGTGTTCGAATCTTCCCTGAAATTTTACATCACTAATTCTTCCTATCATAATAATATATGGATGTCAAACATGGACCCTAACCAAGGCTAATATGAAACAATTTTATACAGTGATGAGCGTGCTAGGGATGGCGGTTTTTGATAAAATACCGGTTTTCGGTTACACCGTTTTTTTTGCTTAGGGTTTAACCTGACAGTTATAACCGGCCAAAAAAAACCGGTTTTTCCAAAAACAGGTTTTCGTTTTTTTTTTAATCCAATAGGTTACAATGTTACATTTATAATGAATGCACTTTAGTTTGCGATACTCCACTCGGCTCGATACTCGATATCAATATGATCAAAACTAGTAGGTACTATCGAAAGAACATCAATATCAATATAAATAAAACACAATTTTTAATAAAACCATTTTATTCTTTTAATTATTATAATTATTTATTATTTTATTATTATTATATATTTATTGATTATTATGAAATATAATATAGCGTAAGATTAATATACAGGGTGTAACAAAAATACAGGTCATAAATTTAATCACATATTCTGGGACCAAAAATAGTTCGATTAAACCTAACTTACCTTAGTACAAATGTGCACATAAAAAAGTTACAGCCCTTTGAAGTTACAAAATAAAAATCGATTTTTTCCAATATATCGAAAACTATTTATGATATTTTATTGAAAACGGACATATGGCATTCTTATGGCAGTAGTATCTTAAGAAAAAATTATAGTGAATTTTAGACACCCCATAAAAGTTTTAGGGGGGTTTTGTTCTTTTAAGCCCCCCAAACTTTTGTGTACGTTCCAATTTAATTATTATTGTAGTACCATTAGTTAAACACAATGTTTTAAAAACTTTTTGCCTCTTAGTACTTTTTCAAAAAGTCGAGTTTTTATCGAGATATTTTGAATATTTGTCAAATCCACCACATATTTGTATATGGTTAAGTACGATTATGATGGAGACTTAGTAATAATATGAAAATTTATTTATGATTTACATTTTTAGGTATATTTTGAACCATATTAAAAAAGAAGCCACATCTCGATAAAAGGTGCCTTATCGTAAAAATACAAAGAGGCAAAAAAGTTTTAAAAACACTGTGTTTAGCTAATGGTATCGCAGTAATAGTTTAATTGGAACGTACGCAAACATTTGGGGGGTTTAAAGGAACAAAACCCCCAAAAAAATTTTATGTAAACATATTAAAAAAGAAGCCGTAACTCGATAAAAACTGCCTGATCGAAAAAATACTAGGAGCCAAAAAAGTTTTAAAAATATTGAATTTAACTAATGGTACCACAATAATAATTTAATTGGAACGTACACAAAAGTTTGGGGGGTTTAAGGGAACAAAACCCCCATAAAATTTTTATGGGGTGCACAAATTTCACTATAATTTTTCTTTAAGATATTCCTGCCATAATATTGCCACATGTCCATTTTCGTTAAAAAATCTCTAATAGTTTTCAATATATTTGAAAAAATCGATTTTTATTTTGTAAGTTCAAAGGGCTGTAACTTTTTTAATGTGCATATTAGTACTAAGGTGAGTTAGGTTCATTCGAACTATTTTTCCTCCTAGAATATGTGATTTAATTTATGACCTGTATTTTTTACACCCTGTATACATATTGTAATAATATACAATTTAGCCCAACCATTTCAACTTATAAAATATTCCACAGACTCTTTCAAATGGGATTTAAAAAAAGTAATATCAACATAAATATTTTACTTAAAGATAAATTGGATAATGCAATTTATCTTTTATTTTTGCTACCATCAAAAAAAATTATCATGTATTTCTTTTAACACGTTTGTATATTTGTATAATAGGTACATTTTAACTCATTTAATACTTTCTGTATGGGTGTATCGTTTTGAAAACGTAGGAAATCCTTGGAGATTCGTATTCGTAATCGGTAATTCGATAATAATAGTCAGAACATTAGTTTTGGTAATCAGAAAAGTCATTCACCCACTTTCAATGTCAAGAGTCAAGTGTGAAAAATAGATGATGTTTGCGTCTACTTCAACCAGATCACTTCTTATGTAAATATTATGATTACAAATAACTTTTCAACGAAATATTATAATAAAACTTAACTGTTTCTGGCTGATGTGAGTTTGCACTTTCAGTTTGCTTCTCTATTTATAAAATAAAATTTGAATTATGGTTTTGTTTGGAATAATTACTTGAGAATAATAATTATGATTGGGACCCAAAATAATACCTAACCTAATCCTAATCACCGTAAAAACCTAATAACCGGTTTTTACTTTAAAAAGAAAAAACCGGTTATAACCGAGACAAAAAAAACAACCGGTAAAACCGGTTATTGCGAAGTAAAAAAACCGGCTTTAGGTTAAGACCGGTAGGTTCTAAGAGATAAAAAGAAATAAACTAGTAGAGTTGTTAAATTTAGCGATAGTAACATATAAATTGACATTATATTGATTGTTTCCCACCTTTAGACGTATCAAAGGAGTATGT
Source organism: Diabrotica virgifera virgifera (assembly GCF_917563875.1). Taxonomy (NCBI): domain Eukaryota; kingdom Metazoa; phylum Arthropoda; class Insecta; order Coleoptera; family Chrysomelidae; genus Diabrotica; species Diabrotica virgifera. The sequence goes on along the minus strand of NC_065445.1, from coordinate 59,892,821 downwards.
CAATTAAAACTGTCACTGTGACAGTGGCATTTCTCAAATTCGTTCGATACGTCTAAAGGTGGGAAACAATCAATATAATGTCAATCTATAAGTTACTATCGCTAAATTTAACACCTCCACTAGGTTCATCACTTTTTATCTCACAACTTAATATGTTTTCCATCTTTTGCGTTATTTTGCCGGTTATTAGTGCGCTCATCACTGTATATAAACTAGCCACAACAGAAAGGGCCATCAGATAAAAAGAGGAACGACTGGGTAAGATCAAAAACACAAATTTCGAGGATATAACAACAAAAAATGCCAAAGTGAAATGGAGCTATTCAGGCCATACTGCTAGATACAAAAACCATTGTTGGAATGCCACAATACAATCTTGGGGACCTTACTAAGGGAGACGATCAAGAGGAAGGCCACAGATAAGATGGGTAGATGACATAGAAAAAATAGCTGGAACATACTGGAAGTGTGAATATTTTGTCTCCTCCTGAATATCAACGGATGTACGTTAAAATCGATCACAGTAAATTAAAACACTTATAAGTTTAGATTTACTGTACTAATGAAAAAAAAAACTATTTTTCAATAACCCACAATATTGTATCGCCTATTTAATTTTCTATCCCGCAATTTAAAAATTTCATTTATTTCTTTGACCCATTTTCCGCTTATACTGTAATTGCTTTCTTGTTATGTTATCAATTCCCTTCTAATCTATTGCACAGCAGTGGAATTAAATTATCTGTTTCTAATATCTTTTCAGCAATATATCTTACTGAGAACTCCCAGCTATTATTTACTGCTTCAGTGTCGAATGTAGAGAACCAGAAATTCCTCGTGGTGAAAGAAATATAAGTATCTTTTAAGAATAATATGGCCATTATTAGGAACCAAGGAAATTAAGAAATACGATTGTTCACTTGAGTTAGGAAATTGTTTCTTGTTTTTTTTTTGTGTCGAGCAAGCAAGATTAAAACGTTTTAAGGATTCACAAAACTGAAATTATTTCATAATATCCCCAGATCCCCAGATAATTATTTCATCCCCAGAGTTAATTTTCGTTTTTTTTTCAATTACTTTAATTTAGGTATAATGGCATTAAATATTTTAGAAAGTCCACCTACTTACACATAATAATAGTCCACCAGACAAAAAATCTAGTTCCTTTTGCTCGATTACATTATACAGTCAAAATATTATCTAAAATAGCTAAATACTTATATACAAAATAAAGAAATAAAATCACCTTTTGGGACAAGCAAAAACGTAAGCAAGTATATAGTATAAACAACAAGGGCCAAAATAAGTACTTACACAGTGGTGTATACAAATTTACAGATGATGACTGTCCAAAAGCTTAAATCGGCCAAACTGATAAAACCTTTCTGGTACAACTGAAGAACATAGAACAAACAAGCTTTCAATAATAGAAAAGCAAATCCTACTTACCCACTTCACCTTCTAGATCATTCTCATTTTCAAATTGAAAATGACCATTTTCAAATTCCTCATGTTCAGATTAAAGGCATTATGCTATCCTAATTAGAATATTTCAAAATTAACTGTTTTAAAAAATATAGATATAAGTAATTCTATAAATGACCAAATTGAGACAAACAGCTTCATTTTTTTCGTATAAGCAACCGTTACGGCACAGTGGCACCGTAAACATCAGAAATTCGATTGACGATCTAAAGTTTTTTTCTTTTTCGTCACCTATTCATTTTATTGATAACGTATTTATAGCAATAGTCAATGTGGTGAGACCGCTCCCGTCTGAAAAAATTTCTGATTCGCTTTCTTTGTGGATTCCTATTTAAAAATGTCCCCTTTAAACAAATCTGAAGGGTGCCGGGCGCAATTTTTGGGCAGACATTGTATAAACAATTTTTTTTAACAACAAAAGATCTCGTTTTTTTGCTCTGAAATATATATTTTTAGGTCTTTTGGGTAATTCTAAACAAGAAAGGTATCTTGTAATTTTTTTCGAGTTATAAGCGATTTAATATATGAAAAATGCCAAAATACGTATTTTGAGGCGTATTTTTGCCTAATATTTAAATAACTCATATTTAAATTGGTATTTTTGAGGTGCCAGATAGTTAATTTAAAGGTTAAACATTCAGCTTCAAGATTCTGAAAAGTGATTGCGTCTAACTTTATATACCGTTGTTTTTTAATTGTTAATGCATGTAATGCCAACGAAAAAACTGCCCAAAAAAGAAGAGAGATGAAAAAATAAGCCCAGAAACTAGAGAACTAATCAAAACGCGAAGTAAAATGAGAGGAAGCGAAAATACTGAAAAAAGTGCGTTAAGAGACATCAACAAGAAAGTGTCAAAGGAAATCAGAAAAGATCTAAGGAAGTATAAAACTCAAAGCATCCAGAAAACCATAGAAGAAAATAAAAGTTTGAAAGTTTTACGAAGGAAATTGACCAACGGAAAATGCGAAATACATAAATTAAAAAATAAAAACAGCGAAATAACATCAAACAGAGAAGATTTACTAAATATCGTAGAAGAATTTTATTTGGAACTATATAGGAGCCAAAGGCTGAATCAAAATAATCTGAGGGAAGCGGTTTCAAAGAAAATAATAAACCAAGGCTCCGAAATACTACCAGAGATAACCACTAGCGAAATCCATCAAGCACTGAGAAAAATGAAAAATGGAAAAGCACCAGGTGAAGATGGAGTCGTAATAGAGGCCATTAAAAACGGAGGCCACATTCTTATAGGTAAAATAAAAAATCTCTTTAACTTATGCCTTCATCAAAAGTCGATACCTGAAAAATGGAAAAACGCAGTAACAATACTTTTGCATAAGAAGGGAGATAAGACAGACTTAGAACATTATAGACCCATTAGCCTGCTAAACCACTTATACAAACTCTTTACAAAAGTAGTGACATCAAGAGTAGAAAAGAAGCTAGATTTTTACCAGCCAAAAGAACAAGCTGGATTTCGATCAAACTTTGGGACAAACGACCATCTGCAGGCAGTCAAGTTACTAATTGAGAAGTCAATAGAATATAATAAACCCCTTGTCCTAGCATTCGTGGATTTTCATAAAGCCTTTGACACGATAGAGCTGGATAGCATTTTAGAAGCTCTAAATGAATGCCGCATTGACTACCGTTACAGTACACTCATCTATAATATTTATAAAGAGGCAACAATGAGTGTTAAGTTACATGATAAAACCAAACAAATAAGCATAGAACGCGGCGTAAGACAAGGCGACACACTCTCGCCAAAACTATTCATAACTGTTCTGGAATATGCCTTTAAGATGCTCAACTGGGACAATAAAGGGATCAAAATAGATGGAGAAAAGTTAAATCATCTTCGTTTTGCAGATGACATAGTCCTTATAACTGATGACCTAGGAGAAGTAAAGAAAATGCTAGATGAGTTAGACGCTATCTGCTGGAAAATAGGCCTGAAAATGAACTTTTCTAAAACTAAATTTATGACTAATCTGATTCCTAGCGGACAGCTGATTATACGCGAACAAGAAGTAGAACTAGTGGAAAAGTACATTTACTTGGGTCATGAAATTAGAATTGGCAGAGATAACCAAACATGCGAAATAAAAAGAAGATTAACTCTTGCTTGGGCAGCCTACGGAGCTCTGAGAGACATATTTAGGAGCAGTATACCGATCGGTTTAAAAAGACAAGTGTTTGACCAATGTGTGCTACCGGTAATGACATATGGAGCAGAGACACTGACTCTAACCAAGGCAACAGCGTCGAAAATGCGGGTTGCTCAAAGGCGCATGGAAAGATCCATGCTGGGCGAAACTCTACGGGATAAAATAAGAAATGAAGATCTCAGACAAACAACCGGTATCGCAGATGTTGTAGAACGTATCACCAGGCTCAAATGGAACTGGGCAGGACACGTCGCCAGGCTGAAAGATTCAAGATGGGCACGAAGGCTGATGGAGTGGAGACCAAGAGAAGATAAACGAAGTAGAGGAAGGCCGCCTACACGATGGACAGATGATATCAGGCGGATTAGTAAAAACTGGCAAAAATCAGCACAAAACCGTGAAGTGTGGAAACAATTGGGGGAGACCTATGTCCAGCAGTGGACGTAAATTGGTTGGATGATGATGAATGCATGTATATCCGATTTTTTGCCGGTGCGGCGCGCTATATTTCAAAAATCATTTTTCTCAAAAGTTAATAGTTTTAAAGTTATAAGCGATTTAAAATCCGAAAAATGACAAAAAACGTATTTTACGTTTTTAAATCGCTTATAACTTTGAAACTATTAACTTTTGAGAAAAAGTCAAGAAACTTTTTTTATTTAGAATGTCCCAAAGAATCTATAAAAAATATTTTTCGGAGGAAAATAGGTGATTTTTGGAATAGAGTGCGCCGCACCGGCAAAAAAATCGGATGGACATGCATATTTAACAATTAAAAAACAACGATTTATATTAAGGTTATACGCGATCATCACGCTTATGAATCTTGAAGCTGAATGTTTAAACTTTTTAGTATATGGAAACCTCAAAAATGCCAATTTAAATATGAGTTTTTAAGCCTCGTAAATGCGTATTTTCGCATTTTTCAAATTTTAAATCGCTTATAACTCGAAAACTATCAATTTTTGAGAAAATTTACAAGATACCTTTCTTGTTTAGAATGACCCACGAAACTTAAAAATATATGCTATGGAGCAAAAAAACGTGTTTTTTTGTATTTGTTTAAAAAAATTGTTTAAACAATTTCTGCCCAAAAATTCCGACCGGCACCCTTTATGTTTGTTTAAAGGGGAGACTTTGAATAGGAATCCATAAAGAAACCGAATCAGAAATTTTTCCAGACGGGAGCGGTCTCACCACCTATATAAAAAATAAAGAAATAAAATCACCTTTTGGGACAAGCAAAAACGTAAGCAAGTATATAGTATAAACAACAAGGGCCAAAAAAAGTACTTACACAGTGGTGTATACAAATTTACAGATGATGACTGTCCAAAAACTTAAATCGGCCAAACTGGTAGAACCTTTCTGGTACAACTGAAGAACTTAGAATAACAAAAAGCTTTCAATAATAGAAAAGCAAATTCTACGTACCCACTTCACCTTCTAGATCATTCTCATTTTCAAATCGAAAATGACCATTTTCAAATTCCCCATGTTCAAAATAAGGGCATTAATCTATCCTAATTAGAATATTTGAAAATTAGTTGTTTTAAAAAATATAGATATACATAATTCTAAATGACCAAATTGAGACAAACAGCTTCATTTTTTTCGTATAAGCAACCGTTACGGCACAGTGGCACCGTAAACCTCAGAAATCCTTTGGCGGTCTTAAGTTTTTTTTTTTTCGTCACCTATTCATTTTATTGATAACCTATTTATAGTAATAGTCCATGTGGTGAGACCGCTCCCGTCTGAAAAAATTTCTGATTTGGTTTCTTTGTGGATTCCTATTCAGAAATGTCCCCTTTAAACAAATCTGAAGGGTGCCGAGCGGAATTTTTGGGCAGAAATTGTTTAAACAATCTTTTAAACAAATAAAAAAGATCACGTTTTTTTTGCTCTGAAATATATAGTTTTAGGTTTTTGGTGTCATTCTAAACAAGAAGGGTATTTTGTATTTTTTTCTCAAAAATTGATAGTTTTAAGCGATTGATAGTTATAAATTGATAGTGATAAGCGATTTAATATCTGAAAAACGCGAAAATACGCATTTTCGAGGTGTATGTTCGTCTCGTATTTAAATAACTCATATTTAAATTGTTTTTTAAGGTTTCCAGATAGTTAATTTGAAGGTTAAACATTCAGCTTCAAGATTCTGAAGAATGTTCGCATATTACTTTATATACCGTTGTTTTTTAATTGTTAATGCATGTTTATCCGACTTTTTTGCCGGTGCGGCGCGCTCTATTTCAAAAATCTCCTATTTTCCTCCGAAAATTATGTTTTCTACATTCTTTGGGCTATTTTAAATAAAATAAGTTTCTTGACATTTTTCTCAAACGTTAATAGTTTTAAAGTTATAAGCGATTTAAAATCCGAAAAATGACAAAAAAAAAAGTATTTTCGGTTATTAAATCGCTTGTAACTTTAAAACTATTAACTTTTGAGAAAAATGTAAAGAAATTTTTTTATTTAGAATGTACTTCAAATGCACTCGTTCAATTGAGGCCATGAGAGCCAGAGTGGCCTAACTGATTTTATCATTTCTTTATAATATAATCAAAGACAATGATCAAAAGCTTTCATGTCTATTTGTTTTACTAATCGGACAATCCGACAATCGGACAAATCTACTAAAACAATCGGACATTGCTAGCTTCTGATCATTTTCTTTGTTTACCTATGTAAAATAATGTTAAAATCAGTTAGGCCACTCTGGCTCTCATGGCCTCCATTCTGGGAGGTAAACGTCAAATATTTGTAAAACTACTAATTACTAGCCTACTAGCAACGGTTTGAGTTGACGTTTAGCTGCTCCGGCAGAAAAGAAATATTTGAAGGATTGTGACGTCACATTTTTGACTTGGAAGACGGTTATCTCGAAGATGGTTAGAGATATCGAAATGTTGTTTTCAGATCTGGATTCAGAAGACAAAACTACATGAGAATCCATCGGTAAATCGGTTCTAGGTATTGCAGGAGCGGCGACACACGAATGAACACACTTTGTTAATTTATAAACGAAATGTTCTTGTTGAAAATGTTTCCTATTATATTTCCTTTGCAGTTAACGAACTATATTATGTGCTAAATATACCATTTTTGCTTTGAGAGCATATTTGTTGAGAGCAAAATTGATTTAGCTAATTATCATAGGTATACGTAGCCATTTACATCATTCAACAAATATTTTCGCATACGACTAGTTTATCCTTTATATTAGTTTGTGCCCAGACTAGTAAGTAGTTCGTCACTCTCTAAATAATAGCAGCATTATATAACACAGTAGAATACATACAAAAATATTGTTGTTTTAGAAACATTTGCAACTTGGTATTATTGTGAACTTGGAGAGATTAAATCATTCGCTCTGGAAAATTATTTGTCCTGCTGATTAAAATAAACAAAATATGATTTGTCATAATCACTGTAAATTATGCCTGTTATGCAGATGAGTAACAGCTGCATACTCAATTAGCCAAAATCTAGAGTAAAGCACACTGAAAACATTGTTATGTATACCAGAGTTACGGATTGTTGGAAATGATTAATGATATAAAAACCTGTTTGGTCCAACAGATACTTTTAATCTATTAGGCCAGTCTGGAATGCGAACATGGAGGTAATGGCTCGGTTACGATAGATTTCTACTAAAGGATGTAACGAAAAGGAAAAATCTTGAGTATAATAATACACGCGGTTGAAAAAAACTTCTCTTGCTTAATCTATCTAAAACAGGGAGGTAAGGTTAATTTATTACGGGGATTTTAGAGCATTAACAAAATTTCTAATATTTAGGTATATGTGACGAAAACAAATTTTGTTGAAAACAAAATATATCACGACAAACCCGTGCTTACTTTTGAATTTACTCAGAAAACCTGCCCAGCATAATATGTATTGTCATGAAGGAGAAGGACCTACTGACGTTAGACTATGACTTTTCCAATTTTCCGAACTTATCTGGCAAATAACAGGTGATGTACCGTAGTTAAATATACATTACCAGTTAACAGAGACAAAATCCATAGATTAAGGGCAAACACGGGTGAGTGCTGTCCCCCATACTCTAAACATATTTGAACTCTGAATATATCTTGCAGTACTTTACCACTATAGCGTCGAGCTAGAGTACCATGAGTAAGAACTAAAGATGATCTGCTTCCAATACATATAGCACCACATACCATAATGCTTGGTTGTCTTGCAGTATGACGTTCAACAGTAAACTCTATGTTTCGTCTCTCACCTCAAAAACGTCTTACCCTTATGCGCTCATTAGAGCCACCCTCACAAAACCTAGAATTATCACTGAAGCAGACAAAATTCCATTGCCCATTCCAGTTTTGTCGAGCTCTGCACCATTCTAAGCGTCGAGCATGCTTGCTGTGGTGTCAAATATAACACCAAAAGCAGATGATACGCTCTCATTTCCATTCCAAGTAATATTAATTTGATTGATTGTTCTTTTTGAGACTGCTCTCCCTCTAGCTGTAACAAAATCATCTTTTACTTGATGTACACTGTCCCATCTATTTCTAAAAGCAAGAAGTTTAAGATGGCGCAAATCACGGCCTTGTAATATTATAGACCGTCCAGATACTCCACAAGGCTGATAAGTCTCATTATTAGGCCATTTTCTCCAACCTTTTTTTTAATCTTTGATGGATTAGCTTCAACTCGTCGTGAATTTTCCTGTAAACCACAACCGGCCTCTCTCATGCCAACATGGCGACCTTCTCCGAAGTCGCCTAAATGACAAAATATTTTCGATAACTCAAAATCAATCCGAAGTGACTAAAAGTTACAAATAAACTAAAGTGAAATACACATAAATAAACTTTACCTTTTCTAAAATGAATAAACATTTTCAATTTCTTTGCAACACGAAAATACAGCAGCTGCATAATACTCTGGTTAAATCGGAGAGTGTAGGAAGAGTCTATATCGGTTTCGGAGCTTTTTTCCTCTTCATCAGTAGTCCCATATCCTCTCCTCTCCGATTTCCCCAGGCACCATACTTTGGGCCTTTCCGAATTGCAAAGAACGAAATGCCACGGATGAACGAGAGCCATCTACCGAAAAACAATCTAAGTTATCAATCTAAGTAGCACAGAAAACGACAATAAATATCGTTCCCATACCACCAGATTGACAATAGGTGGAGTACTATTTTTGGTTGCAACCTCCCGAGATTTTCAAAAATTATAAATCATACAGGATGCCGAGAAAATTAAGATGAGAGAATTATAAATAATTCACAACCCATCTGTTCAGCGTGGTAAAAGTTCCAACAAGAAAGATTCCTTAGTACTCAACAAAAGAGTAAATGAATTAAAATGTATAAACATTTTAAATTTTTTTGCAACACGAAAATGCAGCAGCTGCATCATACTCTGGTTAAATCGGAGAGTGCAGGAAGAGTCTATACCGATTTCGGAGGTTTTTTCCTCCTCATCGGTAGTCTTATATTCTCTGCTCTCCGATTTTCCCAGGTATCATACTTTAGGCCTTTCCCAATTGCAAAGAACGAAATGCCACGGATGAACTAGAGCCATCTACCGATAGATGGCATAGTTCATCCGTGGCATTTCGTTCTTTGCACTTCGGAAAGGCCCAAAGTATGATACCTGGGGAAATCGGAGAGAAGAGGATATGGGACTAATGATGAGGAGGAAAAAACTCCGAAACCGGTATAGACTCTTCCTGCACTCTCCGATTTAACCAGAGTATTATGCAGCTGATGAATTTTCGTGTTTCAAAGAAATTGAAAATATTTATACATTTTAATTCATTTAGTCTTTTGTTGAGTACTAAGGAATCTTTCTTATTGGAACTTTTACCATGCTCAGCAGATGGGTTGTGAATTATTTAAAATTCTCTCATCTTATTTCCTCGGCAACCTGTATGATTTATAATTTTTGAAAATCTAGGGAGGTTGTAACCAAAGAAAGTATTCCACCTGTTGTCAATCTGGTGGTATGGGAACGATATTTATTGTCGTTTTCTGTGCTACTTCGATTGATAACTTACTTTTATCTTTTTTGTTTTCGCGATAAAAAGAATAAAGTTCAGTTAAAGAAAATACGGCGAGGCCAGAACTTTATCATATAATTATATATATTTTTAGATACGACAAAGAAATACTTAATTACTATTAAGAAACAAAAGATAAAAGTTATTAATATTAATTATGTAAGTAAGGATAATATAATAATTATAATTAAGTAAGTATAATGAGGCAGGTTCAAGAGAAATCGTTAGAATACAACAAACCGGCATATTTATGTTTCGTCGACCTTAAAAAGGCATTTGGTAGGGCCCAATTTATCCATTTATTGAACGCGAGAGAGGTACTTCTAGGAACAATTAAAACGATCGAAAATATCTACCAGAACAACACAGTGAGAGTAAAAGTAGATGAAGAACTAATTGATCCAATTGAAGCTGGCGATGGGATAAGGCAGGGAGAATCCCTGAGTCCTCTACTGTTCAACCTTATCATGGATGAAATAAAAAAAAAGCTAAGAACAAGAATGGATACCAAATGGGAGAAAAACAACTTAAAATAATCTGCTATGCAGACGACGGAATACTAATCTCTCCAAGTGAGGATGATTTACAACGTATGCTGCACTATTTTAATATATCCGCTAGAAAATGTAACATGTTAATATCCCCAAAAATGGCTAAATGCATGGTTATAACAGCAAATCTAATAAGGTGCAAATTAGAGCTAGAGGATCAAATAATAGAAAGAGTTATGTAGTTTAAATATCTAGGCATCACACTATCTAGCTAAGGAAATCTCGAAACCTAAGTGGAAGATCAGGTGAATAAAGCAAACAAAGCCGCTGACATAATATGGAGAAATAAAAATATTAGGTCTGGATCCCGCGTATGAAAAAAAGTTGATTAATAGCAAGCTGAAAATTTGTTAATAGCTTAAGGGTGTCTAGTCGGACAAATTTTGATATATGGGAACACTGGAATAGGGGAAGTTTTAATTGTGGAACACGTTAAAAATTTGAAACGGTCAGACCACGAAAACGGCACATGTATTTTGTCCGACAGAACAGACTTAAACTCTCCGAATAGAGATTAAACTCTCATGAAAAAAATCAGACTGCTATTTATCACCAAATGGGCGTTTTAATGGGTGGAACATGTAGAATATGTCAAATGACAGGAATTATGACAGGTGATGAATAGCAGTCTGATTTTTGCATGAGAGTTTAATCTCTGTTCGCAGAGTTTAAGTCTGTTCTGTCGGACAAAATAAATGTGCCGTTTTCGTGGTCTGACCCTTCCAAATGTTTAACCTGTTCCACAATTAAAACTGCCCCTGTTACAGTGTTCCCATATAACAAAGTTTATCCGACTAGACACCCTTAAGCTATTAACAAAGTTTCAGCTTGCTATTAATCAACTTTTTTTTCATACGCGGTATCCAGACCTATATTGGAAAAGAAGTGAAAGGCAGAATTTACAAAACAGTCATCAGACAAAAATGACATACGCGGCAGAAACACGACCTGATACATATAGAAAGGATATAAAGAATGCTAGAAACAGTAAAAATGAAAACACTTCGAAAAATCGATGGTAAGATACTATGGGATAGAGCTAAAAGTGCAGATATACGACAGAGATACAAGGTGGACAACATAATAACTGGCTGAAAAACAGAAGAGTAGAATGAAACGCCCACATAAGCCGAATGCCAACAAATAGAGTAGTAAGGACGGCGAGAGACGGTTCCCCAATAGGAAGACGATCAGTGGGGAGACCACGAAAACGATGGAATGTCACAGAGTCATGCCTTCACAAAAAGATGATGAAGAAGAAGAAGAAACAAAAGTAAATTTATCTTGTATATTTATCTATTAACGGTATAATTTATATTAGGTGAGGTTAGCAGTTGTCAACAACAAGTTGACCAAGGTATCCGCGAACGCACTTCTAATGCCTGGTTGCACCAACAGATCTTAAGTTCCAGATTAGCTAAGCTCTGCTTATAAATAGGGCCTCCTTGAGTATCATTTACGTTGCACCATAATTTTAGATTCTTACCTTATTATCAATTATATCTATTATTATATTATGGTATTCTTATTGTAATATATTATAATTATATTATTTTAATTCTTATGATATTCTCGACTTAAGCTTAAGATCTGTTGGTGCAACCGGGCATTAATGTTGTATTTTTATATCCACCAGGGAAAAGTTTGAAGAAACTAATGAAGTCAGAAGAGAAAGATGGGGATTTAGAAGACTCAGTAGATTTATAGATGACAGTGACAACTGTGTTTACATTATTTATACACTTTATAATAATTTAGCTTGCTATAACGTAAAAAAGTTAATTATATTTTTGCAACAATAACTGGTTAATCCAATATGGTAACTGTATTACCGTGTTGGCCTGTTTTCATTTATTTTATGAAATCCACACACAGCCCTATTTCAAAAACCAAGTCTTAATAGGATAAAAAATTGATTCGAGCGCCGATATTGCAAAACGGAATTTTGTAATTTAATTATAAATCCGCTATTCTAATTTGCACGCCAGTTATTCGAGTATGTGTTATCATTTTCCCATCTGATTACTGGAATCAGGACTATTTCTTTAATTTAACACTTTTTGACCTATAAGTCCTTACAATCTTCCAGGAGGAACCATCTGTTAAGGAAGGGGCAATGTTATGTTACCTCAAAAGTCGTTGACCCCAGTCTCCGCGCTAGCAGATGGCCAGAAAATATACTTGTGGTCAAAGGTACGACATGACTTTTCTTATAACTACCACATAAACAACTAGTTACCTGCTGTCTACAGTAGATTCATTCGAGATGGTTCGGTTTACCGGCCAAACAAAATGTTTAAATAATTCATAAAACGACTTGTCTACAAAAGGAGGATTCTCTATTTATTTCGGTAGTATATAACGGACAATTTGAATGCACGAGTTTAGTTTTTAATGTTACGCGCGTTGCAAATAAACTGTAATTATACATATAGAGACAAATTATGTGTTAGTTTAAGCATGTGTTTTAGTGTATTATAAATTATGGTACACATTAAATGACTTAAAAATAATCAGTATGTGTAATTAAAAGAACATAAATGAAGTGTTTTTATTTAAATGTAAGTGTTAAAATATAAATGAAGTAAATTTCGAGACATTTAGAACATTTAGACATCTAAAAGATCGACATTTAGAAGAACATCATAAATGCAGAGGTGATAGAGGAGGCTGTGTAAACATTATTTTTATACATTAATAATTATTCAATAATTTTTTCTAGATATGATGTAAGAAATTTAATTATATTTTTGCATCAATAACAACTTAAGAGGATCGGTACGTATTTTCGGCTGCAATGCTATTCAAATGGGGATTCATTTTTTTCGAATCCTGAGAAAACTAATAAATATTTTTGAAAAATTTAAACTCAGAATGAAAGACTACGTTATTAGCGAGGGCCGAAAGTCCCTGAGAACTTCTATAATGTTTATTTTAATAAGTTACAGGGGTGAAAAACTAAGAGAAAATTTAGTGTGATGTTTAATTTCAAATATATCATTCAAAATAAACTTTTTATTTATTCTAAGGGACTTTCGGCCCTCGGTAATAATTTAGTCCTTCATTCTGCGTTTAAATTTTTCAAAAATATTTATTGGTTTTTTCAGGATTTGAAAAAAATGAACACAATGCCGTGGTAATATTTTCCAAATCTATCTTTGTCTTACAACGCACTCAGCCGAATATAATATTGTCAGCATACTGTCAGTCAGACACTGACAATTAGTGACAATTTTAAATATTTGACATTGCATCGGGAATATGTTGAGTTATTGATTAAATATTATTGATATGTAGTGTATTTGATAAATAATGGATTTAAAACGTGAACTTAATAAAAAGTTATCTATTGTGTATTATTTGTGGAAGATCCAAGCAGAGAATACATCAGGATAATATATTCTGTGATCCAAGTATTTTGTTGTTAAAGATGTTCAAAATTGTAAGCGTTCCATAACAATATATTATTAAAAAATCACTTTAACACTTTTCCTCTTTTCTCGATTGAGTATTAGTCTTTGTTGTACAAATAAATTATTACAATCACTGAATACATAGTTAGTGAAAAAATTATCACATTTATTAACTGAATTAATAATTTGCAATTATAAAAATAACAGTTATCCAAGAAGATTCAAAACCCATCTCTTTAAATTAATGATGACATTTTCAAGTAGAATGACATTCTAGTAATGTTTACATAACCATACCAGTGTGAATTTTACTACACGTAATTTGCCGTGTAAAGACAGAAAAAGTAGGGATACACGTAAAATATTTGCGAATTATGTACCCATAGCCTTAATCCAATACGGTAACTCTATTACCGTGTTGGTGTTGGCCAGTTTTCATTTATTTTATCAAATCCACAGACAGCCCTATTTCAAATAACAAGTCTCAATAGGATAAAAAATTGATTCCAGTGCTGATATTGCAAAACGAAATTTTGTAATTTAATTACAAATCCGCTCTTCTAATTTTCACGCCAGTTATTCGAGTGTGCTTTAACATTTTTCCATCTGATTACTGAAATCTGGGTTATTTCTTTAATTTCACCCTTTTTGACCTATAAGTCCTTACAATCTTCCAGGACAAACCATCTGTTAAGGAAGGGGCAATGTTATGTTACCTCAAAAGTCGGTGACCCCAGTCTCCGCGCTAGAAGATGACCAGAAAATATACCTGCGGTCAAAGGTACGAGATGATTTTTCTTATAACTACCACATAAACAACTAGTTACCTGCTGTCTACGGTAGATTCATTCGAGATAATTCGGTTTACCGGCCAAACAAGATGTTTGGATAATTCATAACACGACTTGTCTACAAAAGGAAGATTCTCTATTTATTTCGGTAGTAAATAAGGGACAATTTGAATGCACGAGTTTAATTTTTAATGTTACGCGCGTGGCAAATAATCTGTAATAATTATACATATAGAGACAAATTATTTGTTAGTTTTAGTATATGTTTTAGTATATTATAATTTATGATACACATTAAATGACTTAAAAATAATTAGTACGTATAATTAAAAGAATATAAATTAAGTGTTTTTATTTAAATGTAAGTGTTAAAATATAAATGAAGTAAATTTCGAGAAAAGTAGAACATTTAGACATTTAAAAGATCGACATTTAGAAGAACATCATAAATTCTGAGGTGATAGAGGAGACTGTGTAAACGTTATTTATACAATTAATGAATAATTTTATCTAGCGATGATGTAAAAAATTTAATTATATTTTTCCATCAATAACTAGTTAATCCAGTACGGTAACTGTATTACCGTGTTGGCCTGTTTTCATTTATTTTATCAAATCCACAGACAGCCCTATTTCAAATAACAAGTCTCAATAGGATAAAAAAATGATTCGAGTGCTGATATTGCAAAACGGAATTTTGTAATTTAATTACAAATCCGCTCTTCTAATTTGCACGCCAGTTATTCGAGTATGTTTTAACATTTTCTCATCTGATTACTGGAATCTGGGTTATTTCTTTAATTTAACCCTTTTTACCTTATAATTACATTGCAGGCTGATGATTGGAAGTACTTTTAAAATCATATTATTATTGGTGGGAGCTAACAATATAAATTAATATTTTTAATTTCCGGCTTGTAATTTGTTGGCTTAATTAAAAAATAACAAATTGGATATGGCGAACAAAAAACGACAAAATGCGGCATTAATTAATTAACGCGGCTGTATTGTGCCTAAAAATATATAAAAGAATTGGTATCTACTATAGACAAGCAAAAATATAATATTACTGATGATGGATTTGTATAATACCTACAATATTTTCAGCAGTAATAACCATAGACGTATATATTATTATCATACACGGAGTGTCATGTTGAGCGAAATGACGACACAATCTTTTCTTTCGGGCTCAGTGCTGTTTCACTCTTACGCATAGTAAAGCTGCGACGCGACAGTAGTCCTCTCTTTCCGTGCCTATACCCCCACTCAGTTTCATGTTAATTTCTCGATACAATGTGCTAGAAAGAGATACCGCAAACCTGCCCAAGAGATCATGTCGTCAGGAAGCGCGGAGGGTAGGCTCAGTGTATGTTAATATACAGGTCATAAATTTACAGGTCAACAAAAATACAGGTCATAAATTTAATCACATAATCTAAGACCAAAAATAGTTTGATTGAACCTAACTTACCTTAGTACAAATGTGCATATAAAAAAGGTACAACCCTTTAAATTTGCAAAATGAAAATAGATTTTTTCCAATATATCGAAAACTATTAAGTATTTTTAATTGAAAATGGACATGCGGTGTTCTTATGGCAGTAGCATCTTAAGAAAAAATTATAGTAAAATTTGGACACCCCATAAAAATTGTATGGGGGTTTTGTTCTTTTAAACCCCCCCAAACTTTTGTGTACGTTCCAATTAAATTATTGTTGTCGTACCATTAGTTAAACGCAATGTTTTTAAAACCTTATTGGCTTCTAGTACTTTTTAGGAAAGTCAGTTTTTATTGAGATATTTTGAATATTTGTCAAATTCACCACATATTTGTATATGGTTAGTACGATTATGGAGACTTGGTAATAATATGAAAATGTATGTGTAATTTACATTTTTAGGTATATTTTGAACCATAAAAAAAACACATCTCGATAAACGGTGCCTTCTCGAAAAAATACAAAGAGGCAAAAAGTTTTAAAAATACTGTGTTTAACTAATGGTACCGCAGTAATATTTTAATTGGAACTTACACAAACATTTGGGGGGTTTAAAAGAACAAAACCCCCATAAAATTGTTATGTAAACATATTAAAAAATAAGCCTCAACTCAATAAAAACTGCCTTATCGAAAAAATGCTAGGAGGCAAAAAAGTTTTAAGAATATTGAATTTAAATAATGATACCACAATAATAATTTAATTGAGATAGACTAAAGCTTGGGGGGTTTAAGGGAACAAAACCCCCATACAACTTTTATGGGGTTCATAAATTTCACTATAATTTTTCTTTAAGATGTTCCTACCATAAAAATGCCACATGTCCATTTTCAATAAAAAATCTCTTACAATTTTCGATATATTCGAAAAAATCGATTTTCATTTTGTAACTTCAACTTTTTCAACTTTTTTTATGTGCATATTTTTGTACTAAAATAATATAGGTTCATTCGAACTATTTTTGATCCCAGAATATGTGATTTAATTTTTGACCTGTATTTTTGTTACACACTTCGATACGTCTATGGCAATTACAGGAGACCTCTAAAACTATCGATTTGTCTCCCGAGTGACACTTTGACAGTTTTAAATTTACGACCCGAAGGGGAGTGAAATAATGTCAAAGTGTCACGAGGGCAAAACAAGTCGATAAATTTTAATAGCTCGAGAGTAATTCGGTAATATTATTTCATGAACAAAACTGTCTTTTTAAATCATTTTAACTAATATTTTATTGATATCTTCACCTTAATATTTGATAAATCTGTTTCTTGGTGTCCTCTGTGACAAATTTTAAAACATTAATTGTCATTAATGTCACTCAATGTTCATTTTTACGTACTAACGAAGGGCATCTGACGTAATGCTTGACGACGGGAAATTATCAAAAATTATCTGTACTAATTACACGAGAGCTCTAAAATTATCGATTTGCATCCCGAGTGACAATTTAAATAGTTTTAATTTTACGACCCGAAGGGGAGTGACATTATGTCAGTGTCATGATGGCAAAACAAATAATTTTTAAGAGCCCGAGAGTAATCCGGTAAGATTATTTCATGAATTAAACTGTCTTTTTAAATCATTTTAACTAATCTTTTATTGATATCTTCACCTAAATATTTACTTAACCTGTTTCTTGGTGTCCTCTGTGACAAGTTGTAAAACATTAATTTTCATTAATGTCACTGACTGTATTTTTGCGTAGCAACGAAGGGCATCTGATAAACTAATTGACGACGGAAAATTATCGAAAAAAAAATACCGCTGTAATTTTTATTCTGTAGCTTTCTATTAGTCAGAATCTCTACAAATTAAAAAAATAATCATTAACATTTTCTTTACACATATTATCTATACGCTACGCAGGATTAGCTTCAACAATTTCTATTTTGGTCATTAATATTAATTCGTAACAGTCAAAACAAGTCAAACTTTTTAATATAATTTACTACTTAGTATGGTATAGTTAGACCCAAACCCAGACATCCAAAGTGAAAGTTATCCTCCAACACCAAATTGTTCTATATGGTCCACATAATGTTCAGAAAAAAGTTACATCATTTTGAGCGTCGGGTTTGGGGGGGGGGGGAGAGGGGGGAGAAATCTGCAAATTCGTAGTTTTTTAGGTTCTTCGTCAATATTTCTAAAACTAAGCGGTTTAGCATGAACAACCCTCTACACAAAATTGTTCTACATTAAATTTGAAATAAAAAAGTCCCTATGCATAACCCTTCTAAAATGAACGGTTCCAAAGTTAGTATAATTGGTCCAAAAAAGGCCTAACCCAGACATCCAAAGTAAAAGTTTTCCCTCAACACCAAATTGTTCTATATGGTCCACATATTGTTCAGTAAAAAGTAACACCATTTTGAACGTCCGGTTTGGGGGAGATGGGGGTGAAGTCGGTAAATTAGTAGTTTTTTTTAGGTTGCTCGTCAATATTTCTAAAACTATGATTTAGCGTAAGGAATGTTCTATAGAAAAATGTTCTACATAAAATTCAAAACAAAAAAGGTTCTATACATAATTGTTATAAAATCAATTGTTCCAGAGTTACGGAGGGTAAAAAGTGGAGGTTTTCGATACTTTTTATATTTACCGATTTCTCCCCCCTCTCGCCCCCAAACCCGACGCTCAAAATGGTGTGACTTTTTTCTGAACATTATGTGGACCATATAGAACAATTTGGTGTTGGAGGATAACTTTCACTTTGGATGTCTGGGTTTTTGGTATAGTTATATCATAAATATTGCTCAAAAATATAAAAAGTATCGAAAACCTCGATATCTCACCCTCCGTAACTCTGGAACCGTTGATTTTATAACAATTATGTATAAAACATTTTCTGTTTTAAATTTCATGTAGAACATTTTTGTGTATACATGAACATGAACATTGTTTACTCTAAAGCATAGTTTTAGAAATATTGACGAAAAACGTAAAAAAACTACTAATTTACCGGCTTCTCTCCCATCTCCCTCTCAAACCGGACGCTCAAAATGGTGTAACTTTTTACTGAACAATATGTGGACCATATAGAACATTTTGGTGTTAGAGGAAAACTTTTACTTTGGATGTTTGGGTTAGGCCTTTTTTGGACCAATTGTACTATACTACCTCCGTAACTTTGGAACCATTCATTTTAGAAAGATTATGCATAGGGCCTTTTTTATTTCAAATTTAATGTAGAAAAATTTTGTATAAAAGGTTGTTCATGCTAAACCGCATAGTTTTAGAAATATTGGCGAAAAACTTAAAATACTACGAATTTACCGATTTCTCCCCCCTCTCCCCCCCCCAAACCCGACGCTCAAAATGGTGTGACTTTTTTCTGGACATTGTGTGGACCATATATGACAATTTAGTGTTGAAGGATAACTTTCACTTTGGATATCTGGGTTATGCCATCTTTTGGATCAACTATACTCTACTATACTAACTCGAACTCTGATTGTAGATCTGTGAATACAAATTCCAAAATAGTCTGGTCAATTGGCTATGCCAAGGCCATAAAAAAAATAATAATTCCATTCAAATTTTTTTACCGTTTTTCACCTGATTTTTTTTTACTTCCTCTTCTCCTTTTGTCAGGAACTTGAACACAGCAATTATTTACAGTGATTAAATTCAGCTGTTTGGAGAAGTCTTAGTTTGCTAGCTAGATCTTGTTGAATAATCGTCTAATAATCAGTTCAGACTAACGCCTGACAGCACCTGGTAAGATGTTGGCAGGCTTTGTGGGCTAAACATCCATACGGAATTTCTTGATTGAACCTGAGGGTCATAGACGATATATTTCAAGTATCTTTTAGTTGGAATAACCTAATTCTGAATGGCAAGTAGGAAACTCACTTTCTCCGAAAAACTTTCCTAATGTCAACCAATATAATTAGACGCTGTATTGCTGATAAATTCTTGGCTATTTATACTGAGGAGTTGGCCATGTAAAAATCATTTTTCATTAGGTAGGTTCTCTGAGTAAGATATGATGGTATTTCGCGCCGATTAGAAATACCGACATTAAGCCGTGTGAAGTAGGCACCTCTAAATACGATTTTTTCAAAAAAAAAATTATTTTTTAATTGTCCATCAAATATCCACTCTTGTCCAGCAAAAATTTTTTTGTCCACCTTTTTTTTATGAGATGCTAAAAAAACGTGA
The DNA here is from genome assembly GCF_917563875.1 of Diabrotica virgifera virgifera. Taxonomy (NCBI): domain Eukaryota; kingdom Metazoa; phylum Arthropoda; class Insecta; order Coleoptera; family Chrysomelidae; genus Diabrotica; species Diabrotica virgifera. The sequence goes on along the minus strand of NC_065445.1, from coordinate 59,872,698 downwards.
AATAAGGCCCAACACCCCGAAGTCAAAAAAACGTCGTAAAAACTGATACGTTTGATTGTCCAACTATTGTCCACACTTGTCCAGGCATTTTTTTTAATTGTCCACCTTTTATTTATTTAAATTAGCAATAATTATCGTTTGTTAGTAAAAATGCCATAAAATAAGAATTTTTGGAAATTTTTTTTCACGTTCGATTGTCCGTTGAATGTCCACACTTAACCAGCAAAAATTTTTTTTTGCCCACCTTTTGTTTACGAGATACTAAAAAAACGTGAAATAATGCCCAACACGCCGAAGTCAAAGAAAGTCGTAAAAACTGATACGTTTGATTGTCCAACTGTTGTCCACATTTGTCCAGGCATTTTTTTAATTGTCCACCTTTTGTTTATTTAAATTAGCAATAATTATTGTTTGTTAGCAAAAATGCCAAAAAATGAGAATTTTTGGATTTTTTTTACGTTTGATTATCCGTCGAATGTCCACTCTTGTCCAGCAAATTTTTTTTTTCTAGATTTCCTGATTTTTTTCTAGTTTGAATAAATCAGTTGATTGAGTGGTAACATAAATTAAATAGTTGTTTAAAAAAATTATTTTTGTAATAAAAGTTAATTTTTTTAAATCTATGGTTCACTTTACCAAACTCTTAATTATTCATAGTCAAATTTTATTTTTTTATAAAAAATTAAATAATCGTGTGGGGAAAAAAATTAATATGCCATTTTAATTGCCTATTTGTCTAATTTGTAAAATTCATATTAGTGTTTTCAAAAAATGTATACAGGGTGAAATTGTTTCTAAGACCCAAACGAACTAATTTTTTAAAGCCGGACCTGATTTTTTTCTAGTTTGAATAAATCAGTTGATTAGGTGGTAATAGTGTAACGATTGACCAAAATAAGAGACACATCGATCCGACCGTTCAAAAATTATGACGAATACAAATTTCTGTCAAAATGCGAAACTCGCCCTGTATATTATTAGACAATGGGAGCAGACACTTTTTAATGGTCATTTGTTATTACCTATAGGGGCCTCTATACGAGCTAGGAGTATGTACAGTTTCTCATGACTCACCCTGTATATTTTAGAAAATGAATTGAACACTTTTTCAAATAATTATAACTGATGAGCAAGTTGCCTGTTCATAGCTTTTACGCTATGATCGCAACTGCGATCAACAAAAAAAAAAAAAAAGAAAAATAGAAAGTGTACAAATAAAAAAATGCCAAAATATGTCTAGACATCAGTTGGACAGTCAAATCTATTAGTTTTTACGACCTTTTTTCAAAGTCCAGGTGCTTGGCCTTATTATGGGTCAAATATATGTATCATTTTCTAATTATCTCTTAGGCTAAAAATGGACAACGAAAATAATTGTCTTGCTAAGCAATAGTAAAAGTTAAAAACATCAAACAAACAATAATATATTTCTTTACTAGTGTGGAAAAGTTTTTTTAAACGAATCTAAGGGTTGCCATTCGAGCCGAAGGCGAGCATTGTGATCAGATGAGTTAAAAAAACTGTTCCACACTAGTTAAGAACGATATTTTGTTCAACAATGTGTGAAAATGCGAATATTGCATCGCTCGAGCGTGTAGAAAAGTAACCTTTCCTACACGGCGTTGAATAAAAATATCTTTTTTTGGAATTCGCATTCATGATCCATTGTTGCTACCAAACTAAAGAATATTGCTGAGAAAAAACCAATGTTTCACAAGTAATGAAAATGTCTGAACACGAATGGACAACTATTGGACAATCTAAAGCTTTTAGTCCTGACAACTTTTTCTCGAATTCGGAAACTTGTACTTCTTCTCTGTCCAAAAAATTTTTTTCAACTATTTTTTTCAAAAAAGGTGGACAAAAAAAATTTTGTTGGACAAGGGTGGACATTCGACGGACAATCAAACGTGAAAAAAAATTTCCAAAATTTTATCATTTTTGGCATTTTACTAACAAACAATAATTATTGCTAATTTAAATAAACAAAAGGTGGACAATTAAAAAAAAATGCCTGGACAAGTGTGGACAACAGTTGGACAATCAAACGTATCAGTTTTTACGACGTTTTTTTGACTTCGGGGTGTTGGGCCTTATTTCACGTTTTTTTTAGTATCTCGTAAACAAAAGGTGGACAAAAAAATTTTTGCTGGACAATGGTGGACATTCGACGGACAATCAAATAAAAAATAATTTTTTTTTTGAAAAAACCGTATTTAGAGGTGCCAACTTCACACGGCTGCGACATTAACTTATATTAAAAAAAACTCCAAAACTTCTTTAACCTAAAGTTTTGAACTCGTTCTTCTACTCTGAAGAATATTTTCAGTTATGGAATAGTGTTCAAGACTCCGAATATTTGATAATGTTTGAGTAACGCGAAATGAATGTGTAAGGAAAGTGATATCTAGCTCAACGCGTCAGGTAGAAAGATAACTATGATAAATAATAACTTAGTTAAATACACATAACTGTTAGATAGGATAAGAATTAAGCGATTTTGCTCAACTCACCAAATCGACGGGGTTTGGAAGAATTCGAAATATGTTCAGCGCACCTACTCCGATGCTTAGTTATGCCCCGTTCATTACACAGAGAATGCGCTAATGGATTTCTGTTCTGTCTTTTAAGGCTATTCAAAGGCTCCCTGTCAGAGAAAATAAGTATCAACAACAGTGTAGTACGACAGGGATGTATTCCTTCTCGAATGTTATCCAATTTATTTTATAAATATATACTGTTTACGATACAGCCATAAGAGCCAACATTTTGGAAGACAGAACAAAAGACATACAGAAACTTTTAAAAAAGTTGGTTTGTATGACGCGCGGTTTAACAATATCAGGAAAATAAAAATGATGGTACTTTCAAAAAAGTTAACAAAAGTTGTGGACAGTTAGTTATCAATAAACAGTTTATTAAGCAAATTTGTTGGTACAAATATCTTGAAACTGTTGTCAACAAGACAAAACAATATTCAAATAAATTCGTTCACGGATTAAACAGGCACGAGCTGCTTTCGTCTAATTGAAAAAAACTGCAGACAGCACCGTATCTTTCTGACTCTATAACTCTATGGTAAGAGTCCTTAGAGTATTACGGACGGATAAAGTCACAAATTGGACAGTGTTGAATACATTGAATATTAAGGCCACGTGTCTAGGGACTTGGATAAGGTAGATAAAATATGAGTTCCCTATACCTTAAGCTTTTGTAGCATAGCATTCTTCTGCAATGAAATATAGTTGGACGAAAAGAGGTGAAACTTAAAAGAATTTCTTGCCTGCGAAACCTTCGTTAATAGTTCGGAATTAATGAGTCAGTTAGCAAGCTCCACAAGACCCGGTGAATGCAAGAAAAAAATGATAAATATAGAGGATTTCTTTGGTCTGCAGATCTCAGGGACGTGTGATAACCTCGGGTAATAAATTTCAGTCAAACACAAGATTCGTTTTTGTAAAGAAATTTATTTTGATCTAAACATACAAAAAAATAGAAGTATATTTAAATAATTATTAACTTCGTTATTTAATATAATTATGTGGTACATATAGGGCTTTCGTAAACGTGAGAAGGTTAGTGTGACGATATTCGATATATGTGTAATAGACCGACGATTGATATAATTAATTAGGAATCGAATTCATTTCTCAACGTAAAATAAATGTATAAGGAAGGAGATATCTGGCTTAACGCGTCAGATGGAAAGACAATGACAACTATGTCCAACACGCGTAGTAGTTGGATAGTATAGGGAGTCATCGATTTCGTTCACCTAACCAAATCAACGCGGTTTGGAAGGATTTGGAAAACGTTCAGTGCACCTATTCCGATTGTTAGTTATCCTCAATTCAACACACAGAATGAGCTAATGGATTTCTGTTCGATATTTTATACTATTAGAGACGGTAGAAGAACATAAGCATATTCTAGATGATTAAAGTAAATTATCGTCCCAATATGTATGCGTTAACTGATTGTGTTTGACGTAAAAACCGATTTGTTGAGAAAATAATGGGATTTTGTAAAATAGTTTGTTGAAATTACTACATAATGTGTTTTAAAGATTTGACGGTATAGTAAAAATTTGTCCAGGTATTATTCTGTTAACGAATGTTTCATACGGATGATTTGTTATAACGTATTAAACTCACAAAGTTGATGCCAAATGAAGAACAGCGTATGTATATTCGGATATTTCGGTTTTGTGTTATTGCCGGATTTAAGCCATGATATCTTCATTTAACAAATTCATCTGCAATTAATTGATAGACAGCAAACACAATAGGTACAATTTGTATAAAGTAATGCCTGGCATTTACAGTAATGCTACAACTTGAAGGCTTCCTGTCAGAGAAAATAAGTATCCACAGGAATATAGTACGACAGAGATGTATTCGCTCTCCATTGCTATCCAATTGATTCTATAAATTAGGGATGGGAGAAACCTACCGGTTATAACCTAAAACCGGTTTTTGTCTTCTGCAATAACTGGTTTTCCCGGTTGTTTTTTGTCACGGTTATAACCGGTTTTTTATTTTTAAAGTAATAGGTGAAAAACCGGGTAAGTGGAAAAAATACTGAATTCAGAGAAAAAATGTGAAAATTTTTCGCCCACCGCGCAAAAATGAGAATTTTAAGCTGACTGAAACCGATTTCACAACACTCATGACTGATTACTATACTGATATGGACTGATATCCATTCAAATGGAGTATCGCAAACTGAAGCGCAATGTAAATGTAACCTATTAGGTATTGGCTGTGAATAAAAGAACCGAACACCGGTTTTTGAAACAACCGGTTTTTTGACCGGTTATAATCGGTAGGTTCAACAGTAGGTAAAAAAACCGGTATAACCGAAAACCGGTGTTTTGTCAACAACCGCCATCCCTACTCTAAATAGTTACATATTTTATATATTCCGTGAAGCACTGGAGTTTAAATAGCGATAAATATAATCCTTCTCCGTAACATCAGATATGTTGACGATACAGCCATAATAGCTAACTTTTTGGGAAAGTTGGTTATAGTGCAGTCATTGAAGCTATTCGCCTCCGATTTCTATTTTCATGAAAATTGGTAAGTAGTTAGAGGATACCTCAAGGAACAAAAGTGACATAATGACAACTTGCGCTTTTACCCTGGGGTGGAAGCTGCCTCTTCTCGGGGTAAACATTATTTAATTAAAAATAATACTATACGTCCATAGAGGGATAAATTCTAAGAAAAGAAGGTAATAGCATCAAAATTAAGCAAGTTATGATGAAAATAAGACAACCCTTTCGATTTTTTTAGGAAAAAGTGAAAAATAAAGCATATGCCATCTCCACAAAAATTATAATTTATAGTAATCCTTACAAAAATATATTTATATGGGCATAAGTAATTATTTCAACAATTTTGACCGAATTAAAATGCATATGTTTGAAAAAAAGGTATAATAATTTATAAAAATCAGAATTTTTAAAATTATCGTAATTTTCAAATTCTTTTGATAATAACTCCAAAAATACCTAATACACGTAAAAAATGATATATAACTAAATTTTTGTTTTTTCCATGCCAAATATTCTACCTGTTTTACTATTTCTTAGGGTAAAAGTAACCGAGATAGAAACGTTTAAAGCCTAAATTTTGCTGCCAGTACCATGTAAACGGGGCCAATTAACCTTCTATTTTTAAAAAAGTAAACAGCTTAAAAGATTAAATTTAACGCGTTTTAATAGACCTTGGAATTAGCTTACAAATCGTTTTTAGGTGAACTTGCTATCGTAAAAATGGTCGAAGTAATTAAAAAAAAAAAACACAATAACATTTTTGGAAAGATAAGTTTTGACCAATTCTTGGAGCATAAATTTTAATGCTATCGACTCGTTCGGTAGCTCGTTTGATAAAATTTTTAAGTACTTTGACAAATGTTTAATAAGTTTATGTTATAAAATGCATAATTTTCCCGTTTTATTTAAGCTTGAATACTTAGATTTGTGTAGTCGCCGAAGAAAATATACATTCGATTACCTATAACTCACTTTGAGTTAACACTAAAAGGTTTTTCTAGTAAGAAGTTTATTTCATTATTAGCTTCAATTTTGGTAATCATAATTTTTTTGTAGAAACTTATAGTTTTTGAGTTATTTGTGAAATGCATTTTTCTCACGAAAAATTAAAATCTTGGATCTTTAATAACTCAAAAAGTTTTGATTTATTTTAACAACTTTATATAATATATTTTGCTTAGAATTTGTACCTCTATCGAATTATGGGGTTATTTTTAATAAGGTAATTTTCACTCCCGAGAAGGGGTGGCATCCACCCCCAGTGTAGAAGCGCAAGTTGGCACCATGTCACCTTTGTTCTTTGAGGTATCCTCTAACCAGTCACCAATTTTCATGGTGGCTGAGGTTCAACGAAATCTGAGGTAATAGCTCACATCCACCTTCAGTACCTGCACTATTATTAAGACGCTTGGTTTAAGTATCAATATTAATAAAACAAAACTGATAATCGTTTAAAAAAAATTAATAACAATTCTTAATTCAGGTCAATGGCGTTCTTAATATATAGGTCATTGAGGGGTTTCTTGGTACATATATCTTAAAATTATTGTCAACGAGACTAAGAGACATTCAGAAAAAAATTGTACAGGCATTGAAAAAGGACGAGCTGCGTTTGTAGAAATGAAAAAACGGTAGACATTTATCTTTTCATTGCACTTATTTTTTATAATTCTCAATCATAATAGAAGATGTGATCTTTTTACCATAAAGCAGGCCGCGCACTGAATCGGCATAGAGCGATCGGCTCGGCCAAGAGCAATAGGCAGAGTTTGCTATATGTACATGGAAATAAATGAGCCACCGCCCACCGCCTAAGAACGCTCGACTGTCGAACGTTCTTAGGCGGTGTGCGGTGGCTTATTTATTTCCATGTATAGCAAAATCTGCCGATTGCTCTTAGCCGAGCCGATCGCTCTATGCCGATTCAGTGCGTGGCCTGCTTTGTTCTATACGGTGTAGAAAGCTGAACACTAAATAAGGAACTACTTATAAAAATATAGTCCTTTGAAAGTTGTGACTACAGAATAGTTTTCAGAGTGTCCTGGATAGCTAGATTCACAAATCAGGCAGTACTGGAAGGACCGAATATTGAACCTAAAATTTTAACTACAAAGAAGATAAAAACTTTCTGAGTTTCTTCGCCACCTCTCTAAAGACACAATATATGAGTTACTGCAACTTATAATGTAAGGACAGAGAAATAGCCACCCAAAAGATGGACTGATGACATAAAGAGGATTTGTACCAACTGGATGGCAGTAGCGCAAGATAAATCTGAATGGAAGTTTTTCGAGGTGGCCTATGTTCAGCAGTGGACGACTATGGCCTTATAATGATAATGTAAGGAAAGATAGATGGATACAGAAGCGTGGGACTTAGAAAAAGTTCTTGCCTTCGAAACCTTCATGAATAGGTCAGAATGAATGGGTCAATTAACTAGCTACACCGGACCCAGTGAAGTCAAGAAAAAGTAGGACTAAAATTACCTATAAAAATCAACGGACTGCTTTCATTTTCTGCAAAACCTATTGTTATAATCTCGGGTAATAAATTTCAGTCAGAGACAAGATTTGTTTTTGTTAAGACATTTACTTAGATCTAAACAAAGACATATCTGGCTCATCGCGTCAGACAGAAAGATAATAGAAACTATGTTCAACATACATACTTCTTGTTGGATAGGATAGGGATTTGTCGATTTCGCTCAACACACCAAATCGGCGAGGCTCTGAAGGATTCGGAATACGCTCAGCACACCTATTTCGATGGTTAGTTATTCTTCGTTCAACACGCATAATGAGATAATGGATTTATGATCGGTCTTTTGTACTGTCAGATACGGTATAAGATCATAGGCGTATTCTAGATAATGAAAGTATATTCTCGTCACAATATGTTAACTCAGTGTGGTCCAACCTTTTAGACGTTGCGGGCTGTATTAAATTTGAAATTATTATGAAGGGCCAGAGAACTCGACTCGTTCAAAAAAGTTTATTTTGAAAAATAATATACAAACGAAATATTATTTACAAGTATTTTATTATGGTTTACAATTTACATGTTATGTTTAAAATTAAACATAAAATAAAAAATCAATGGGATATTTGAGGCAAGGGTTTATCCTCTACTAACTTTTGCACATCTATATCTAAGCTAGTCTTAGTGAGTCTAATACACGCTTCCAGAGAATCGTTTTCCAGGTGGTTACGTGTTTTAGATTTAATATGCTTCAAAGCAGAAAATGTACTTTCACATATGTATACGTACTACCAAACATTGAATATAGTTTCAACGCAAAGTTACGAAGTTTAGGACAACGATCCTTGGAGACTAACTTACGAAAGGTACTAATGTCTTCATTTTTCTTTTCTTGAAAAAACGAATCGGACTGTAGTTCGCACAGCTCTAATTGGTATTCTGCTGATTGGTTCTGGATGTTGACTCCCATTGGATTGTTAAAAAGCTCAATATCGGGTTTTAGTGCATCAAATACCGAAAACCTTTCATCGAATTCTCTTTTTATTTCTGTAAGAACTTTTGCAAACCTCGAGAAATCGACCATGGTTTCTTCTTGATTTATTTCAAAACACGCAGGAAAATGTGTAAGGTCGTTTATTTTCATGCAGTTCTCGAGAAGATCAAGTTTTTTGCGAAATGTCTCAATTCGATCACAAATCAGGCAGTACTGGAAGGACCGAATATTGAACCTAAAATTTTAACTACAAAGAAGATAAAAACTTTCTGAGTTTCCTCGCCACCTCTCTAAAGACACAATATATGAGTTACTGCAACTTATAATGTAAGGACAGAGAAATAGCCACCCAAAAGATGGACTGACGACATAAAGAGGATTTGTACCAACTGGATGGCAGCAGCGCAAGATAAATCTGAATGGAAGTTTTTCGAGGAGGCCTATGTTCAGCAGTGGACGACTATGGCCTTATAATGATAATGTAAGGAAGGATAGATGGATACAGAAGCGTGGGACTTAGAAAAAGTTCTTGCCTCCGAAACCTTCATGAATAGGTCAGAATGAATGGGTCAATTAACTAGCTACACAGGACCCAGTGAAGTCAAGAAAAAGTAGGACTAAAATTACCTATAAATATCAACGGACTGCTTTCGTTTTCTGCAGAACCTATTGTTACAATCTCGGGTAATAAATTTCAGTCAGAGACAAGATTTGTTTTTGTTAAGACATTTACTTAGATCTAAACAAAGACATATATGGCTCATCGCGTCAGACGGAAAGATAATGGAAACTATGTTCAACGTAGTGTTCTTGTTGGATAGGATAGGAATTTGTCGATTTCGCTCAACACACCAAATCGACGGGCTCCGAAGGATTCGGAATACGCTCAGCACACCTATTTTGATGATTAGTTATTCTCCGTTCAACACGCATAATGAGTTAATGGATTTAGGTTCGGTTTTTTGTACTGTCAGATACGGTATAAGATCATAGGCGTATTCTAGATAATGAAAGTATATACTCATCACAATATGTTAACTCAGTGTGGTCCAACCTTTTAGACGTTGCGGGCTGTATTAAATTTGAAATTATTATGAAGGTCCAGAGAACTCGACTGGTTCAAAAAAGTTTATTTTAAAAAATAATATACAAACGAAATATTATTTACAATTATTTTATTATGGTTTACAATTTACACGTTACGTTTAAAATTAAACATAAAATAAAAAATCAATGGGATATTTGAGGCAAGGGTTTATCCTCTACTAACGTTTGCACATCTATATCTAAGCTAGTCTTAGTGAGTCTAATACACGCTTCCAGAGAATCGTTTTCCAGGTGGTTACGTGTTTTAGATTTAATATGCTTCAAAGCAGAAAATGTACTTTCACATATGTATACGTACTACCAAACATTGAATATAGTTTCAACGCAAAGTTACGAAGTTTAGGACAACGATCCTTTGAGACTAACTTCCAAAAGGTACTAATGTCTTCATTTTTCTTTGCTTGAAAAAACGAATCGGACTGTAGTTCGCACAGCTCTAATTGGTATTCTGCTGATTGGTTCTGGATGTTGACTCCCATTGGATTGTTAAAAAGCTCAACATCGGGTTTTAGTGCATCAAATTCCGAAAACCTTTCATCGAATTCTCTTTTTATTTCTGTAAGAACTTTGGCAAACCTCGAGAAATCGACCATGGTTTCTTCTTGATTTATTTCGAAACACGCAGGAAAATGTGTAAGGTCGTTTATTTTCATGCAGTTCTCGAGAAGATCAAGTATTTTGCGAAATGTCTCAATTTGACCAACCAACTGTGATACTGTCTTATTTTTACCCTGGAGTTGTAGGTTTAATGTGTTCAAGTGAGCGGTAGTGTCTGTTAGAAATGCCAGTTCACGAAGAAATGTTTTGTTCTTAAGCTTTGTTATAAATACGTCCGTGCTAATAACAATTTTCGTTTCAAAAAACAGTAAGATCTCTTTTCTTTAAGAAAAAAATTTCTAATGCATTTACCTGCACTCAACCAGTGTATCTCTGAATGTAGGGGCACGTTCTTATATTCAGTATTTAATTCCTCCAAGAATGAGATGAATTTTCGGTGTCGCTGAGCTCTGTTTCTTCATCTTGAGCTGTTTACTCTCTGCACTACAGTTTTCATAGTAACGCTGATTTTAATTATCTTTCCGTAGAGAGCCTCTTGATGGATAATGCAATGAAACATAACATAGTTAACACCATTTTCCCGCAAAAGTCCATCCAATCCCGTTATGCGTCCCGTCATTGCTTTCGCTCCGTCGGTGCAAACGCAAGAGCACTTTTGAAAACCGCCTATATTTTTCACAGGGTCACTAACTGCTTCAAATATATTTATACCCTTGGTCCCGTCTTCCATGTGGTGCAGTTTTAGAAGTTCCTCAGTCACACAAAAATCTTCACTGATGCATCTAATAAAATTTAATAGCTGCTTTTTGTCAGAAGTATCAACAGATTCGTCTAGGGCTAAGGAGTAGTACAAACAATCACAAACTGATGATTGAACAGCTGTCGGTTTTGTAAATGGAGATTTTTGTTCATTCAATTTAAAACAAAATAATCATTTCGTTTTGATTCAATTCGAGTCTCTTGCCATCCCCTGACACCTGGTGTTTCGGAATCTATCCCTTGTCAAAGAGGCTTTACAATCAATTTTAATATCTGCAGTTATTTTTCGTTTCATTATGGTGCAATTCAGTCTTCTTGTAAAGCCTCTTTGACAAGGGATACATTCCGAAACACCAGGTGTCAGGGGATGGCAAGAGACTCGAATTGAATAAAAACGAAACGATTATTTTGTTTTTTGTTATACCTTACTCGGTTTAAGAGTACAAATGACCACGCTTCATTAACCTTTAACTACCCGCGCATCAAGTTATAACATAACTACACTCGTGGCGTACTTTATACGCCACAAGAAAATACACTTAAAAACAGCGAATTTGTTTATTTTTTTTGAAAATATATACTTAGTTGTTGGTTATAGACCTTATTCGGCATCAGTGAATCCTTTGAGTTCCTTCTCAGTAAGCCAATTGCGATTTAGAACTGGAATATGATTCCATGATAAATAAAAATACGAAAAACTTTTTTATAAATGTGATTTTTTACAAGGAATAAGTATTGTTTATAAAGAAAAGTATATTTTTTGCCATAATGACTAAAAAACAATTGAAAGATGTACTTATATTACTACTTATATTACAATAATCGTGCCGTATATTGTCCAGCACCGGAAACAACAAATAATAAACAGTAAACTACGATCTTCCCAGAACGCCGATTATAACCACACTAAAACCAATTGTAAAGCACATTCCAGTGATAGGTTAGAGAGATAAACAAGATCAAAAATTAAATTTTTAAATATATTTGCAGTAGAATTCTTATATTTGGCGTACAAAATACGCCCACGCGTGTAGTTAAAGGTTAAAGTAATCTGCGATGCATTATTGGAGTGTTCACCTAGCGGCGCCGCTTGGTACTACTGTATCTCGGTTAACAGATTACTGACTCGTGGTCGAAATTATTTTTCATTCATTTCGTCATTCAATTTAGTTTTAAGTTCTTTTACAAGAGTATGCGAGCTTCACCTTGATATTTGTCGTATGTATTTTGTTTTGTGCTGGGTTTCATAATGCCTACTAATATTGTATTCTTTTGATATCGCGAGTACTTGACAACAAATAATGCACTGAGGTTTGCCTTTTAATTCGATGAAGAAATATTGATTTTCCCATTTTCCTTGGAACGTACTATTCCCTTCGAAAATTTTGCGTTTTTTGGCACTACTCATTCTGAATTTAACATTAAATTTAATCGCCACTGTTAATTCAACACGACACGTGCAGCTATCTGAAGCTAACTGCCGGCTCATCGGGAGTGGGTGTGAAAGGTTAACTTTTTTCTTAAGATTACGGTAAGTTAGACAGGGTTGGAACAGGTAAAGTTATCAATGGCAATATTTTTGAAATGTGTTTGCGGGGGCTGCAGGGTAACGAGCATCGGGCCGCATGCGGCCCGCGTGCCTGCGGTTGGACCACACTGTGTTAACTGATTCTGTTTGTAAAATCCCATTTTTCAAAAAAAAATGGACTCATTGTATTCTGTAAAATAGTTGGTAGAAATTATTATTGTGTTTTAAAGATTTGACGCTATAGTGAAGATTTGTCGAGGTATTATTCTGTTAACAAATGTTTCATACGGATGATTTGTTATAACGTATTAAACTCACAGAGTTGATGCCAAATGAACAACAGCGTGTATTCGGATATTCCGTTATTGTGTTATTACCGGTTTTAAACCATGATAATCTTTTTCTCATGATCATCTTTCAGTGCGTCACAGTTTTTCGATTTCTCTCTAACGCATTAAATTGTATGTGACAGAAAAAAAGGCACGTCTGGGAATACTTCGGTAATTATTCTAGTTCGGTGATTATTCTAGTTGTCGATAGATGGCGCCATAATCAAAAAAGAATTATTTATTAAATAAAATAATAATATTATCAATATAATCTGTACAATTTATAAGACTATACAAATGAAAGAAAATACCATTTTATAAATGCAATAGACACAATTGATTTGGTTTTATTCCAAATTGAAAATAAAATTTGACAACTGTCAGATTTAACTAAAATGTCACGTTAGAATAAATGTCATAAATGTGTATTATCACGGACTTACCTTTTTTTCTATAATTTGTGACGCACTGAAAAATGTTCATGAAAAGGAGAATAGACTTAAACCATCCAGACTTATATGCTGAAAAGCTTGTGACAAATCTAACTTGGTGAACTCCCTGCCTCCTTGAAGCTTTGCAAACAATTCTTCTATTCTTGGCATATAGTGCTGATCGATCTCTATTTTAGGGTTGACTGTTACTTTGAAGTCACCGCAGATCCTAATTTGCCCATTTTTCTTGAATACCGGTACTATCGGTGTAGTAGTCTAAGAGCTGGGAGCGGATTTTGTGCGTGATAAGTAATATGGAAAAACTATATGGGGATATGTTGAACTAGTTGTGTACATTACTTTCCCCAACGGCCGGAAACCAGAGTGGGGGTCGAGGGTAGATATAAGGGACCAACGTCGCGGTTTTTATTATTTTTTTTTCTGACGCTCATGATCTCGATCCTGCACCAAAATTTGGGAATGACTAGTTCATGACGTAACTAAGTAAAATCTCTAAGGGCGAACGCTGCGTGTCCGATAAAGGAGTGGGGGCAGGGGTGAATATATAAATTATACGTGGTTTTTTGTGACTTTCGTGATCGAGATAGCGCCCCAAAATTTGGGAATAAGTAGATTATGGCATAACTAAGTAAAATCTCCAGAGACGGAACGCTGTGTGGGGAACAAATGGGTGGGGGCAGAGGTGAATATAAAAATTATAAAGGGTTTTTTTGTGACGTTCTTGATCGAGATAGTACACCAAAATTTGGCAATAAGTAGATCATGACAAAACTAACTAAAATCTCCAGAGGCGGAACGCTGCTTGAGTATAAAGGAGTGGTGGATAGGGTTGAATATACAAATATAGGGTTTTTTGTGACCTTCGTTAACGAGATAGTGTACCAAAATTTGGGAATAAGTAGATCATAAAAGAACTAAATAAAATCTCCAGAGGCGGACAAGGGTGAATACGCAAAATTTGTGGGTTATGCTCGTCATCGAGAATATGTCCATAATTTGCACAATTGATTCATTCTAGAATCAAAATCCAAAAGGGCCGACAGCTAGGTGGGGTCAGCTAGCGTTGTTAAAAATGGTGTCACAATATTTTCATAAGAAATGTAGAGAAAAAATTAAAATTTCTTATATTTTTAAAAAAAATTTTATAACATTGATTTATGCAAATAATTATAATCATTTTTCTCGAAATTTTTGCGGACATATTCTCGACGACGATCATCACCCAAAAGCTTCGCATATTGACCCCTGCCCGCCACCCTTTGTTCCACCACGCACCATTACGTCCCTAGAGATTTTGCTAAGTTACGTCTTATTCCCAAATTTTGGTGTACTTGTGTACTATCTCGATCACGAACGTCACAAAAACCTCTTATAATTTTTGTATACACCCCTGCCCTTACCCCTTTGTTCCCCACATAGCGTTCCGCCCCTAGAGATTTTGTTTAGTTACGTCATGACCTATTTATTCCCAAATGTTGGTGCACTATCTCCATCACGAACGTCACAAAAAACACCTTATAATTCATATATTCACCCCTGCCTCCACCCCGTCTTCGGCCACGCAGCGTTCCGCCCTCGAGATTTTAATTAGCTACGTCATGACCTACTTATTCCCAAATTATGGTGCACTCTCTCGATTATGAGCGTCAGAAAAAAATAATAAAAACCGCGATTTGGCCCCCTATAACTACCCTCGTCCCCCACTGTGGTTTCCGGCTTTGTGGATTTTATTTAGTTAGGTCATGGTCTACTTATTCCCAAATTTTGGTGCACTATCTCTATCAGGAACGTCACAAAATCCCCTTTTAATTTTTATATTCACCCCTGTCTCCACCCCTTTGTCGGCCACGCAGCGTTGAGCCCCTGGAGATTTTAATTCTTTACGTTATTCCCAAAGTATTATAAGTAGGCCTTATTCCCAAAATTTTGGTGCACTATCTCGATCATGAGCGTCACAAAAAAAAAATAAAAAAACCGCGATTTTAACCTCTTATAACAACCCTGGTCCCCCAATCTGGTTTCCAGCTCTGGGGATTTTACTTAGTTATGTCATGGTCTACTTATTTCCAAATTTTGGTGCACTATCTCGATCAGGAACGTCTCAAAAAACCCAATTATAATTTTTATATCCACCTCTTCCCCCACCCCTTTGTCGGCCAGGCAGCGTTCCGCCCCTGAAGATTTAAATTAGTTACGTCATGACCTACTTATTACCAAATTTTGGTGTACTACCTCTATCAAGAGCGTCACAAAAAAAATAATAAAAACCGCGATTTTGACCCCTTATAGCTACCCTCGGCCCCTACTCTGGTTTCCGGCCGTTGGGGAAAGTAATGTACACAACTAGTTCAACATATCCCCATACAGTTTTTCCATATTACTTATCACGCACAAAATCCGCTTATATTTTTCCGACTATAGCCCAGGGGCTGTAATCCGTCGGTGATATAATACCTAAAGACAAAAGAAGATTTAGTTCTTGTTCAACTTGTTGCCTAATGGCAAAAGGTATAGGCCTTGCCTTTACAAATTTTGGAGTAAAATTGGGGTTTTTTAAATTAATTTTCACTAACCCTTTTTTAAAATTACCTAATCCAGGCGAAAATACATCATTATATTTCTTTACTAAACTTTCAATATTTTTGTTATTTAGGTTACCTTGTTTAATATTATTTTTATGACTGATAAGCTTAAATTGTACATTACGAGAAAATCCCTACCAAGTAAAGGTGGACCTCCATTTTCCATAATAAAAAAATCTAAATAATTGTCTTTATTTTTATATGAAATTTTTAAATTTATTACCCTTAGGGGCTCAACTTGTACCCAGTTATAGAAAATAAAACGTCTATTTGTTTGTTTTATGTAAATATTAGAAAAATAGTTTAAATAACACTTTCTAGACAAACAAGAAACACTACTACCCGTATCAATTTGAAATACTAAATAATGATTGTGTACTAATACCTATAACGTAAACAAATCCTCTAAAATATCCGTATTTGTGCTTTGCAAATCGAAAATATTTCTATCTGATATATTATAATATTAAAAAGGTCACTGTCATCAACATTATTTACATCAGGTTATAAGAGTAGGATTAAAATTACCTATAAAAATCAGCAGACTGCTTTCGTTTTCTGCAGAACTTATTGTTATAATCTCGGGTAGTAAATTTCAGTCAGAGACAAGATTTGTTTTTGGTAAGACATTTATTTAGATCTAAACAAAGGACACATCTGGCTCAACGTGTCAGATGGGAAGATAATGGAAACTATGTTTAACATACATACTGCTTGTTGGATAATATAAGGCATAGGGATTTGTCGATTTCGCTCAAGACACCAAATTGACGGGGCTCTGAAGGATTCGCACACCTATTTTGATGGTTAGTTATTCTTTGTTAAACACGCCTAATGAGCTAATGGATTTCTGTTCGCTCTTTTATACTGTCAGATACAGTATAACAACATAGGCGTATTCTAAATGATGAAAGTATATTCTCGTCACAATATGTTAACTCAGGACTTCCCAAATTTATTGGTACTGTGACGCCCTTGAGACTTTGGTATTTTTTTGCGACGCCCCTCAACCCAACCTCCAATAAAATTTACCAATTTTAGTAAGTACTAGCCTAGTAACAGGTTATAGTTTTAACAAAAAAACTATTTGAACATTTATATTTTTATAAGAAATTAAGAACGAATTCAAAACATAGGCACAAGGCACAAAAATAAAAAGGGATATTTTTTAATGTAACTGGCTGGTTAACGTGAGGGATCTGTTTGCTTTTTTGAGCACAGCTTATGAAACCGGGGCTCCAATTTGGAAATTACCACTCTCATTTTTTTTCTAAGTATATGTTTGACTTGTACTTGTTTTTAATTACTGTCACTGCAGAAAATTCCGTTTCACAAAAGTATGAAGTCTCAAATGGTAATAAAACCTTTAATGTTGCAGTGCTGATGGCATGATATTCATGAGAAACTGCGCTCCAAAATTCAAACAGTGTGTCCTTGTCGTATTGAAGCTTTAGGCTGGAATCACAGTACAATTCTGTCAGTTGTTTTTCTTCCTCTGTTGAAAGTGTCGACAATGTGGATAACTGGAAAGGGTTTCTGACCCAGTCATATTACTCCAGATCTTCAGGAAAGTATCTGTTCGCTCAATGATAACAAGTGTTGTGTAAACATATTTTTTAAAGAGGGATCGAGATTTTTTCTATCAATTTTTCTTGTAGAATACCTTGTAGAGCAGGAAAACATTCAATTTCTTGATCTTATAATTTTCTTTCCCATAAGAACAACTTATTCTGAAACCCAGTAATTTTATCTGCCAATTGCAGGATATGAGTAATTGTAATAAATATATTTTCTGTATTAAAAGTCCGCTCTGACACGCGACGCCCCTGGGACAACTCGGAGACGCCCAAGGGCGTCGCGACGCACAGTTTGGGAACCCCTGTGTTAACTGATTCTGTTTGACGTAAAATCCGATTTTTCGAAAAAAATGGACTCACGGTATTCTGTAATAGAGTTGGTAGAAATTATTATTGTGTTTTAAAGATTTGACGGTATAGTGAAAATTTGTCCAAGTATTATTCTGTTAACGAATGTTTCATACGGATGATTTGTTATAACGTATTAAACTCACAGAGTTGATGCCATATGAACAAGAGCGTATATTCGGATATTCCGTTATTGTGTTATTACCGGTTTTAAACCATGATATCTCCATTTAACAAATTCATCTGCAATTAATTGATAGACAGCAAACACAACAGGTACAATTTGTATAAAGTAATGCCTGGTATTTACAGTAATGCTGCATCGCAGATACCCACGTAGCCGTCGGTAGTTTATCAGATAAATAGATATAATCTCCATTACGCGAGATATGATTACTGTCATCAAGATGGATGTTGATGTTTTGTGTCAAGCTTTCGTGAATGATGAGATGCATCATGTATAAACACGCATCGTAGAACTATGATTAACAGACAGATTATTTTGTTTTACATGGAATCGATTATTTAAAGAAGGGTCCAAAAGACCGAGCTTTGTCATTTAACATGAGATTATTAAAGCAAATCCTTTGGAAATAATTGATGGCACAATATTTATATGACGTAATGAAGATTTATTATAGAAGGAGTATACATAAAGTTTATTTCAAAACGAACGCAATTTTTTGCTTTTGAATCGCTTATTTGAGAAACCCCACATCTCCAAAAATTAAGATTTTAAGAAAAGTTAAAAAAATTGTTTTATTTAAAAACAATTTAAAAATACATGAACGCAAATACTGCAATATACACTATGCGTCGGAGAAAACGGGCGCACCAAAAAAATGGGTCATTTTTGATGTCTCGAATCTCCGAAACCTGTTGTCCAATTAAAGTAATTTTTTTAATATTTTATGGCATTATTCCTTAGAAATATCGCTGTCATAATACTGTTGCTAAAAAGGTAAATTTTTATTGTATACCGGGTGTACGAATCAAACTGTGTTTTTTTCTTAAAGTTCGCAACACCCTGTGGAATATTCTACCATTTATAAATTACTGAAATTAAAACCCGACTATAGCCTTGGGTTTTCTTAACATTCTGTTTTTTGACTCATTCGCTTATGTTAGATAATACAAAAGGTACTTTAACAACTAGCCATGTTCCAAAGTGAAAGTTATTCTCCAACACCAAATTGTTCTATATGGTCCACGTAATGGTCAGCAAAATGTCACACCATTTTGAGCGTCGGGTTTGGGGAGGAGAGGGGGAAAAATTGGTAAATTCGTGGTTTTTAGGTTTTTCGTCAATATTTATAAAACTATGCGGTTTAGCACGAACAACTTTCTATACAAAAATGTTTTACATTAAATTTGAAATAAAAAAGGTTCCATGCATAATCCTTTTAAAATAAACGGTTCCAAAGTTACAGAGGTAGTAGAGTATAATTGGTCCAAAAAAAGACCTAACCCAGACATCCAAAGTAAAAGTTTTCCTCCAACACCAAATTGTTCTATATGGTCCACATATTGTTCAGTAAAAAGGTACACCATTTTGACCGCCTGGTGTGGGGGGAGATGGGGGAAAGTCGGTAAATTAGTAGTTTTTTTAGGTTTTTCGTGAATATTTGTAAAACTATGCTTTAGCGTAAACAATGTTCTATACAAAAATGTTCTACATAAAATTTAAAACAAAAAACAAAACAAAAAATACATAAATTATGTATAAATTTAAAATTTATACATAATTGTTATAAAATCGAGGGTGAAAAGAGGATCTTTTCGATACTTTTTATATATTTTGGGCAATTTATAATATTATTACTGATAAAAGAAATTTTCTTTAACAGTTCTTTCTATTTCAGTTGCCGATAGTATGTTAATGATAAGCCCTTGAAGAAACGTCAACCTCACCACCCAAAATCATCATCAATTGCTCAAATAATGTAAAAAGTGTCGAAAACCTCCAATTTTCACCCTCCCTAACTCTGGAACCTTTGATTTTATAACAACTATATATCGGACCTTTTTCGTTTTAAATTTTATGTAGAACATTTTTTTATAGAACATTGTTTACACTAAAGCATAATTTTAGAAATATTGACGAAAAACGTAAAAAAAAACTACTAATTTACCGACTTCTTCCCCATCTCCCCCCAAACCGGACGCTCAAAATGGTGTAACTTTTTACTGAACAATATGTCGACCATATAGAACAATTTGGTGTTGGAGGAAAACTTTTACTTTAGATGTTTGGGTTAGGCCTTTTTGGACCAATTATACTCTACTACCTCTGTAACTTTGAAACTGTTCATTTTAAAAGGATTATGAATAAAACCTTTTTTATTTCAAATTCAATGTAGAACATTTTTGTATAGAATGTTGTTCAGGGTCTAGGACATTTCGGCGTCGCCGTTTCGGCGTGGCCATTTCGGCGTGGCCGTTTGGGCGTAGAGCCGTTTCGGCGTAGGCCGTTTCGGCGTCGGCCATTTCGGCGTCAGAGATTTTATTTTAGTTGACTAAATACCTACATTGGAGTCTATTAGTAAGACATTAGATTATACCTACGTTACTTTTTTAGAAATTTAAGAGGCTCTTGATTTATATCTATACCACACTAAAAAAATATATTAAATGTTATTTTTTCCAACTTTTGTAAATGTAAGCTATTTAATTGCACATAATTAATTAAAAAATTAATATATTATATATATTATATATTATACAGTACAATTTTCAAAGGAGGAAGACCTAACCCTTCGGTCCAAACCTAACTTTCGGGTATTATTTTACATCTTCTAAAATTAAAATGTCGAAAATTGTTCTCCTGACTCTACATTTTTTGTTAAAGAAAATTTCAGACTATCATACATTAACAACTATTTTTTTTCTCTCTCACTTTGCCAAAGTATCTGTCGCCGAATCAGCCGGCGCCGAATCGGCGGGCGCCGAATCGGCGGGCGCCGAACCGGCAGGCGCCGAAATGGCCGACGCCGAAACGGCCTACGCCGAAACGGCCTACGCCGAAACGGCTCTACGCCCAAACGGCCACGCCGAAATGGCCACGCCGAAACGGCGACGCCGAAACGTCCCATTCCGTGTTGTTCATGCTAAACCACATATTTTTAGAAATATTGAAGAAAAACGTAAAAAACTACGAATTGACCGATTTCTACCCCCTCTCCCCCCCCAACCCCGACGTTAAAAATGGTGTGACTTTTTTATGAACATTACGTGGACTATATAGAACAATTTGGTGTTGGAGGATAACTTTCACTTTGGATGTCTGGGTTATGCCATTATTTGGATCAACTGTATCATACTAACTACATGGCATCTGTTTGGAATAACTCTTAAATCGACTTCATCTTTGACACATACTTCATCGTGCACTTCTAGTTACTTCCTTTTTATGAATAACTTGTTTCAGTCCCTTTCTGCTGTTTTAGCAATAACTTTCACATAACGATCGTCCTCGAACGTTAAATGCCGTTTATTCGAGAAACATTACATGTCCAGGACTTGTGGCGTTTGTCAAATAAAAAATATATATTTTAAACTAGCGCTGAAACTGTTATATGGGTCGGATTTAAATGTGATTTATATTTAAACTCTGTGTCTATGTGAGGATATATTGCTAAGCTAAAATTGTCGAAATATTATCATATTTATTGACATGTGTGATTTCTCAAATAAACGATTCTTTTGTTCTTTGATTCTGATCGCCACTACTAATTCCTTCGCTTTATCGGTTATTGTACGAAATATAAAAATAATATGTTTTATGCTACTGCCGTTGTGCCGGTGTTTTGTAATATAAATAATTGATCTAACAATAAAACACTGAAAATTTTTGTTTTCAATACAACCAAAAAATTTATTACATTTTAATGGCACTACATCTGTTTCGGCTGAGTGCCTTTATCAAGTGATTTAGTTTAATATTGTGTCATTTTCACGTTTAATTAATAGGGCAGTCAGTGAGGGTATTTGGCTCCGAATTCCGTCCTACTACATCTATTTACTTAATATTTTCACAGGAAGTATGGAATAGCTCAAGAAACAAAGTCTTTCCTATATACTATGTCGTTTTTTTCTTGGGGGCGATTCCCACCCCTTCAAGGGGGCGGACAAATTTTTGATCAAACTGATCACGGAACTGGCTAGACAAGCTAATTATAAGCAAAAACCGTTTCTTAATTTTTTTTTAAACTCATTACTTTTTGAGTTATTGGTGGTTGAAAATTAGCCATTTTCATTGAAAAATGTCACATTTTCGGACGTTTTTTTGAGAATACCTTAAAAATTATGCATCTAACGGAAAAAAATTTATAAAACATTTTTATAGTTAATGAAAAATCAAACAGTTTGGTTTCTTCATAAATCTTCTAGTTATAATACAAAAGAGATAAGGTAGGTGAAAAAAAAAGAATGTGTGTACTTTGCACGCACGTAAGAAGTTATACTTCTATTATATGATTTCAACGAAATCAATATACTTTAAACAGTTTCTCTACTACTTTCCAAAAATTTTTTTTAAAACAATACCAAAAATTAAAAAAATAAAAGAATAAAACACACACAAACACATTGAAAAATGCCACAAATGATTTCTGAACAATAGTTGTTGCCAAAAATTTTAATTAAATACGTATTTTCTGAAAAAAATTATATAATAATATACTTACAATCATAAAATCTAAAAAAAAAAATAAAAAAATAATATAACTTGCATTGGGCTTGAACCTACTTCCCGTGTATCACGCCGTACGAGAGTCGAAGCGATTTCAAACTGCACCACCTTCGCGTATACGTCATGTGGGAATATACACAAACTGAACAACTTTTTTACATTTTGTTTATATGAATTTTTATTAGTTTGATTTTTGTCGAATTAAAATACAACAATATATAGAGTAAGAAAACGATACATTAGATGAAAATTTGTAGAAAGTTTGTTCGTAATCAGATTATGTAAATTAAAGCATTGCCTACTAGGTGTATAGCATAGCAAGTACTAGGTAAATACATTATTTTTTTTACATTTTCCAAATAGGTATAAAGATAATTTTTTATTGGAATACAACTGAAACATTTAGAATTACGTACCTGTGGCTTTTCAAAACTATTTAAAAAGTCACTATACTTATAAATTTGATTTTAGTTCTGGCCTCACAACAATAAAAACTAATATATTATACAACATTTTTGTTTACCGATAACCTCCATATTGAACAATTATTGACAGATCATTTCAATACCCAATCAGAGCCCGTATAAAGACTAATACCAAACTGTCAGTGTGCGCATGCGCGCAGATCAATATAAATTCACCCTCAATCTCAATCGCGCCTAAAGAAGTATAACTTCAAAAATTTTTGGTGCATGCTCAGATCAGTGTGTTCAACTTAAAATATCAGAAAAATGGTCGACTCTAGGGGTATAATGCTACAAATACCTTTTTGTGGCAGTTAAAAAGACTTTAATAATGAGCACCGTTAAATGTCGATTACATTAATACTAAGCGAGATATGGTGCAAAAAATGATGACTCATGTATTTTAAGGAAAAATAAGAAGTATAATTTAACCCGTTATCCACCAAAATTTGAATGCATAGTTTTCCTTCTGAAATACCTTTTACTATAGCGTTATTTCTATGTTCAAAAAGTTGGACGGGCTTAAAATAAATGGTTTTAAAAAAATGAGATCAAATTATAGAGCGCATTTTAAAGTTTTTTAAAAATCTTCCTTTTTCTCCAAACTCGAAAATGATAAGAGATATGAATAAAATATACCGTACAAAAATGTAGGGTTTTTTCAGGTAATAATTTTTTTTGTCTTTCATTACTGTATCTCTTTGTCATTTTTGAGTTAGGTACATGGAGAAAAAGAAAGATTTTTAAAAAATTTTAAAATGCGCTATATAATTTGATTTATTTTTTTTTTCAAAAACCATTTAGTTTCCCTTCCAATTTTACAAACATAGAAATAATACTATAATAAAAGGTATTGTAGAAGGAAAACGATATAGGTACGTAAATTCTGGTGGATGAGAGGTTAAATATACTTCTCATTTTTCCTTAAGATACGTTAGTCATCAATTTTTTACACCATATCTCGCTTAGTTTGAATGTAATCGACAATTAACATTTCTCATTTTAAAGGTCTTTTCAACCACCACAAAAGGAATTTGTAGCATTATACCCCTAAAATCGACCATTTCTCTGTTATTTTAAGTTGAACACATTGATTTGGGCATGCACCAAAAAAATATCTTTTCACCTACCATATCTCTTTTTGTATTATAACAAGAAGAGTTGTAAAGATAATTTATACAGTTTTTTTCGTTAGATGCATAATTTTTAAGGTATTCGCAAAAATCCGTCCGAAAAGGTGACATTTTTCAGTGAAAATGGCAAATTTTCAACCACGAATAACTCAAAAAGTATTAATTTTAATAGTTATTTATGTACCAAGTCAGTAAAGTGACTCCATATCGAACGAGTCTGATATTATGAGCCGAGCGAGCCTAGCGACCAAGGCGAATAACAGACGAGTTCGATCAAGAGTCTTCACTGACGTGGTGTATACAAAATTTTATCGCCAATTATAAAAAACATTAACACTTACTTAACACTTACTTAATTATATCCTTCTAATGAAAAAAGAGTGTGTGTACTTTGTACGCACCGAAGAAGTTATATTTCTATTATCATGATTTCAACGAAACAAATATGTTTTAAACAATTTTATCGTATTTATATTTAAATAATATACTAATTTTAATACTGAAAGTAAAATACCAAAAATTAAAAATACCGTTAATAGTTACGTCATTGTTTATGAAGTGTAGTGTAGCCTGCCGCAGCGAAGTTGATTTGCCGTGATGAATAGTAGACAATCTAAATAAATATATTTGCTAACAAATTATCAGTACCTACATATCTATCACCGTCCTATATATAATAGAATTAACAAAAACACCATTTCATACTATATCCGCATTAATACGAAACTTAAAAGATTTAAGAATTCTTTTACTTTTACACTGTTTTACACAAAATAAAAATTTCATATGACAGTAATGACAGAAGGCTCTTGCTTGCATGATGGGCGATTTCGATTTTTAATCGATAGTTGTTAGGTATCAATATTGAATATCTAATTACTAAATCTGTAAAGTTGTGATTTATGTTTTATAAATATAATTGCAAAAACTACAGAATTTTATTTTCTGACATAAATTTAATTAATAATAACGTAAATTTTGTACAATATTTTTAATAATTAAAGTAAATAAATTTTAAGGTCACTCAAATAAATAATCGATTACTGCCATCGACCACTTACATTCAATCTCAGTTAATTTGATTAATCGCGGCAGGTACAGTAAAATTCTTCTTTCAGTACAATAACGTGTTACTTTACTGCCGCAAATGGCGGCAAATGAGTACAATAATGAATGACTTTATTGACGGTTGGCGATAAAAAAAATTATAGAACAACTTTTGCTTAGAATTAGGTTCTCTACCCACTTACGTGGTTATTTTGATAAAAAAATTTTCGGCCTTCGAGAAGGGGTGGGAACCACCCCCAAGAAACAAGCGCACATTGGCATAAGGTAGTCTTTGAATTAGGAGATAACGAGAGGCTAATCCCAAAATTTCATTAAAATCCATGCAGTAGGATAGAATTCGGAGATAATATCCTATTTTTCCTCTCATTAACTGGCTTATAAGTGGGTTCAGGAGTGGAAATGGTTCGTCTAAACTTGGTAATTCATTATTATATCGATAATTTTTATTTAATTAATTTCCATAGATTATAAAAAACATACCTAGCTTTAAGCCTTTATTTTGAATATGAAGGACTTGAAACTGTTCATTAAATACTGATTATGATCTAGAAGATAAAGTGAGTACGTAGACTAGAATCTGTTTTCTATTATTGAAAGCCCTTTTATGTTTTGCTAGGCATTAGTCAAGAGTTTTGTCAGTTAGGCCAATGTTAGTTTTTGGACAGTCATCATAATATACACTAAGCGCCAAAATTAACGCACCACCTTAAAAATGGGACATTTTTAATGTCTGATATTTCCTAAACCTGTTGTCCGATTTTAGTGATTTTTTAAATATTTTATAGCTTTATTCTTCAGAAATATCGATGTAATAATATTGTTGCTAAACAGATAAGTGTCATTGTATACCGGGTGTAACAATGATAGTGTGTTTTTTCCTCAAAGTTTGGAACAGCGTGTGGAATATTCTAGCGTATATAAAATATTGAAATTAAAACTCAACTGTAACCTTAAGCTATTTTAACATTTTGCGTTTTAATTCATTCGCTTATGATGGATAATAAAAAAGTTAGGTACTTTAACAACTAGCAACGTTTTTCATTAATACAGGGTATTTCTAAATAAGTGTGACAAACGTTAAGGGGTAATTTTGCATGAAAAAATAATGACCGTATACTTAAACATGTGTCCGCAAATGATTCCTTTCCGAGATACGGGATGTTGATTTTTTTTCTTACAAACTGACGATTTATTTATTGCTCAAAAACCGTTTGAGATATGCAAATGAAATTTAGTGGGTATTAAGAGGTGGTTATTGCGCATTTTTTGACGTACAACTAAGAATTTTATATTCACCATTGGCGTGCATACGGGTCATATTACCCGGTCATATTACCCGTATGCACGCCAATGGTGAATATAAAATTCTTAATTGTATGCCAAAAAATGACCAATAACTACCTCTTAAAACCTACCAAATTTCATTTGCATATCTCAACCGGGTTTAGAGCAATAAATAAATCGTCAGTTTGTACGAAAAAATTCAACATCCAGTATCTCGGAAACGAAGCATTTGCGGACATATGTTTATAAAGGAAACGGTCATTATTTTTCATGGAGAATTACCCCTTAAAGTTTGTCGCACTTATTTAGAAACACCCTGTATTGATGAAAAACGTTGCTAGTTGTTAAAGTACCTAACTTTTTTATTATCCAACATAAGCGAATGAATCAAAAACAAATGTTAAGAAAGCCTAAGGCTACAGTTGAGTTTTAATTTCAATATTTTATATAAGCTAAAATATTCCACAGGATGTTCCAAACTTTGAGGAAAAAACACACTATCATTTTTACACCCGGTATACAATGACACTTATCTGTTTAGCAACAATATTATTACATCGATATTCTTGAGGAATAAAGCTATAACATATTAAAAAAATCACTAAAATAGGACAACAGGTTTAGGAAATATGAGACATTAAAAATGTCCCATTTTTAAGGTGGTGCGTTAATTTTGGCGCTTAGTGTATGTAGGCTGTCTAGATTTTACACAAGGTTTTTTTTATCCTATTTTTTAATGATGTAGGTTTTACCGGAGCTAGTTTTAAGTAATTAAAATCATAATAGTGTAATAAAATCGGAAATATGATCTCATGTGATATCACGTGAGCTTTCTGGAAAGCTACTTTCATGAAAATTCGTATAAAATATGAAGCAAAATAGGCAGCCATAATGTAGGGGAGGGAATTATGCTAGATTTGCAGTTTCTCGAGCGTTATGAGGACCTATTGGGTGGTGAATATTAGGTCCTAAAACTAAAAAAGGTCAGTTATGTTTTCCATTTTAGTGGAGACTTTTCATTTTTTAATTTAATTTTCCAATTCCAACAATAGTTTTTTCCGATTATAGCGCCATCTGTCCATAACTCGGAAAAAGCCTTGAATAAAAGTTACTTATTTTTGCGCAAGGAATCCAAATCTGCAATAAAAAATGGGAACCCTTATTTATGATTTTAAAGTATCCCCCCAACCCACCTCCGTAGATGGTCGTGTTTAATGCCATTCGATAAATTAAAAAAAAATATTGAACAGGTATTTTTCAGTTTTTCGATCGGTCGTCAATTTCGCGAAATACTCGCTTTTTTGTGAAACTTTCTTTTTTATAGATTTATTTTTTTCGGAGCCCGTCAACGAACTCCCCTCTATTAGGAGTCTATATAATAGGGGTATATTTACAGGGTACAAGGTTTTTCCACATGTGATTTTATGATTCGCTAGAGTAACTGCAAAAATCGCTGCTTGGGCTCCCCTACCATAAAAAGTAATAGTCCAAGCTATGGGTGAAAAATAGGTCGGTTTCAGGATATAATTTAGGAATTTTTTAAACCTATGAGGTGTTGTAAAGGAATATGGTAGGAATAACTTATACTAAAATATAACCAAAAATTTCAGGAGCTTTTTTATTTATGAGGTTTTTGATTTGCTAAATTTGAAATTTCTAAGATTTTTAATTTTGCAGCTTAGGATATTCATATTCATTTTAGAGAAACACTTTTAAATAGAAAATTGTAGTGAATTAAAAAACCTACAATTTGAGCTAAAACAAGTTTAATTTTGTTAACACATTATTGAAAAACATCCTGCGAAATGTCCAAAATGGCCGTATTTGCAATTGCATTATTTATTGTAAAAATAACTTTTATATATTTATTAAAGCTTTAAAATAAAGACCTTTCAATACCAAATACAAAAAAATTATAGAACCCGATCGGTAAACTTGTTGATTAGATATTATAACTTGTTTATCCCAAGGGGTCAAATGTCGAAGGCTATAACTTTTCAAAAAAAACCGTAGTGAGTTAATCCAAGATCCACTCTCCTTTTAAAGACTTATAGTTTCATATTCTGATGTAAATAAATGCGTAAAACATTTCTCAACCTCTTTTTTCGGATTTGTAAATAAGGGGGCAAATTTCGTTATAAATACTTAGAACTGACGCCGCCCCTGTACATCCTATGAGTTTCTAACTGGCAGATTATTGTTGCTGAAGACAAATTAAAGATTCAAAATAAAATAAAAATTTTCTACGAAAAACTGAAGCCGAGATAATTGTTTTTGTTTTCTTAAATCGTAGGGACTTTATTTATAACAATTAAGGAATTATTTCACAGTCATTGACTAAAGAAAGACCTATATTATCTTAAAATAAAAATTATTTTAAACCAAAATTACATTTAATTATTAAAACTGATTTTAAAAGTGTAGTGGAGATTTATTATTCTGTACGAAAGTGATTTAGTGTCGGTTGCTCTTAGCAGCGGTTAGCAACTTATAGTACATTGAATCACAGTTTTTG
Source organism: Diabrotica virgifera virgifera (assembly GCF_917563875.1). Lineage (NCBI taxonomy): Eukaryota > Metazoa > Arthropoda > Insecta > Coleoptera > Chrysomelidae > Diabrotica > Diabrotica virgifera. The sequence goes on along the minus strand of NC_065445.1, from coordinate 59,843,773 downwards.
CTCCAAATTCTTAAGCACCGCTTGGATTGACTTGTAATTTGGCAAACACATAGATAACATGTCAAAGACTAAAAATGGTATTGGGCCTCTGTGTGCTTTTGCCCTGGGGTGACCTTCATCCCTTGCAAGGGGTGAAAAAATATACGTTCAAAATAAGTTAGGAATAGGATAAAACGTCTAATTCTGAGCAACTTTTGTTCTACAACATTTTCTCATTTAGTTAATACTTCTCAAGTTATTTCCGAGTAAATACGTTCATTTTTCAACAAGAAAAAAAAACACGTTTTTAAGCGGTTTTTGGCAAATAACTCAGAAAGTAAGTACTTTATTGAAAAAAAAAACATTCTTAGAAAAAATATAGCCAATTAAAAATAAAAAAAAAACTGGTGTATGTATCAACCCACTAGACCCAGCAGAAGCAAAGTTCTAGCTAATGAAAAATAGATTCATAACCGTCAAATTTCAAAGTGAATATTTCAAAGTGAAATAACCAAAAAATAATGCACTTTTTGGAGAACACGCATTAGAATCTTTTTAAGGTTTTTAACAAAATATTATTTTTTGATTTTTAAAAAAGTTTCTAGTATCAAAAGTAAGCAAGTAACGATCAAAATAAAGTTGATATCTTTTTTTTTATCAAAAAAACTCGGGAAAGTCATTCCCCAATTACCATCTTAAATCAAATTAATCGTTACCGCTTCACAAGTTATTTTGCTCATGTATTATTTATATGATCTATAAGTATCATCGGTTCAAACGGCTTATTTAAAAAATGGTTTTAACGTAAATGTGTTTTAATTTTTAATTTTGAAAAAAATGTTTTTTTTTTTCAAAATAACTTAAAATTTATTAGTGTGACCAAAAATCACAAAGAGTAACAAACTGTAGTTTCTACTTTTCTGAGTATATTGGATTTTTTGTTTTTTTTTTGTAAGGCAAAAATGGTAAAATGGTTAGATATGGCTGCTCTAAATTTGCATACATTCGTGATTATTGACTAGTTCAAGTCCTTTCAACTATAGTCCCTTCAAAAATAAGCACTTTGAACAAATGAAACTTGCAGACATAAACGACACATACACGAGTAAAAAACTTATGAAGTAAAAATGATTAATTTCATTTTTGATGCTAATTAGGGGGTGACTTTCCCGAGTTTTTTGACCAAAAAAAAAGAGACCAACTTTGATTTGAGTGTAACTTGCTTACTGTTGATGTTACAAAATTTTATTAAAAACAGATAGGTACACATATATTTTTTTAAACACTTTAAAAAAGTTTTAATGAGTGTTCTCCAAAGAGTGCATCATTTTTTGGGTAATTCACTTTGAAATTTGACGGATATGAACCTATTCTTCATTAGCTAGAACTTTGTTTCTGCTCAGTCTAGTGAGTTCATACATACACCATTTTTTTTAATTTTTAATGGTCTATATTTTTGCTAGGAATATTTTCTTCAATAAAATACTTACTTTTTGTGATTTTTGCCAAAAACCGCCTAAAAACGGGTTTTTTCTTGTTGAAAAATAAACGTATTTACTCGGAAATAACTCGAAAAGTATTAACTAAATGACAAAATGCTGTAGAACAAAAGTTGCTTAGAATTAGACGTTTTACCCATTTCCTAACTTATTTTGAACTTATATTTTTTCACCCTCTCTAAGGGGTGAAGGTCACCCCCAGGGCAAATGCACATAGAGGCCCAACACCATTTTTATTCTTTAACATGTTATCTATGTGTTAGCTAAATTTCAACACAATCCAAGCGGTTCTTTAAAATTTCGAGCAAAAACCGTGATTCAATGTACCTACTAGAAGTTTCTAACCGTTGCTAAGGGCAACCGACACAATAAATCACATTCGTATAGAAAAATAAATCTCCTCTACATTTTAAAAATCATTTTTAATAATTTAATGTAATTTTGTTTTAAAATAATTTTTATTTTAAGATAATATAAGTCTTTCTTTAGTTGATGACTGTAAAATAATTTCTTAATTGTTATAAATACAGTCATTACGATTTAAGAAAACAAAAGCAATTATCTCGGCTTCAATTGGTCGTAGAGAATTTTTATTTTGTTTTGAATCTTTAATTTGTTTTCAGCAATAATAATCTGCAAGTTAGAAACTCGTATAATGTACAGGGGCGGCTTTAGTTCTAAATGTTTATAACGAAATTTGCCACTTATTTTCAAACCCGAAATAAGAGGTTAAAAAATGTTTTACGCATTTATTTACATCAGAATATGAAAATATAAGTCTTTAGAAGGAGAGTGGATCTTGGATTAATTCTCTACGATTTCTTTTTCAAAAAGTTATAGCCTTCGACATTTGACCCCTTGGGATAAACAAGTTATAATATCTAAGCAACAAGTTTACCAATCGGGCTCTATAAATTTTTTTAATGTTTGGTAGTAAAATATCTTCATTTTAAAGCCTTAAAAAGTAAATAAAATTATTTTACAATAAATAATGCAATTGCAAAAAACGGCCATTTTCGAATTTTCGCAGGCTGCTTTGCAATAACGTATTAACAAAATTAAACTTGGTTTAGCTCAAATTGTAGGTTTTGGAATTCACTACAATTTTCTATTTAAAAGTTTTTCTCTAAAATGGATATCCTAAGCTGCAAAATTAAAAATCTTTAAAAATTGCAAATTTAACAAATTAAAAACGTCATAAATAAAAAAGCTCCTAAAATGTTTGGTTACATTTTAGTACAACTTATTCCTGCCATCGTCCTTTACAACACCTGATAGGTTCCAAAAATTTCTGAATTATATCACGTTTTTTCACACACAGCCTGGGATATAACTACATTTCAATAGTGCAACAACCGTGTTTGCGGATAATTGATAGCAATATCTCTCTAATTGAATATGGTCAGACCATTATTTATAATTTTGAGCTGTATATTAAAGGATTTACTATGAACAAATTAAATTAATAAAACGATTTAATTGTAAATTTTTAATGATAATCTATATAATTTTAGTTTAACACAGACAGATATAAATAAATCATTGATTCCTAATAAAATACCTAATTTACTAAACAACAAAACATGATATTAGTAGATAAATGATATTGCTGATGTTAAATATCACAAAAGTGTTAAATTTATAATTCTTGTGTCCTTTTTATTAAAAAATGTAATAGTTAATAAAAGTAAAGTGGCGTATCTAAAAATGTATGGATATATTATTTTTAAAAGAACATAAATTAGTAATTTTTAATGAAAGATTTCAACTCTTATGCAAAAAGAAGATCAGAAAATTATTTTTTTCTAAAACATATTAATAGTACCTCATCAACCTAAATTTTTTGTTAGCACTTTGTGTAACGCAATGTCCTATAGCTACAGCTACCTAAATAGCCTTCTTTTTATTCTCTCTATTGAGCACCATTATTTAAATTTAATGATAAAAAAACTTATATTACAAATGTAACAAATATTACATAAAAAGAGAGGATTATTAACAAACTATATTTACAATGAGAATCCCATATTACAGTGAGGACGTTTAGGTTGGAATAAATTCATTTCCTCGAGAATGTGTCATTTTGGAGATAACTACCGAAGCAGATCGATTCTTATTTTAAAAATACGATTTTTTGGCATATATACCATACTAGTGAGAAAATTAATTTATTTCAACCTAAACGTCATCACTGTATATCACGTTGTTTTTAGTGGTACGTAACTAAACTAACAACAAAAAGTATAAATCGCACATACTGTTCAAAATTGCATGATCTCAAAAAAAAATTATTTTTGTGTTTATGTCACCAACAAAATGGATTATTATACATCATCTTTTTCCTCAGAAAACTGAAATACTTAAAAATATTTCAGTTGATGGAGCGAAACGATATGTCACAAAAATTAAAGCTCATGGTCCGATAAATCTGTATCATTCGAACTTGTGACAAAAAGGTGCGCTAGTTTCCAGTGAATAACGTATTAAAAACGTATTACCTAATTAAAACAGCGACCGTATAATACCATATACAAGGTGTCCCAAAAGTAGTGGAACGGTCGAATATTTCGCGAACTAAACATCGGATAGAAAAACTGAAAAATGCGTGTTCAATCATTTCCAAAAATCTATTCAATGACATCAAACATCAACCCGCACTACACCCCGGAGGTGGGGTGGGGGGTAACTTTAAAATTTTAAATAGAAACCCCCAGTTTTTATTGCAGATTTTAATTCGTTACGTAAAAGTAAGGAACTTTTATTCAAGACATTTTTTCGCACTGTGGATAGATGGCGCTATAATTGGGAAAAAGGATTTATCCTGATACCATAGGTAAATTATAGAAACAGTCTAGTATCTCACGAAATATACTTCCAAATGAGATACTAAAAAACAGATTTTTAATCTTTTTCGAAAACCTTTCGAATAACACCAAACGTGACCCTCCAACCCACCCCCTGGGGGTGGGGTGAGGGATAACTTTAAAATCTTAAATGGCAACCCCCATTTTTTATTACAGATTCGGATCCGCCACAAAAAATTAAGCAACATTTATTCGAAACATTTTTTTGAATTGTTAATAGACGGCGCTTTAATTGGAAAAATACGATTTATTAGCGCCATTTATCAAAAATTGTTAAAAATGTTTTGAATAAATGTTGCTTAATTTTTTATGGCGAATCCGAATCTGCAATAAAAAGTGGGGGTTGCTATTTAAGATTTTAAAGTTACCCCCCACCCCAACTCCAGGGGGTGGGTTGGAGGGTCATGTTTGGTGCTATTCAATAGGTTTTCGAAAAAGATTAAAAATCTATTTTTTGGTTTCTCATTTGGAAGTATATTTCGTAAGATATTAGATCGTTTCTATAATTTACCTATGGTATCGGGATAAATCGTTTATCCCAATTATAGCGCCATCTGTCCACAGTTCGAAAAAATTTCTTGAATAAAAGTTGCCTGCTTTTACGTAGCGAATCTAAATTTTCAAGAAAAACGGGGGGCTACCATTTGAGATTTTAAAGTTACTCCCCACCCCACCTCCAGGGGGTGTAGTGGGGATTTGTGTTTGGTGTCATTGGATAGATTTTTGAAAATGGTTGAACACGTATTTTTCAGTTTTTGATCCGATGTTTAGTTCGCGAAATATTCTACCATTCCGCTACTTTTGGGACACCCTATATAATAAAATGTATTTTTACGTTTCATTCAGGAAAAAGTGTAGTAAATCAAATTTTCAGAGGAACTGTATTATTTCCAATCAAAGTATCGTTTTTTAGTTGTTATTATCTTTTAATAAAAATGTTCCTATCTTAGGTCATGGCCCCCACAAGGGTGGGGCTGGTGCAACTCTTGTCACAGGGCCCGGGCTCCTGGGGGGCCCAGGCCCTGTTTTTTTTTAATTGCAGAATATTTACAGGGGATCATAGATTAAAAACTCAAATAGGCCTATATAATTATTACAAAGTCAGAGTGTTGTGAAATAATTATTAATTCTAGGTTATTGGTTATTTACGATATAATTAGGAATTAGGTGCTTTCTGACTGTCGAGCTCAGGGATATGACAACGGCTCTAACATGCGGGGACACACTAAAGGTGTACAATCAAGAATACTTGAAAAAAACCAGTCTGCTATATTCTCTCCCTGTGGAGCACACTCGCTCAACAGAGTTGGTGTCAATGCTGCAAAACTGAACCACGACGTAGTGACATTTTTTGGTAACATTGATAGTTTCTATTCTTTGTTCTCCAGCAGCCCTGGTCGTTGGGAATTATTAAAGCAACACGTCCCTTTGTCTTTACAAAGCCTTTCCGAGACTCGTTGGAGTGAAAGAATTCAAGCTGTACGACCAATTGTCAAACATTATCCTTCGATCCTCAAGGTTTTGGACCTGCTCCTGGAAGAAAATCATTTGCCTACTTTGACTCCAGCTGCCAGAAACACAGTTTTCGCGCTGAAGAGGTACTCTGGATCTTTTAAAGGCCTCTTGACATCATTGTTTTGGCACAAAATCTTGGCCTCCATTGATCAAAGAAATGAGATCATACAAAGGAAAGGAATGTCCTTAAACACAGAAACTCAACTGATTAAAGATTTGTTAACTGAATTGCAGACCCTAAGAAATTCATGGGAAACCATTCTTAACGAAGCAAAACACGTCGCCGGTGCAGTTGGCATTATACCAGAATTCTCTCTCAAAAGAAAATCTAGTGTTGAAAATACGCCCGAGCAACTTCAGCAACAAGCTTCACAGGACTTCAAATCTTCTGTGGTCTTTCCTGTTTTGGATTTCATCATGACTGATTTGAAAACCAGATTTGCAAGCTGTGAAGAAATTTGTAACCTGTTTGCTCCAGTGTTAGGTTTCATGGATCTAGACAACGAGGAACTGAAACTTAAAACTGCCAATCTCGTTGCATATTACCCTTCAGACTTTGCTGATCCAGAAGCCCTATTTGAAGAAACTCTTCATATGAAGAATGTATTTGTAACAGTGTTCCAGTCAGAAAAGGACCCATTAAAGCTTCTAAACTCAATATATGAGAAAAACCTCCAGCCCATTTTCTTGAACCTGTGCACAGCTATACGACTTTTCTGTACAATCCCAGTGACAGTTTCAACGGCTGAAAGGTCTTTTAGTAGGTTGTCTAATTCACTTAAAACTTGGCAACGAAGCACAACTGGCCAAACTCGTCTGAACCATCTGGCAATGTTGGCAATTGAGAATGAATTGGCCAAAACTGTTGACTTTTCTGATGTTATAAATGATTTTAGTGAAAAGAAAGCTAGGAAATCTATGATTAAATAGACTATCAAACATCAAAGTAAGCGTTTTCTTGTCAGTGTATTAAACACTTATAAAACATTTTAATTGTTTAGCTCCTAACTTTCTTATAATCTCATTCTTAGTATTTTGTCAACTTGAATTTTATTCTTGGTCAGTAAGGGAAATCAATCTCAAAATGGAAATGTACTGTACTTTCAGTAAAATATAAATGATTTACTTTATGTTTGCAACAATTTTGTCAATAAAGTTTGGTTTTTAGATTAAAATAATAGCCTTAATTATTCCTTAATATCAATAATCATCAGTTTAAATAAAATTTGTAAACTAAAAAATTACCATGTAAATTGTTGAAACATAGCATAGCACGCGAACATAGGGGGGCCCGAGCCTGATCCTGGTTACAGGGCCCGCAATGGAATGTGGGGGCCATGTCTTAGGTACTCTAGCCAAGTCGAATATTGATACAAAAATTAAAATGTGTAGTAGTCGACGAAACGAAGCATTTTGGCTCGCAAGTTTTTCGTCCAGCATGGATTTACTTGAAATTTTTACAGAATGTAGGGAATAGTCCAGGATCATTTTCTATATCATGTCGCTGTACGCTAAAACCTTGGAGATGGTTGCCACCCCATCTCGGGGCGGGAATTTTTTATTACATTTTAACCATGTAAATCGATGTAAAAAGTAATTCTACGAAAAAAAAATTTCGAGTTATTCGCGCTTGAAAGTAACAGGACTATACTGTTTTCAACTCAGGTTTCTCTGATCATGAAGCAGTATTGACTACATTTTGGTTAAAATCAAAAAATAATAGTGAAAACACGCAACGAAAATTGTTCCGTGTCTTTGGAGAACAAAATTTTCTAACATTTAATCACCTATGTCAAACAACTGACTGAGACTTCCGCTCTGTTGATGTCGACATCGAGTTTTGTAGATTCATAAAGCTATTGTCTGGTCTGGCATACGAATCCTTTCCTCTTAGGCCCATCAAAACTAAACATCGTAAACCCTGGTCAACTAGAGGTCTACGTATATCTGCAAAGAACATGCGCTCATTATCGTACCTAAAAAAATTCTCGGACAACATATCCTTCCATGATTACGTTAGGCTTTACAGGAAAATTTAGCATAAAGCCATAAAGGCCGCCAAGGAAATTTATTATAATGCGAGGCTGGCTAAATCAGGTAATGTTGCTAAGGAAACGTGGTATATCGTAAATGAACTGAGAGATAAGACTTCTTCTCCCACCACAATCCCGACTTCTCCTGAGACCCTGATCAATTACTTTGTAAATGTGGCAAAAAATTTAACAAATACTATACCTCCTTCTCAGGATCCGATTTCGTATCTTTCGCATAAGAATGTAAATAGTTTCTTTTTTACACCCATAGTATTAGGTGAACTACGCTCTACAATAAATGACATTAAAAATAATTCGTCATCTGGGACTGATGGCCTCACTCTTAAAATGTTTTCTGCTCTACCTGATTGCACTTTAAATCTTACCATCTTACTACCTTAATAAACAGGTCATTCGAAACTGGAGTTTTTCCAAGCTGCCTTAAGACCGCGGTAATTATTCCTATACACAAAGGAGGCGATGAAGTTCTTGCTTCGAATTATCGCCCTATTTCACTCCTGCCCACGGTGTCGAAGATAATTGAAAGTCTGGTAAAAAAAAAGAATCGTATCTTTTCTGTTGAAATACAAATTGCTTACTCCACATCAATTTGGATTCCTGAGTGACAAATGCACGAATGATGCTATGTTTTTCCTTTTCGATCATGTTTACTCCAGTCTAAACAACCATCACTCTACAGCAACAATTTTCTGTGATTTCTCTAAAGCATTCGATTGTGTAAACCATAACATCTTGACTGACAAAATACAGCACTATGGATTTAGGGGAAAGGCTCTTAAATGGC